>NC_138994.1:37523136-37870526 GCF_964341445.2 Mesoplodon mirus | reverse complement strand
AGCAAGCAGATTATAAAATAATAGTCTAAAAGCCTGCTTTTTTAAATATATATCTAAATGCATTGAATATCTTATATAAAAAGCCAAGAGACAGAGATGAAACAAAATATTAAAAGTAAACATCTCCTTCCCAAAACCCTAACTCCCTTCCAGTCATGAGGAGAACATCACACAAACCCAAGTTGAGGGACAGTCTATGAAATACGTGAACCAGGACTCTTCAAAATTGTCATTAAGAAAAGGAAAGTCTGGGACTTTCCTGGTGGTGCAGTGGTTAAGAATCCGTCTGCCAATGCAGGGGACACAGGTTCCAGCCCTGGTCCGGGAAGATCCCACGTGCTGCAGAGCAACTAAGCCCGGACATCACAACTACTGAGCCTGCGCTGTACAGCCCGCGAGCCACAACTACTGAGGCCACACGTAGCAACTACTGAAGCCCGCAAACTCTAGGGCCTGTGTGCCGCAACTACTGAGCCCAGGTGCTGCAATTACTGAAGCCGCACACTTAGAGCCCGTGTTCCACAACAAGAGAAGCCACCACAATGAGAAGTCCGCACACCACAACAAAGAGTAGCCCCCACTTGCCACAACCAGAGAAAGCCCGCGGGCAACAACAAAGACCCAACACAGCCAAATATAAACAATAATAAAAATAAATAAATAAAGGCATCATCACAAAAAAACAAATGAGGAAATATTTTTTTAAAAAAAGAATAACTGGTGGGGCCGTGGTTAAGAATCCGCCTGCCAGTGCATGGGACACGGGTTTGAGCCTGGTCCGGGAAGATCCCACATGCTTCACAGCAACTAAGCCCGTGAGCCACAACTGCTCAGCCTGTGCTTCTCGAGCCTGTGCTCTGCAACAAGAGGGGCTACGGCAGTGAGAGGCCCAGGCACCACGATGAGGAGTGCCCCTGCTCGCCACAACTAGAGAAGGCCTTCGCACAGAAAAGAAGACCGAACACAGCCAAAAATAAATAAAAAATAAATAAAAATAAATACATTTAAAAGGAAAACCTATACATTTCCCTTTCTGCAAATGTCGGTTTTCCAGGCAAGAGTAGAGCCTCAGAAAGAATGTCTGCAAACAGGACAATCACTAGTTCACTAAGTACAAAATGTAGGATACTTTTGAAGAATCCCATCACAGCTAGATAACTGGTCCAGAACCAAAAGTAAATACTGGAAGAAAAATGAAATCAACAGTGTACCACAGAGGTGGTAGGCAGACTGGCCTGGACTAAGACATCTTCAGTAATAGATAATAAGGGTGCTGATTTGTAAGCATCATTCTCGTCCCACTGTGGACTTCCTTCTGCGACAGTATAAGGATACCACCAGATCATCTTCAAATCAAGTCATGAAATGTACTTTTATATTTTTAAAAATCAATTCTTGTCCTTAAATTAACTTTTCTTCTTAGTTTAGTCATGGTCCTCTATTACTTCTAAAACATTAACTCTTTTTGATTAGAAACAGACTTCCAAATATAAAAATAAACTGTGATCAAACAGCAGGGAACAAACAGTAGTAACTGACATTTCTTCAATCTAACTGAAGATGATTTCTGTATCTCTGTCTTTTCCATTTGTCTCCATTAGGGGAAAAAAATTATGTACCTCCTAATTAACTTGGCTGGAATGAATCAGACTGCATTTGTAAAAGTTTCAGAAGACCAATGAGCTGTGCTAAACAGTACCACTATCCACCTGAGCAGAAATTACTATCCATAAGTTTCTTTACATAACTAACAAAACAAAAATTTAAACAAAAGAAGAACTACTAGAAAAAAATTAGAGATTCATTTTTTAAGTCAGGAATTTGCCTTTAGTCAGTAATTTGCCTCATACATTATCATTTTCCCTGTGGAAACCCAATTATTATCCTGAAAACAAGACCACTTTAGAAAGCAAAGGCATTGTGACAAAAGAAAGAAAAGGCAGATTGATACATTATTAAAATAACTCACACGCCATACCCTGAGGAGTAAGGAAGCCATGGCAGAGCAGGCCCCCTTCTCCTCCATGGACAGCACAGCTGTGGGGAAGACACTGCAGCTAGCAGAAGCGTGTCACACTTCCTCAGGGAGGAAGCAAGTTACAGACCACTCTAGAGGAGGGCGCCCATAAACTGATGGCCACGCTCATTACCCAACGTCCAGGCTACCCACAGGCTGACTGCACCCAACTTTCCCACCATTCCAACAAAGGCCCCAGGAACCGTCAGGCCTCTGAGGCTCTGCCAATGCCCTTCCCTCTACCCAAATATCCTTTCCCTCCTCTCTCGGACCTCAATCCTGCCCAGCTCTAAATGAACACACCAAGGCCTATTTCCCTAAGAATGCCTCTCTCAAAACCAAAATTACTTCCTCTACAATGATCTGCCTCTTACTCATCCATCATTATCTTGGATTAAATACATCATGTAAGATGCCTTATCTGACCAACACAACTAGTTTAGAAATAAGAGTCATGTTTTAGACCATCTATGACATGACATGACAACCATTCAGCTCACTAAAACCATTCAATAAATACTCTAATTGAATTTCCCAAAGAGTTGACCTAAAATAACCTAAATGCCAAGCATTCCAAGAACCGTCCTCAACCAAATTCACTTCTCATTCGAATGCCAATGTCATACACAGGGATGTTGTATTGTCTTGAAATGTACTTGCCTTTATCCAAAACTAGAAATCTCTGATGAATCTATGGGACACACATGTAAAATATTCTGCAAAGGAAAAAAGCTTTATTTATCGTACTGTGCTTAATTTTCAGCCAGACCTGCATTTTTCTCTAAAACTTATACAATTACTGAGTATGCAAGAAGCATTAGGAGAGACTAAGTCTATTGAGAAGAAAACTGGAAGCGAAGGTCAGCAATCATTTTCTACTTTGAATCATCTCTTTCATAAAGAGGTCAATTCTCCTAAATTCCAGAATGAATGGAATTCAATACAGCAAAGTAAAATGCTTTAATTACATAAAATAAATATCTTGATGGACCTTCCACCATCTGTTTTAGTGACTTCAATTATAAAAAAACCCTAAATTCAAGAAAAAATATATCAATAGCTAAAATTGAGATATTTTTCCATCTATTACTTTGATTTTCCTGACCCATTTTTGAGAATTGTCAGCATTCTAGATCAAGAATTCCAAATTATTTCTTGAAGAGAGTGAGATTCCTCCCAAGTCATGTAACATGCTTACTAATCAATAAAGATATGAAAAAACAAAAAAAACATATTTATGAAGCAAGCAACTTATATTATAACACTGATTTTGAGAAAAGGTTGCTGCTTGCTAAGAAAATTTTATTATTATAAAACATTTTCTGTCATTTGTATTTCTTCATTTTCCCTTCTAGATTATCTGTGTAGCCTTGTAAACACATCATAATCCAAAGCAGTTGAGCTTTATCAATAAAATGTAAATCAACGCAAGAGAGCCAACTGCATAAATAAAACAAAAGTGTACCGGGCTTCCCTGGCGGAGCAGTGGTTGAGAGCCTGCCTGCCGATGCAGGGGACACGGCTTCGTGCCCCGGTCCGGGAAGATCCCACATGCTGCGGAGCGGCTAGGCCTGTGAGCCATGGCCGCTGAGCCTGCGTGTCCGGAGCCTGTGCTCCACAATGGGAGAGGCCACAAGAGTGAGAGGCCCGTGTACCGAAAAAAAAAAAAAAAAAAAAGCATACCACCATCATCCCAAGCAGACTACAAAATAGCAAGCAGATTATAAAATAATAGTCTAAAAGCCTGCTTTTTTAAATATATATCTAAATGCATTGAATATCTTATATAAAAAGCCAAGAGACAGAGATGAAACAAAATATTAAAAGTAAACATCTCCTTCCCCAAAACCCTAACTCCCTTCCAGTCATGAGGAGAACATCACACAAACCCAAGTTGAGGGACAGTCTATGAAATACGTGAACCAGGACTCTTCAAAATTGTCATTAAGAAAAGGAAAGTCTGGGACTTTCCTGGTGGTGCAGTGGTTAAGAATCCGTCTGCCAATGCAGGGGACACAGGTTCCAGCCCTGGTCCGGGAAGATCCCACGTTGCTGCAGAGCAACTAAGCCCGGACATCACAACTACTGAGCCTGCGCTGTACAGCCCGCGAGCCACAACTACTGAGGCCACACGTAGCAACTACTGAAGCCCGCAAACTCTAGGGCCTGTGTGCCGCAACTACTGAGCCCAGGTGCTGCAATTACTGAAGCCCGCACACTTAGAGCCCGTGTTCCACAACAAGAGAAGCCACCACAATGAGAAGTCCGCACACCACAACAAAGAGTAGCCCCCACTTGCCACAACCAGAGAAAGCCCGCGGGCAACAACAAAGACCCAACACAGCCAAATATAAACAATAATAAAAATAAATAAATAAAGGCATCATCACAAAAAAACAAATGAGGAAATATTTTTTTAAAAAAAGAATAACTGGTGGGGCCGTGGTTAAGAATCCGCCTGCCAGTGCATGGGACACGGGTTTGAGCCCTGGTCCGGGAAGATCCCACATGCTTCACAGCAACTAAGCCCGTGAGCCACAACTGCTCAGCCTGTGCTTCTCGAGCCTGTGCTCTGCAACAAGAGGGGCTACGGCAGTGAGAGGCCCAGGCACCACGATGAGGAGTGCCCCTGCTCGCCACAACTAGAGAAGGCCTTCGCACAGAAAAGAAGACCGAACACAGCCAAAAATAAATAAAAAATAAATAAAAATAAATACATTTAAAAGGAAAACCTATACATTTCCCTTTCTGCAAATGTCGGTTTTCCAGGCAAGAGTAGAGCCTCAGAAAGAATGTCTGCAAACAGGACAATCACTAGTTCACTAAGTACAAAATGTAGGATACTTTTGAAGAATCCCATCACAGCTAGATAACTGGTCCAGAACCAAAAGTAAATACTGGAAGAAAAATGAAATCAACAGTGTACCACAGAGGTGGTAGGCAGACTGGCCTGGACTAAGACATCTTCAGTAATAGATAATAAGGGTGCTGATTTGTAAGCATCATTCTCGTCCCACTGTGGACTTCCTTCTGCGACAGTATAAGGATACCACCAGATCATCTTCAAATCAAGTCATGAAATGTACTTTTATATTTTTAAAAATCAATTCTTGTCCTTAAATTAACTTTTCTTCTTAGTTTAGTCATGGTCCTCTATTACTTCTAAAACATTAACTCTTTTTGATTAGAAACAGACTTCCAAATATAAAAATAAACTGTGATCAAACAGCAGGAACAAACAGTAGTAACTGACATTTCTTCAATCTAAACTGAAGATGATTTCTGTATCTCTGTCTTTTCCATTTGTCTCCATTAGGGGAAAAAAATTATGTACCTCCTAATTAACTTGGCTGGAATGAATCAGACTGCATTTGTAAAAGTTTCAGAAGACCAATGAGCTGTGCTAAACAGTACCACTATCCACCTGAGCAGAAATTACTATCCATAAGTTTCTTTACATAACTAAACAAAACAAAAATTTAAACAAAAGAAGAACTACTAGAAAAAAATTAGAGATTCATTTTTTAAGTCAGAATTTGCCTTTAGTCAGTAATTTGCCTCATACATTATCATTTTCCCTGTGGAAACCCAATTATTATCTGAAAACAAGACCACTTTAGAAAGCAAAGGCATTGTGACAAAAGAAAAGAAAAGGCAGATTGATACATTATTAAAATAACTCACACGCCATACCCTGAGGAGTAAGGAAGCCATGGCAGAGCAGGCCCCCTTCTCCTCCATGGACAGCACAGCTGTGGGGAAGACACTGCAGCTAGCAGAAGCGTGTCACACTTCCTCAGGGAGGAAGCAAGTTACAGACCACTCTAGAGAGGGCGCCCATAAACTGATGGCCACGCTCATTACCCAACGTCCAGGCTACCCACAGGCTGACTGCAACCCAACTTTCCCACCATTCCAACAAAGGCCCCAGGAACCGTCAGGCCTCTGAGGCTCTGCCAATGCCCTTCCCTCTACCCAAATATCCTTTCCCTCCTCTCTCGGACCTCAATCCTGCCCAGCTCTAAATGAACACACCAAGGCCTATTTCCCTAAGAATGCCTCTCTCAAAACCAAAATTACTTCCTCTACAATGATCTGCCTCTTACTCATCCATCATTATCTTGGATTAAATACATCATGTAAGATGCCTTATCTGACCAACACAACTAGTTTAGAAATAAGAGTCATGTTTTAGACCATCTATGACATGACATGACAACCATTCAGCTCACTAAAACCATTCAATAAATACTCTAATTGAATTTCCCAAAGAGTTGACCTAAAATAACCTAAATGCCAAGCATTCCAAGAACCGTCCTCAACCAAATTCACTTCTCATTCGAATGCCAATGTCATACACAGGGATGTTGTATTGTCTTGAAATGTACTTGCCTTTATCCAAAACTAGAATCTCTGATGAATCTATGGGACACACATGTAAAATATTCTGCAAAGGAAAAAAGCTTTATTTATCGTACTGTGCTTAATTTTCAGCCAGACCTGCATTTTTCTCTAAAACTTATACAATTACTGAGTATGCAAGAAGCATTAGGAGAGACTAAGTCTATTGAGAAGAAAACTGGAAGCGAAGGTCAGCAATCATTTTCTACTTTGAATCATCTCTTTCATAAAGAGGTCAATTCTCCTAAATTCCAGAATGAATGGAATTCAATACAGCAAAGTAAAATGCTTTAATTACATAAAATAAATATCTTGATGGACCTTCCACCATCTGTTTTAGTGACTTCAATTATAAAAAAACCCTAAATTCAAGAAAAAATATATCAATAGCTAAAATTGAGATATTTTTCCATCTATTACTTTGATTTTCCTGACCCATTTTTGAGAATTGTCAGCATTCTAGATCAAGAATTCCAAATTATTTCTTGAAGAGAGTGAGATTCCTCCCAAGTCATGTAACATGCTTACTAATCAATAAAGATATGAAAAAACAAAAAAAACATATTTATGAAGCAAGCAACTTATATTATAACACTGATTTTGAGAAAAGGTTGCTGCTTGCTAAGAAAATTTTATTATTATAAAACATTTTCTGTCATTTGTATTTCTTCATTTTCCCTTCTAGATTATCTGTGTAGCCTTGTAAACACATCATAATCCAAAGCAGTTGAGCTTTATCAATAAAATGTAAATCAACGCAAGAGAGCCAACTGCATAAATAAAACAAAAGTGTACCGGGCTTCCCTGGCGGAGCAGTGGTTGAGAGCCTGCCTGCCGATGCAGGGGACACGGCTTCGTGCCCCGGTCCGGGAAGATCCCACATGCTGCGGAGCGGCTAGGCCTGTGAGCCATGGCCGCTGAGCCTGCGTGTCCGGAGCCTGTGCTCCACAATGGGAGAGGCCACAAGAGTGAGAGGCCCGTGTACCGAAAAAAAAAAAAAAAAAAAGCATACCACCATCATCCCAAGCAGACTACAAAATAGCAAGCAGATTATAAAATAATAGTCTAAAAGCCTGCTTTTTTAAATATATATCTAAATGCATTGAATATCTTATATAAAAAGCCAAGAGACAGAGATGAAACAAAATATTAAAAGTAAACATCTCCTTCCCCAAAACCCTAACTCCCTTCCAGTCATGAGGAGAACATCACACAAACCCAAGTTGAGGGACAGTCTATGAAATACGTGAACCAGGACTCTTCAAAATTGTCATTAAGAAAAGGAAAGTCTGGGACTTTCCTGGTGGTGCAGTGGTTAAGAATCCGTCTGCCAATGCAGGGGACACAGGTTCCAGCCCTGGTCCGGGAAGATCCCACGTGCTGCAGAGCAACTAAGCCCGGACATCACAACTACTGAGCCTGCGCTGTACAGCCCGCGAGCCACAACTACTGAGGCCACACGTAGCAACTACTGAAGCCCGCAAACTCTAGGGCCTGTGTGCCGCAACTACTGAGCCCAGGTGCTGCAATTACTGAAGCCCGCACACTTAGAGCCCGTGTTCCACAACAAGAGAAGCCACCACAATGAGAAGTCCGCACACCACAACAAAGAGTAGCCCCCACTTGCCACAACCAGAGAAAGCCCGCGGGCAACAACAAAGACCCAACACAGCCAAATATAAACAATAATAAAAATAAATAAATAAAGGCATCATCACAAAAAAACAAATGAGGAAATATTTTTTTTAAAAAAAGAATAACTGGTGGGGCCGTGGTTAAGAATCCGCCTGCCAGTGCATGGGACACGGGTTTGAGCCCTGGTCCGGGAAGATCCCACATGCTTCACAGCAACTAAGCCCGTGAGCCACAACTGCTCAGCCTGTGCTTCTCGAGCCTGTGCTCTGCAACAAGAGGGGCTACGGCAGTGAGAGGCCCAGGCACCACGATGAGGAGTGCCCCTGCTCGCCACAACTAGAGAAGGCCTTCGCACAGAAAAGAAGACCGAACACAGCCAAAAATAAATAAAAAATAAATAAAAATAAATACATTTAAAAGGAAAACCTATACATTTCCCTTTCTGCAAATGTCGGTTTTCCAGGCAAGAGTAGAGCCTCAGAAAGAATGTCTGCAAACAGGACAATCACTAGTTCACTAAGTACAAAATGTAGGATACTTTTGAAGAATCCCATCACAGCTAGATAACTGGTCCAGAACCAAAAGTAAATACTGGAAGAAAAATGAAATCAACAGTGTACCACAGAGGTGGTAGGCAGACTGGCCTGGACTAAGACATCTTCAGTAATAGATAATAAGGGTGCTGATTTGTAAGCATCATTCTCGTCCCACTGTGGACTTCCTTCTGCGACAGTATAAGGATACCACCAGATCATCTTCAAATCAAGTCATGAAATGTACTTTTATATTTTTAAAAATCAATTCTTGTCCTTAAATTAACTTTTCTTCTTAGTTTAGTCATGGTCCTCTATTACTTCTAAAACATTAACTCTTTTTGATTAGAAACAGACTTCCAAATATAAAAATAAACTGTGATCAAACAGCAGGAACAAACAGTAGTAACTGACATTTCTTCAATCTAAACTGAAGATGATTTCTGTATCTCTGTCTTTTCCATTTGTCTCCATTAGGGGAAAAAAATTATGTACCTCCTAATTAACTTGGCTGGAATGAATCAGACTGCATTTGTAAAAGTTTCAGAAGACCAATGAGCTGTGCTAAACAGTACCACTATCCACCTGAGCAGAAATTACTATCCATAAGTTTCTTTACATAACTAACAAAACAAAAATTTAAACAAAAGAAGAACTACTAGAAAAAAATTAGAGATTCATTTTTTAAGTCAGGAATTTGCCTTTAGTCAGTAATTTGCCTCATACATTATCATTTTCCCTGTGGAAACCCAATTATTATCCTGAAAACAAGACCACTTTAGAAAGCAAAGGCATTGTGACAAAAGAAAGAAAAGGCAGATTGATACATTATTAAAATAACTCACACGCCATACCCTGAGGAGTAAGGAAGCCATGGCAGAGCAGGCCCCCTTCTCCTCCATGGACAGCACAGCTGTGGGGAAGACACTGCAGCTAGCAGAAGCGTGTCACACTTCCTCAGGGAGGAAGCAAGTTACAGACCACTCTAGAGAGGGCGCCCATAAACTGATGGCCACGCTCATTACCCAACGTCCAGGCTACCCACAGGCTGACTGCAACCCAACTTTCCCACCATTCCAACAAAGGCCCCAGGAACCGTCAGGCCTCTGAGGCTCTGCCAATGCCCTTCCCTCTACCCAAATATCCTTTCCCTCCTCTCTCGGACCTCAATCCTGCCCAGCTCTAAATGAACACACCAAGGCCTATTTCCCTAAGAATGCCTCTCTCAAAACCAAAATTACTTCCTCTACAATGATCTGCCTCTTACTCATCCATCATTATCTTGGATTAAATACATCATGTAAGATGCCTTATCTGACCAACACAACTAGTTTAGAAATAAGAGTCATGTTTTAGACCATCTATGACATGACATGACAACCATTCAGCTCACTAAAACCATTCAATAAATACTCTAATTGAATTTCCCAAAGAGTTGACCTAAAATAACCTAAATGCCAAGCATTCCAAGAACCGTCCTCAACCAAATTCACTTCTCATTCGAATGCCAATGTCATACACAGGGATGTTGTATTGTCTTGAAATGTACTTGCCTTTATCCAAAACTAGAATCTCTGATGAATCTATGGGACACACATGTAAAATATTCTGCAAAGGAAAAAAGCTTTATTTATCGTACTGTGCTTAATTTTCAGCCAGACCTGCATTTTTCTCTAAAACTTATACAATTACTGAGTATGCAAGAAGCATTAGGAGAGACTAAGTCTATTGAGAAGAAAACTGGAAGCGAAGGTCAGCAATCATTTTCTACTTTGAATCATCTCTTTCATAAAGAGGTCAATTCTCCTAAATTCCAGAATGAATGGAATTCAATACAGCAAAGTAAAATGCTTTAATTACATAAAATAAATATCTTGATGGACCTTCCACCATCTGTTTTAGTGACTTCAATTATAAAAAAACCCTAAATTCAAGAAAAAATATATCAATAGCTAAAATTGAGATATTTTTCCATCTATTACTTTGATTTTCCTGACCCATTTTTGAGAATTGTCAGCATTCTAGATCAAGAATTCCAAATTATTTCTTGAAGAGAGTGAGATTCCTCCCAAGTCATGTAACATGCTTACTAATCAATAAAGATATGAAAAAACAAAAAAAACATATTTATGAAGCAAGCAACTTATATTATAACACTGATTTTGAGAAAAGGTTGCTGCTTGCTAAGAAAATTTTATTATTATAAAACATTTTCTGTCATTTGTATTTCTTCATTTTCCCTTCTAGATTATCTGTGTAGCCTTGTAAACACATCATAATCCAAAGCAGTTGAGCTTTATCAATAAAATGTAAATCAACGCAAGAGAGCCAACTGCATAAATAAAACAAAAGTGTACCGGGCTTCCCTGGCGGAGCAGTGGTTGAGAGCCTGCCTGCCGATGCAGGGGACACGGCTTCGTGCCCCGGTCCGGGAAGATCCCACATGCTGCGGAGCGGCTAGGCCTGTGAGCCATGGCCGCTGAGCCTGCGTGTCCGGAGCCTGTGCTCCACAATGGGAGAGGCCACAAGAGTGAGAGGCCCGTGTACCGAAAAAAAAAAAAAAAAAAAGCATACCACCATCATCCCAAGCAGACTACAAAATAGCAAGCAGATTATAAAATAATAGTCTAAAAGCCTGCTTTTTTAAATATATATCTAAATGCATTGAATATCTTATATAAAAAGCCAAGAGACAGAGATGAAACAAAATATTAAAAGTAAACATCTCCTTCCCCAAAACCCTAACTCCCTTCCAGTCATGAGGAGAACATCACACAAACCCAAGTTGAGGGACAGTCTATGAAATACGTGAACCAGGACTCTTCAAAATTGTCATTAAGAAAAGGAAAGTCTGGGACTTTCCTGGTGGTGCAGTGGTTAAGAATCCGTCTGCCAATGCAGGGGACACAGGTTCCAGCCCTGGTCCGGGAAGATCCCACGTGCTGCAGAGCAACTAAGCCCGGACATCACAACTACTGAGCCTGCGCTGTACAGCCCGCGAGCCACAACTACTGAGGCCACACGTAGCAACTACTGAAGCCCGCAAACTCTAGGGCCTGTGTGCCGCAACTACTGAGCCCAGGTGCTGCAATTACTGAAGCCCGCACACTTAGAGCCCGTGTTCCACAACAAGAGAAGCCACCACAATGAGAAGTCCGCACACCACAACAAAGAGTAGCCCCCACTTGCCACAACCAGAGAAAGCCCGCGGGCAACAACAAAGACCCAACACAGCCAAATATAAACAATAATAAAAATAAATAAATAAAGGCATCATCACAAAAAAACAAATGAGGAAATATTTTTTTTAAAAAAAGAATAACTGGTGGGGCCGTGGTTAAGAATCCGCCTGCCAGTGCATGGGACACGGGTTTGAGCCCTGGTCCGGGAAGATCCCACATGCTTCACAGCAACTAAGCCCGTGAGCCACAACTGCTCAGCCTGTGCTTCTCGAGCCTGTGCTCTGCAACAAGAGGGGCTACGGCAGTGAGAGGCCCAGGCACCACGATGAGGAGTGCCCCTGCTCGCCACAACTAGAGAAGGCCTTCGCACAGAAAAGAAGACCGAACACAGCCAAAAATAAATAAAAAATAAATAAAAATAAATACATTTAAAAGGAAAACCTATACATTTCCCTTTCTGCAAATGTCGGTTTTCCAGGCAAGAGTAGAGCCTCAGAAAGAATGTCTGCAAACAGGACAATCACTAGTTCACTAAGTACAAAATGTAGGATACTTTTGAAGAATCCCATCACAGCTAGATAACTGGTCCAGAACCAAAAGTAAATACTGGAAGAAAAATGAAATCAACAGTGTACCACAGAGGTGGTAGGCAGACTGGCCTGGACTAAGACATCTTCAGTAATAGATAATAAGGGTGCTGATTTGTAAGCATCATTCTCGTCCCACTGTGGACTTCCTTCTGCGACAGTATAAGGATACCACCAGATCATCTTCAAATCAAGTCATGAAATGTACTTTTATATTTTTAAAAATCAATTCTTGTCCTTAAATTAACTTTTCTTCTTAGTTTAGTCATGGTCCTCTATTACTTCTAAAACATTAACTCTTTTTGATTAGAAACAGACTTCCAAATATAAAAATAAACTGTGATCAAACAGCAGGAACAAACAGTAGTAACTGACATTTCTTCAATCTAAACTGAAGATGATTTCTGTATCTCTGTCTTTTCCATTTGTCTCCATTAGGGGAAAAAAATTATGTACCTCCTAATTAACTTGGCTGGAATGAATCAGACTGCATTTGTAAAAGTTTCAGAAGACCAATGAGCTGTGCTAAACAGTACCACTATCCACCTGAGCAGAAATTACTATCCATAAGTTTCTTTACATAACTAACAAAACAAAAATTTAAACAAAAGAAGAACTACTAGAAAAAAATTAGAGATTCATTTTTTAAGTCAGGAATTTGCCTTTAGTCAGTAATTTGCCTCATACATTATCATTTTCCCTGTGGAAACCCAATTATTATCCTGAAAACAAGACCACTTTAGAAAGCAAAGGCATTGTGACAAAAGAAAGAAAAGGCAGATTGATACATTATTAAAATAACTCACACGCCATACCCTGAGGAGTAAGGAAGCCATGGCAGAGCAGGCCCCCTTCTCCTCCATGGACAGCACAGCTGTGGGGAAGACACTGCAGCTAGCAGAAGCGTGTCACACTTCCTCAGGGAGGAAGCAAGTTACAGACCACTCTAGAGAGGGCGCCCATAAACTGATGGCCACGCTCATTACCCAACGTCCAGGCTACCCACAGGCTGACTGCAACCCAACTTTCCCACCATTCCCACAAAGGCCCCAGGAACCGTCAGGCCTCTGAGGCTCTGCCAATGCCCTTCCCTCTACCCAAATATCCTTTCCCTCCTCTCTCGGACCTCAATCCTGCCCAGCTCTAAATGAACACACCAAGGCCTATTTCCCTAAGAATGCCTCTCTCAAAACCAAAATTACTTCCTCTACAATGATCTGCCTCTTACTCATCCATCATTATCTTGGATTAAATACATCATGTAAGATGCCTTATCTGACCAACACAACTAGTTTAGAAATAAGAGTCATGTTTTAGACCATCTATGACATGACATGACAACCATTCAGCTCACTAAAACCATTCAATAAATACTCTAATTGAATTTCCCAAAGAGTTGACCTAAAATAACCTAAATGCCAAGCATTCCAAGAACCGTCCTCAACCAAATTCACTTCTCATTCGAATGCCAATGTCATACACAGGGATGTTGTATTGTCTTGAAATGTACTTGCCTTTATCCAAAACTAGAATCTCTGATGAATCTATGGGACACACATGTAAAATATTCTGCAAAGGAAAAAAGCTTTATTTATCGTACTGTGCTTAATTTTCAGCCAGACCTGCATTTTTCTCTAAAACTTATACAATTACTGAGTATGCAAGAAGCATTAGGAGAGACTAAGTCTATTGAGAAGAAAACTGGAAGCGAAGGTCAGCAATCATTTTCTACTTTGAATCATCTCTTTCATAAAGAGGTCAATTCTCCTAAATTCCAGAATGAATGGAATTCAATACAGCAAAGTAAAATGCTTTAATTACATAAAATAAATATCTTGATGGACCTTCCACCATCTGTTTTAGTGACTTCAATTATAAAAAAACCCTAAATTCAAGAAAAAATATATCAATAGCTAAAATTGAGATATTTTTCCATCTATTACTTTGATTTTCCTGACCCATTTTTGAGAATTGTCAGCATTCTAGATCAAGAATTCCAAATTATTTCTTGAAGAGAGTGAGATTCCTCCCAAGTCATGTAACATGCTTACTAATCAATAAAGATATGAAAAAACAAAAAAAACATATTTATGAAGCAAGCAACTTATATTATAACACTGATTTTGAGAAAAGGTTGCTGCTTGCTAAGAAAATTTTATTATTATAAAACATTTTCTGTCATTTGTATTTCTTCATTTTCCCTTCTAGATTATCTGTGTAGCCTTGTAAACACATCATAATCCAAAGCAGTTGAGCTTTATCAATAAAATGTAAATCAACGCAAGAGAGCCAACTGCATAAATAAAACAAAAGTGTACCGGGCTTCCCTGGCGGAGCAGTGGTTGAGAGCCTGCCTGCCGATGCAGGGGACACGGCTTCGTGCCCCGGTCCGGGAAGATCCCACATGCTGCGGAGCGGCTAGGCCTGTGAGCCATGGCCGCTGAGCCTGCGTGTCCGGAGCCTGTGCTCCACAATGGGAGAGGCCACAAGAGTGAGAGGCCCGTGTACCGAAAAAAAAAAAAAAAAAAAGCATACCACCATCATCCCAAGCAGACTACAAAATAGCAAGCAGATTATAAAATAATAGTCTAAAAGCCTGCTTTTTTAAATATATATCTAAATGCATTGAATATCTTATATAAAAAGCCAAGAGACAGAGATGAAACAAAATATTAAAAGTAAACATCTCCTTCCCCAAAACCCTAACTCCCTTCCAGTCATGAGGAGAACATCACACAAACCCAAGTTGAGGGACAGTCTATGAAATACGTGAACCAGGACTCTTCAAAATTGTCATTAAGAAAAGGAAAGTCTGGGACTTTCCTGGTGGTGCAGTGGTTAAGAATCCGTCTGCCAATGCAGGGGACACAGGTTCCAGCCCTGGTCCGGGAAGATCCCACGTGCTGCAGAGCAACTAAGCCCGGACATCACAACTACTGAGCCTGCGCTGTACAGCCCGCGAGCCACAACTACTGAGGCCACACGTAGCAACTACTGAAGCCCGCAAACTCTAGGGCCTGTGTGCCGCAACTACTGAGCCCAGGTGCTGCAATTACTGAAGCCCGCACACTTAGAGCCCGTGTTCCACAACAAGAGAAGCCACCACAATGAGAAGTCCGCACACCACAACAAAGAGTAGCCCCCACTTGCCACAACCAGAGAAAGCCCGCGGGCAACAACAAAGACCCAACACAGCCAAATATAAACAATAATAAAAATAAATAAATAAAGGCATCATCACAAAAAAACAAATGAGGAAATATTTTTTTTAAAAAAAGAATAACTGGTGGGGCCGTGGTTAAGAATCCGCCTGCCAGTGCATGGGACACGGGTTTGAGCCCTGGTCCGGGAAGATCCCACATGCTTCACAGCAACTAAGCCCGTGAGCCACAACTGCTCAGCCTGTGCTTCTCGAGCCTGTGCTCTGCAACAAGAGGGGCTACGGCAGTGAGAGGCCCAGGCACCACGATGAGGAGTGCCCCTGCTCGCCACAACTAGAGAAGGCCTTCGCACAGAAAAGAAGACCGAACACAGCCAAAAATAAATAAAAAATAAATAAAAATAAATACATTTAAAAGGAAAACCTATACATTTCCCTTTCTGCAAATGTCGGTTTTCCAGGCAAGAGTAGAGCCTCAGAAAGAATGTCTGCAAACAGGACAATCACTAGTTCACTAAGTACAAAATGTAGGATACTTTTGAAGAATCCCATCACAGCTAGATAACTGGTCCAGAACCAAAAGTAAATACTGGAAGAAAAATGAAATCAACAGTGTACCACAGAGGTGGTAGGCAGACTGGCCTGGACTAAGACATCTTCAGTAATAGATAATAAGGGTGCTGATTTGTAAGCATCATTCTCGTCCCACTGTGGACTTCCTTCTGCGACAGTATAAGGATACCACCAGATCATCTTCAAATCAAGTCATGAAATGTACTTTTATATTTTTAAAAATCAATTCTTGTCCTTAAATTAACTTTTCTTCTTAGTTTAGTCATGGTCCTCTATTACTTCTAAAACATTAACTCTTTTTGATTAGAAACAGACTTCCAAATATAAAAATAAACTGTGATCAAACAGCAGGAACAAACAGTAGTAACTGACATTTCTTCAATCTAAACTGAAGATGATTTCTGTATCTCTGTCTTTTCCATTTGTCTCCATTAGGGGAAAAAAATTATGTACCTCCTAATTAACTTGGCTGGAATGAATCAGACTGCATTTGTAAAAGTTTCAGAAGACCAATGAGCTGTGCTAAACAGTACCACTATCCACCTGAGCAGAAATTACTATCCATAAGTTTCTTTACATAACTAACAAAACAAAAATTTAAACAAAAGAAGAACTACTAGAAAAAAATTAGAGATTCATTTTTTAAGTCAGGAATTTGCCTTTAGTCAGTAATTTGCCTCATACATTATCATTTTCCCTGTGGAAACCCAATTATTATCCTGAAAACAAGACCACTTTAGAAAGCAAAGGCATTGTGACAAAAGAAAGAAAAGGCAGATTGATACATTATTAAAATAACTCACACGCCATACCCTGAGGAGTAAGGAAGCCATGGCAGAGCAGGCCCCCTTCTCCTCCATGGACAGCACAGCTGTGGGGAAGACACTGCAGCTAGCAGAAGCGTGTCACACTTCCTCAGGGAGGAAGCAAGTTACAGACCACTCTAGAGAGGGCGCCCATAAACTGATGGCCACGCTCATTACCCAACGTCCAGGCTACCCACAGGCTGACTGCAACCCAACTTTCCCACCATTCCCACAAAGGCCCCAGGAACCGTCAGGCCTCTGAGGCTCTGCCAATGCCCTTCCCTCTACCCAAATATCCTTTCCCTCCTCTCTCGGACCTCAATCCTGCCCAGCTCTAAATGAACACACCAAGGCCTATTTCCCTAAGAATGCCTCTCTCAAAACCAAAATTACTTCCTCTACAATGATCTGCCTCTTACTCATCCATCATTATCTTGGATTAAATACATCATGTAAGATGCCTTATCTGACCAACACAACTAGTTTAGAAATAAGAGTCATGTTTTAGACCATCTATGACATGACATGACAACCATTCAGCTCACTAAAACCATTCAATAAATACTCTAATTGAATTTCCCAAAGAGTTGACCTAAAATAACCTAAATGCCAAGCATTCCAAGAACCGTCCTCAACCAAATTCACTTCTCATTCGAATGCCAATGTCATACACAGGGATGTTGTATTGTCTTGAAATGTACTTGCCTTTATCCAAAACTAGAATCTCTGATGAATCTATGGGACACACATGTAAAATATTCTGCAAAGGAAAAAAGCTTTATTTATCGTACTGTGCTTAATTTTCAGCCAGACCTGCATTTTTCTCTAAAACTTATACAATTACTGAGTATGCAAGAAGCATTAGGAGAGACTAAGTCTATTGAGAAGAAAACTGGAAGCGAAGGTCAGCAATCATTTTCTACTTTGAATCATCTCTTTCATAAAGAGGTCAATTCTCCTAAATTCCAGAATGAATGGACTTCAATACAGCAAAGTAAAATGCTTTAATTACATAAAATAAATATCTTGATGGACCTTCCACCATCTGTTTTAGTGACTTCAATTATAAAAAAACCCTAAATTCAAGAAAAAATATATCAATAGCTAAAACTGAGATATTTTTCCATCTATTACTTTGATTTTCCTGACCCATTTTTGAGAATTGTCAGCATTCTAGATCAAGAATTCCAAATTATTTCTTGAAGAGAGTGAGATTCCTCCCAAGTCATGTAACATGCTTACTAATCAATAAAGATATGAAAAAACAAAAAAAACATATTTATGAAGCAAGCAACTTATATTATAACACTGATTTTGAGAAAAGGTTGCTGCTTGCTAAGAAAATTTTATTATTATAAAACATTTTCTGTCATTTGTATTTCTTCATTTTCCCTTCTAGATTATCTGTGTAGCCTTGTAAACACATCATAATCCAAAGCAGTTGAGCTTTATCAATAAAATGTAAATCAACGCAAGAGAGCCAACTGCATAAATAAAACAAAAGTGTACCGGGCTTCCCTGGCGGAGCAGTGGTTGAGAGCCTGCCTGCCGATGCAGGGGACACGGCTTCGTGCCCCGGTCCGGGAAGATCCCACATGCTGCGGAGCGGCTAGGCCTGTGAGCCATGGCCGCTGAGCCTGCGTGTCCGGAGCCTGTGCTCCACAATGGGAGAGGCCACAAGAGTGAGAGGCCCGTGTACCGAAAAAAAAAAAAAAAAAAAGCATACCACCATCATCCCAAGCAGACTACAAAATAGCAAGCAGATTATAAAATAATAGTCTAAAAGCCTGCTTTTTTAAATATATATCTAAATGCATTGAATATCTTATATAAAAAGCCAAGAGACAGAGATGAAACAAAATATTAAAAGTAAACATCTCCTTCCCCAAAACCCTAACTCCCTTCCAGTCATGAGGAGAACATCACACAAACCCAAGTTGAGGGACAGTCTATGAAATACGTGAACCAGGACTCTTCAAAATTGTCATTAAGAAAAGGAAAGTCTGGGACTTTCCTGGTGGTGCAGTGGTTAAGAATCCGTCTGCCAATGCAGGGGACACAGGTTCCAGCCCTGGTCCGGGAAGATCCCACGTGCTGCAGAGCAACTAAGCCCGGACATCACAACTACTGAGCCTGCGCTGTACAGCCCGCGAGCCACAACTACTGAGGCCACACGTAGCAACTACTGAAGCCCGCAAACTCTAGGGCCTGTGTGCCGCAACTACTGAGCCCAGGTGCTGCAATTACTGAAGCCCGCACACTTAGAGCCCGTGTTCCACAACAAGAGAAGCCACCACAATGAGAAGTCCGCACACCACAACAAAGAGTAGCCCCCACTTGCCACAACCAGAGAAAGCCCGCGGGCAACAACAAAGACCCAACACAGCCAAATATAAACAATAATAAAAATAAATAAATAAAGGCATCATCACAAAAAAACAAATGAGGAAATAATTTTTTTAAAAAAAGAATAACTGGTGGGGCCGTGGTTAAGAATCCGCCTGCCAGTGCATGGGACACGGGTTTGAGCCCTGGTCCGGGAAGATCCCACATGCTTCACAGCAACTAAGCCCGTGAGCCACAACTGCTCAGCCTGTGCTTCTCGAGCCTGTGCTCTGCAACAAGAGGGGCTACGGCAGTGAGAGGCCCAGGCACCACGATGAGGAGTGCCCCTGCTCGCCACAACTAGAGAAGGCCTTCGCACAGAAAAGAAGACCGAACACAGCCAAAAATAAATAAAAAATAAATAAAAATAAATACATTTAAAAGGAAAACCTATACATTTCCCTTTCTGCAAATGTCGGTTTTCCAGGCAAGAGTAGAGCCTCAGAAAGAATGTCTGCAAACAGGACAATCACTAGTTCACTAAGTACAAAATGTAGGATACTTTTGAAGAATCCCATCACAGCTAGATAACTGGTCCAGAACCAAAAGTAAATACTGGAAGAAAAATGAAATCAACAGTGTACCACAGAGGTGGTAGGCAGACTGGCCTGGACTAAGACATCTTCAGTAATAGATAATAAGGGTGCTGATTTGTAAGCATCATTCTCGTCCCACTGTGGACTTCCTTCTGCGACAGTATAAGGATACCACCAGATCATCTTCAAATCAAGTCATGAAATGTACTTTTATATTTTTAAAAATCAATTCTTGTCCTTAAATTAACTTTTCTTCTTAGTTTAGTCATGGTCCTCTATTACTTCTAAAACATTAACTCTTTTTGATTAGAAACAGACTTCCAAATATAAAAATAAACTGTGATCAAACAGCAGGAACAAACAGTAGTAACTGACATTTCTTCAATCTAAACTGAAGATGATTTCTGTATCTCTGTCTTTTCCATTTGTCTCCATTAGGGGAAAAAAATTATGTACCTCCTAATTAACTTGGCTGGAATGAATCAGACTGCATTTGTAAAAGTTTCAGAAGACCAATGAGCTGTGCTAAACAGTACCACTATCCACCTGAGCAGAAATTACTATCCATAAGTTTCTTTACATAACTAACAAAACAAAAATTTAAACAAAAGAAGAACTACTAGAAAAAAATTAGAGATTCATTTTTTAAGTCAGGAATTTGCCTTTAGTCAGTAATTTGCCTCATACATTATCATTTTCCCTGTGGAAACCCAATTATTATCCTGAAAACAAGACCACTTTAGAAAGCAAAGGCATTGTGACAAAAGAAAGAAAAGGCAGATTGATACATTATTAAAATAACTCACACGCCATACCCTGAGGAGTAAGGAAGCCATGGCAGAGCAGGCCCCCTTCTCCTCCATGGACAGCACAGCTGTGGGGAAGACACTGCAGCTAGCACAAGCGTGTCACACTTCCTCAGGGAGGAAGCAAGTTACAGACCACTCTAGAGAGGGCGCCCATAAACTGATGGCCACGCTCATTACCCAACGTCCAGGCTACCCACAGGCTGACTGCAACCCAACTTTCCCACCATTCCCACAAAGGCCCCAGGAACCGTCAGGCCTCTGAGGCTCTGCCAATGCCCTTCCCTCTACCCAAATATCCTTTCCCTCCTCTCTCGGACCTCAATCCTGCCCAGCTCTAAATGAACACACCAAGGCCTATTTCCCTAAGAATGCCTCTCTCAAAACCAAAATTACTTCCTCTACAATGATCTGCCTCTTACTCATCCATCATTATCTTGGATTAAATACATCATGTAAGATGCCTTATCTGACCAACACAACTAGTTTAGAAATAAGAGTCATGTTTTAGACCATCTATGACATGACATGACAACCATTCAGCTCACTAAAACCATTCAATAAATACTCTAATTGAATTTCCCAAAGAGTTGACCTAAAATAACCTAAATGCCAAGCATTCCAAGAACCGTCCTCAACCAAATTCACTTCTCATTCGAATGCCAATGTCATACACAGGGATGTTGTATTGTCTTGAAATGTACTTGCCTTTATCCAAAACTAGAATCTCTGATGAATCTATGGGACACACATGTAAAATATTCTGCAAAGGAAAAAAGCTTTATTTATCGTACTGTGCTTAATTTTCAGCCAGACCTGCATTTTTCTCTAAAACTTATACAATTACTGAGTATGCAAGAAGCATTAGGAGAGACTAAGTCTATTGAGAAGAAAACTGGAAGCGAAGGTCAGCAATCATTTTCTACTTTGAATCATCTCTTTCATAAAGAGGTCAATTCTCCTAAATTCCAGAATGAATGGAATTCAATACAGCAAAGTAAAATGCTTTAATTACATAAAATAAATATCTTGATGGACCTTCCACCATCTGTTTTAGTGACTTCAATTATAAAAAAACCCTAAATTCAAGAAAAAATATATCAATAGCTAAAATTGAGATATTTTTCCATCTATTACTTTGATTTTCCTGACCCATTTTTGAGAATTGTCAGCATTCTAGATCAAGAATTCCAAATTATTTCTTGAAGAGAGTGAGATTCCTCCCAAGTCATGTAACATGCTTACTAATCAATAAAGATATGAAAAAACAAAAAAAACATATTTATGAAGCAAGCAACTTATAACACTGATTTTGAGAAAAGGTTGCTGCTTGCTAAGAAAATTTTATTATTATAAAACATTTTCTGTCATTTGTATTTCTTCATTTTCCCTTCTAGATTATCTGTGTAGCCTTGTAAACACATCATAATCCAAAGCAGTTGAGCTTTATCAATAAAATGTAAATCAACGCAAGAGAGCCAACTGCATAAATAAAACAAAAGTGTACCGGGCTTCCCTGGCGGAGCAGTGGTTGAGAGCCTGCCTGCCGATGCAGGGGACACGGCTTCGTGCCCCGGTCCGGGAAGATCCCACATGCTGCGGAGCGGCTAGGCCTGTGAGCCATGGCCGCTGAGCCTGCGTGTCCGGAGCCTGTGCTCCACAATGGGAGAGGCCACAAGAGTGAGAGGCCCGTGTACCGAAAAAAAAAAAAAAAAAAAGCATACCACCATCATCCCAAGCAGACTACAAAATAGCAAGCAGATTATAAAATAATAGTCTAAAAGCCTGCTTTTTTAAATATATATCTAAATGCATTGAATATCTTATATAAAAAGCCAAGAGACAGAGATGAAACAAAATATTAAAAGTAAACATCTCCTTCCCCAAAACCCTAACTCCCTTCCAGTCATGAGGAGAACATCACACAAACCCAAGTTGAGGGACAGTCTATGAAATACGTGAACCAGGACTCTTCAAAATTGTCATTAAGAAAAGGAAAGTCTGGGACTTTCCTGGTGGTGCAGTGGTTAAGAATCCGTCTGCCAATGCAGGGGACACAGGTTCCAGCCCTGGTCCGGGAAGATCCCACGTGCTGCAGAGCAACTAAGCCCGGACATCACAACTACTGAGCCTGCGCTGTACAGCCCGCGAGCCACAACTACTGAGGCCACACGTAGCAACTACTGAAGCCCGCAAACTCTAGGGCCTGTGTGCCGCAACTACTGAGCCCAGGTGCTGCAATTACTGAAGCCCGCACACTTAGAGCCCGTGTTCCACAACAAGAGAAGCCACCACAATGAGAAGTCCGCACACCACAACAAAGAGTAGCCCCCACTTGCCACAACCAGAGAAAGCCCGCGGGCAACAACAAAGACCCAACACAGCCAAATATAAACAATAATAAAAATAAATAAATAAAGGCATCATCACAAAAAAACAAATGAGGAAATATTTTTTTTAAAAAAAGAATAACTGGTGGGGCCGTGGTTAAGAATCCGCCTGCCAGTGCATGGGACACGGGTTTGAGCCCTGGTCCGGGAAGATCCCACATGCTTCACAGCAACTAAGCCCGTGAGCCACAACTGCTCAGCCTGTGCTTCTCGAGCCTGTGCTCTGCAACAAGAGGGGCTACGGCAGTGAGAGGCCCAGGCACCACGATGAGGAGTGCCCCTGCTCGCCACAACTAGAGAAGGCCTTCGCACAGAAAAGAAGACCGAACACAGCCAAAAATAAATAAAAAATAAATAAAAATAAATACATTTAAAAGGAAAACCTATACATTTCCCTTTCTGCAAATGTCGGTTTTCCAGGCAAGAGTAGAGCCTCAGAAAGAATGTCTGCAAACAGGACAATCACTAGTTCACTAAGTACAAAATGTAGGATACTTTTGAAGAATCCCATCACAGCTAGATAACTGGTCCAGAACCAAAAGTAAATACTGGAAGAAAAATGAAATCAACAGTGTACCACAGAGGTGGTAGGCAGACTGGCCTGGACTAAGACATCTTCAGTAATAGATAATAAGGGTGCTGATTTGTAAGCATCATTCTCGTCCCACTGTGGACTTCCTTCTGCGACAGTATAAGGATACCACCAGATCATCTTCAAATCAAGTCATGAAATGTACTTTTATATTTTTAAAAATCAATTCTTGTCCTTAAATTAACTTTTCTTCTTAGTTTAGTCATGGTCCTCTATTACTTCTAAAACATTAACTCTTTTTGATTAGAAACAGACTTCCAAATATAAAAATAAACTGTGATCAAACAGCAGGAACAAACAGTAGTAACTGACATTTCTTCAATCTAAACTGAAGATGATTTCTGTATCTCTGTCTTTTCCATTTGTCTCCATTAGGGGAAAAAAATTATGTACCTCCTAATTAACTTGGCTGGAATGAATCAGACTGCATTTGTAAAAGTTTCAGAAGACCAATGAGCTGTGCTAAACAGTACCACTATCCACCTGAGCAGAAATTACTATCCATAAGTTTCTTTACATAACTAACAAAACAAAAATTTAAACAAAAGAAGAACTACTAGAAAAAAATTAGAGATTCATTTTTTAAGTCAGGAATTTGCCTTTAGTCAGTAATTTGCCTCATACATTATCATTTTCCCTGTGGAAACCCAATTATTATCCTGAAAACAAGACCACTTTAGAAAGCAAAGGCATTGTGACAAAAGAAAGAAAAGGCAGATTGATACATTATTAAAATAACTCACACGCCATACCCTGAGGAGTAAGGAAGCCATGGCAGAGCAGGCCCCCTTCTCCTCCATGGACAGCACAGCTGTGGGGAAGACACTGCAGCTAGCAGAAGCGTGTCACACTTCCTCAGGGAGGAAGCAAGTTACAGACCACTCTAGAGAGGGCGCCCATAAACTGATGGCCACGCTCATTACCCAACGTCCAGGCTACCCACAGGCTGACTGCAACCCAACTTTCCCACCATTCCAACAAAGGCCCCAGGAACCGTCAGGCCTCTGAGGCTCTGCCAATGCCCTTCCCTCTACCCAAATATCCTTTCCCTCCTCTCTCGGACCTCAATCCTGCCCAGCTCTAAATGAACACACCAAGGCCTATTTCCCTAAGAATGCCTCTCTCAAAACCAAAATTACTTCCTCTACAATGATCTGCCTCTTACTCATCCATCATTATCTTGGATTAAATACATCATGTAAGATGCCTTATCTGACCAACACAACTAGTTTAGAAATAAGAGTCATGTTTTAGACCATCTATGACATGACATGACAACCATTCAGCTCACTAAAACCATTCAATAAATACTCTAATTGAATTTCCCAAAGAGTTGACCTAAAATAACCTAAATGCCAAGCATTCCAAGAACCGTCCTCAACCAAATTCACTTCTCATTCGAATGCCAATGTCATACACAGGGATGTTGTATTGTCTTGAAATGTACTTGCCTTTATCCAAAACTAGAATCTCTGATGAATCTATGGGACACACATGTAAAATATTCTGCAAAGGAAAAAAGCTTTATTTATCGTACTGTGCTTAATTTTCAGCCAGACCTACATTTTTCTCTAAAACTTATACAATTACTGAGTATGCAAGAAGCATTAGGAGAGACTAAGTCTATTGAGAAGAAAACTGGAAGCGAAGGTCAGCAATCATTTTCTACTTTGAATCATCTCTTTCATAAAGAGGTCAATTCTCCTAAATTCCAGAATGAATGGAATTCAATACAGCAAAGTAAAATGCTTTAATTACATAAAATAAATATCTTGATGGACCTTCCACCATCTGTTTTAGTGACTTCAATTATAAAAAAACCCTAAATTCAAGAAAAAATATATCAATAGCTAAAATTGAGATATTTTTCCATCTATTACTTTGATTTTCCTGACCCATTTTTGAGAATTGTCAGCATTCTAGATCAAGAATTCCAAATTATTTCTTGAAGAGAGTGAGATTCCTCCCAAGTCATGTAACATGCTTACTAATCAATAAAGATATGAAAAAACAAAAAAAACATATTTATGAAGCAAGCAACTTATAACACTGATTTTGAGAAAAGGTTGCTGCTTGCTAAGAAAATTTTATTATTATAAAACATTTTCTGTCATTTGTATTTCTTCATTTTCCCTTCTAGATTATCTGTGTAGCCTTGTAAACACATCATAATCCAAAGCAGTTGAGCTTTATCAATAAAATGTAAATCAACGCAAGAGAGCCAACTGCATAAATAAAACAAAAGTGTACCGGGCTTCCCTGGCGGAGCAGTGGTTGAGAGCCTGCCTGCCGATGCAGGGGACACGGCTTCGTGCCCCGGTCCGGGAAGATCCCACATGCTGCGGAGCGGCTAGGCCTGTGAGCCATGGCCGCTGAGCCTGCGTGTCCGGAGCCTGTGCTCCACAATGGGAGAGGCCACAAGAGTGAGAGGCCCGTGTACCGAAAAAAAAAAAAAAAAAAGCATACCACCATCATCCCAAGCAGACTACAAAATAGCAAGCAGATTATAAAATAATAGTCTAAAAGCCTGCTTTTTTAAATATATATCTAAATGCATTGAATATCTTATATAAAAAGCCAAGAGACAGAGATGAAACAAAATATTAAAAGTAAACATCTCCTTCCCCAAAACCCTAACTCCCTTCCAGTCATGAGGAGAACATCACACAAACCCAAGTTGAGGGACAGTCTATGAAATACGTGAACCAGGACTCTTCAAAATTGTCATTAAGAAAAGGAAAGTCTGGGACTTTCCTGGTGGTGCAGTGGTTAAGAATCCGTCTGCCAATGCAGGGGACACAGGTTCCAGCCCTGGTCCGGGAAGATCCCACGTGCTGCAGAGCAACTAAGCCCGGACATCACAACTACTGAGCCTGCGCTGTACAGCCCGCGAGCCACAACTACTGAGGCCACACGTAGCAACTACTGAAGCCCGCAAACTCTAGGGCCTGTGTGCCGCAACTACTGAGCCCAGGTGCTGCAATTACTGAAGCCCGCACACTTAGAGCCCGTGTTCCACAACAAGAGAAGCCACCACAATGAGAAGTCCGCACACCACAACAAAGAGTAGCCCCCACTTGCCACAACCAGAGAAAGCCCGCGGGCAACAACAAAGACCCAACACAGCCAAATATAAACAATAATAAAAATAAATAAATAAAGGCATCATCACAAAAAAACAAATGAGGAAATATTTTTTTTAAAAAAAGAATAACTGGTGGGGCCGTGGTTAAGAATCCGCCTGCCAGTGCATGGGACACGGGTTTGAGCCCTGGTCCGGGAAGATCCCACATGCTTCACAGCAACTAAGCCCGTGAGCCACAACTGCTCAGCCTGTGCTTCTCGAGCCTGTGCTCTGCAACAAGAGGGGCTACGGCAGTGAGAGGCCCAGGCACCACGATGAGGAGTGCCCCTGCTCGCCACAACTAGAGAAGGCCTTCGCACAGAAAAGAAGACCGAACACAGCCAAAAATAAATAAAAAATAAATAAAAATAAATACATTTAAAAGGAAAACCTATACATTTCCCTTTCTGCAAATGTCGGTTTTCCAGGCAAGAGTAGAGCCTCAGAAAGAATGTCTGCAAACAGGACAATCACTAGTTCACTAAGTACAAAATGTAGGATACTTTTGAAGAATCCCATCACAGCTAGATAACTGGTCCAGAACCAAAAGTAAATACTGGAAGAAAAATGAAATCAACAGTGTACCACAGAGGTGGTAGGCAGACTGGCCTGGACTAAGACATCTTCAGTAATAGATAATAAGGGTGCTGATTTGTAAGCATCATTCTCGTCCCACTGTGGACTTCCTTCTGCGACAGTATAAGGATACCACCAGATCATCTTCAAATCAAGTCATGAAATGTACTTTTATATTTTTAAAAATCAATTCTTGTCCTTAAATTAACTTTTCTTCTTAGTTTAGTCATGGTCCTCTATTACTTCTAAAACATTAACTCTTTTTGATTAGAAACAGACTTCCAAATATAAAAATAAACTGTGATCAAACAGCAGGAACAAACAGTAGTAACTGACATTTCTTCAATCTAAACTGAAGATGATTTCTGTATCTCTGTCTTTTCCATTTGTCTCCATTAGGGGAAAAAAATTATGTACCTCCTAATTAACTTGGCTGGAATGAATCAGACTGCATTTGTAAAAGTTTCAGAAGACCAATGAGCTGTGCTAAACAGTACCACTATCCACCTGAGCAGAAATTACTATCCATAAGTTTCTTTACATAACTAACAAAACAAAAATTTAAACAAAAGAAGAACTACTAGAAAAAAATTAGAGATTCATTTTTTAAGTCAGGAATTTGCCTTTAGTCAGTAATTTGCCTCATACATTATCATTTTCCCTGTGGAAACCCAATTATTATCCTGAAAACAAGACCACTTTAGAAAGCAAAGGCATTGTGACAAAAGAAAGAAAAGGCAGATTGATACATTATTAAAATAACTCACACGCCATACCCTGAGGAGTAAGGAAGCCATGGCAGAGCAGGCCCCCTTCTCCTCCATGGACAGCACAGCTGTGGGGAAGACACTGCAGCTAGCAGAAGCGTGTCACACTTCCTCAGGG
Source organism: Mesoplodon mirus (assembly GCF_964341445.2). Lineage (NCBI taxonomy): Eukaryota > Metazoa > Chordata > Mammalia > Artiodactyla > Ziphiidae > Mesoplodon > Mesoplodon mirus. Next base: position 37,842,338 of record NC_138994.1, on the reverse strand, counting down.
AGGAAGCAAGTTACAGACCACTCTAGAGAGGGCGCCCATAAACTGATGGCCACGCTCATTACCCAACGTCCAGGCTACCCACAGGCTGACTGCAACCCAACTTTCCCACCATTCCAACAAAGGCCCCAGGAACCGTCAGGCCTCTGAGGCTCTGCCAATGCCCTTCCCTCTACCCAAATATCCTTTCCCTCCTCTCTCGGACCTCAATCCTGCCCAGCTCTAAATGAACACACCAAGGCCTATTTCCCTAAGAATGCCTCTCTCAAAACCAAAATTACTTCCTCTACAATGATCTGCCTCTTACTCATCCATCATTATCTTGGATTAAATACATCATGTAAGATGCCTTATCTGACCAACACAACTAGTTTAGAAATAAGAGTCATGTTTTAGACCATCTATGACATGACATGACAACCATTCAGCTCACTAAAACCATTCAATAAATACTCTAATTGAATTTCCCAAAGAGTTGACCTAAAATAACCTAAATGCCAAGCATTCCAAGAACCGTCCTCAACCAAATTCACTTCTCATTCGAATGCCAATGTCATACACAGGGATGTTGTATTGTCTTGAAATGTACTTGCCTTTATCCAAAACTAGAATCTCTGATGAATCTATGGGACACACATGTAAAATATTCTGCAAAGGAAAAAAGCTTTATTTATCGTACTGTGCTTACTTTTCAGCCAGACCTGCATTTTTCTCTAAAACTTATACAATTACTGAGTATGCAAGAAGCATTAGGAGAGACTAAGTCTATTGAGAAGAAAACTGGAAGCGAAGGTCAGCAATCATTTTCTACTTTGAATCATGTCTTTCATAAAGAGGTCAATTCTCCTAAATTCCAGAATGAATGGAATTCAATACAGCAAAGTAAAATGCTTTAATTACATAAAATAAATATCTTGATGGACCTTCCACCATCTGTTTTAGTGACTTCAATTATAAAAAAACCCTAAATTCAAGAAAAAATATATCAATAGCTAAAATTGAGATATTTTTCCATCTATTACTTTGATTTTCCTGACCCATTTTTGAGAATTGTCAGCATTCTAGATCAAGAATTCCAAATTATTTCTTGAAGAGAGTGAGATTCCTCCCAAGTCATGTAACATGCTTACTAATCAATAAAGATATGAAAAAACAAAAAAAACATATTTATGAAGCAAGCAACTTATATTATAACACTGATTTTGAGAAAAGGTTGCTGCTTGCTAAGAAAATTTTATTATTATAAAACATTTTCTGTCATTTGTATTTCTTCATTTTCCCTTCTAGATTATCTGTGTAGCCTTGTAAACACATCATAATCCAAAGCAGTTGAGCTTTATCAATAAAATGTAAATCAACGCAAGAGAGCCAACTGCATAAATAAAACAAAAGTGTACCGGGCTTCCCTGGCGGAGCAGTGGTTGAGAGCCTGCCTGCCGATGCAGGGGACACGGCTTCGTGCCCCGGTCCGGGAAGATCCCACATGCTGCGGAGCGGCTAGGCCTGTGAGCCATGGCCGCTGAGCCTGCGTGTCCGGAGCCTGTGCTCCACAATGGGAGAGGCCACAAGAGTGAGAGGCCCGTGTACCGAAAAAAAAAAAAAAAAAAAGCATACCACCATCATCCCAAGCAGACTACAAAATAGCAAGCAGATTATAAAATAATAGTCTAAAAGCCTGCTTTTTTAAATATATATCTAAATGCATTGAATATCTTATATAAAAAGCCAAGAGACAGAGATGAAACAAAATATTAAAAGTAAACATCTCCTTCCCCAAAACCCTAACTCCCTTCCAGTCATGAGGAGAACATCACACAAACCCAAGTTGAGGGACAGTCTATGAAATACGTGAACCAGGACTCTTCAAAATTGTCATTAAGAAAAGGAAAGTCTGGGACTTTCCTGGTGGTGCAGTGGTTAAGAATCCGTCTGCCAATGCAGGGGACACAGGTTCCAGCCCTGGTCCGGGAAGATCCCACGTGCTGCAGAGCAACTAAGCCCGGACATCACAACTACTGAGCCTGCGCTGTACAGCCCGCGAGCCACAACTACTGAGGCCACACGTAGCAACTACTGAAGCCTGCAAACTCTAGGGCCTGTGTGCCACAACTACTGAGCCCAGGTGCTGCAATTACTGAAGCCCGCACACTTAGAGCCCGTGTTCCACAACAAGAGAAGCCACCACAATGAGAAGTCCGCACACCACAACAAAGAGTAGCCCCCACTTGCCACAACCAGAGAAAGCCCGCGGGCAACAACAAAGACCCAACACAGCCAAATATAAACAATAATAAAAATAAATAAATAAAGGCATCATCACAAAAAAACAAATGAGGAAATATTTTTTTTAAAAAAAGAATAACTGGTGGGGCCGTGGTTAAGAATCCGCCTGCCAGTGCATGGGACACGGGTTTGAGCCCTGGTCCGGGAAGATCCCACATGCTTCACAGCAACTAAGCCCGTGAGCCACAACTGCTCAGCCTGTGCTTCTCGAGCCTGTGCTCTGCAACAAGAGGGGCTACGGCAGTGAGAGGCCCAGGCACCACGATGAGGAGTGCCCCTGCTCGCCACAACTAGAGAAGGCCTTCGCACAGAAAAGAAGACCGAACACAGCCAAAAATAAATAAAAAATAAATAAAAATAAATACATTTAAAAGGAAAACCTATACATTTCCCTTTCTGCAAATGTCGGTTTTCCAGGCAAGAGTAGAGCCTCAGAAAGAATGTCTGCAAACAGGACAATCACTAGTTCACTAAGTACAAAATGTAGGATACTTTTGAAGAATCCCATCACAGCTAGATAACTGGTCCAGAACCAAAAGTAAATACTGGAAGAAAAATGAAATCAACAGTGTACCACAGAGGTGGTAGGCAGACTGGCCTGGACTAAGACATCTTCAGTAATAGATAATAAGGGTGCTGATTTGTAAGCATCATTCTCGTCCCACTGTGGACTTCCTTCTGCGACAGTATAAGGATACCACCAGATCATCTTCAAATCAAGTCATGAAATGTACTTTTATATTTTTAAAAATCAATTCTTGTCCTTAAATTAACTTTTCTTCTTAGTTTAGTCATGGTCCTCTATTACTTCTAAAACATTAACTCTTTTTGATTAGAAACAGACTTCCAAATATAAAAATAAACTGTGATCAAACAGCAGGAACAAACAGTAGTAACTGACATTTCTTCAATCTAAACTGAAGATGATTTCTGTATCTCTGTCTTTTCCATTTGTCTCCATTAGGGGAAAAAAATTATGTACCTCCTAATTAACTTGGCTGGAATGAATCAGACTGCATTTGTAAAAGTTTCAGAAGACCAATGAGCTGTGCTAAACAGTACCACTATCCACCTGAGCAGAAATAACTATCCATAAGTTTCTTTACATAACTAACAAAACAAAAATTTAAACAAAAGAAGAACTACTAGAAAAAAATTAGAGATTCATTTTTTAAGTCAGGAATTTGCCTTTAGTCAGTAATTTGCCTCATACATTATCATTTTCCCTGTGGAAACCCAATTATTATCCTGAAAACAAGACCACTTTAGAAAGCAAAGGCATTGTGACAAAAGAAAGAAAAGGCAGATTGATACATTATTAAAATAACTCACACGCCATACCCTGAGGAGTAAGGAAGCCATGGCAGAGCAGGCCCCCTTCTCCTCCATGGACAGCACAGCTGTGGGGAAGACACTGCAGCTAGCACAAGCGTGTCACACTTCCTCAGGGAGGAAGCAAGTTACAGACCACTCTAGAGAGGGCGCCCATAAACTGATGGCCACGCTCATTACCCAACGTCCAGGCTACCCACAGGCTGACTGCAACCCAACTTTCCCACCATTCCAACAAAGGCCCCAGGAACCGTCAGGCCTCTGAGGCTCTGCCAATGCCCTTCCCTCTACCCAAATATCCTTTCCCTCCTCTCTCGGACCTCAATCCTGCCCAGCTCTAAATGAACACACCAAGGCCTATTTCCCTAAGAATGCCTCTCTCAAAACCAAAATTACTTCCTCTACAATGATCTGCCTCTTACTCATCCATCATTATCTTGGATTAAATACATCATGTAAGATGCCTTATCTGACCAACACAACTAGTTTAGAAATAAGAGTCATGTTTTAGACCATCTATGACATGACATGACAACCATTCAGCTCACTAAAACCATTCAATAAATACTCTAATTGAATTTCCCAAAGAGTTGACCTAAAATAACCTAAATGCCAAGCATTCCAAGAACCGTCCTCAACCAAATTCACTTCTCATTCGAATGCCAATGTCATACACAGGGATGTTGTATTGTCTTGAAATGTACTTGCCTTTATCCAAAACTAGAATCTCTGATGAATCTATGGGACACACATGTAAAATATTCTGCAAAGGAAAAAAGCTTTATTTATCGTACTGTGCTTACTTTTCAGCCAGACCTGCATTTTTCTCTAAAACTTATACAATTACTGAGTATGCAAGAAGCATTAGGAGAGACTAAGTCTATTGAGAAGAAAACTGGAAGCGAAGGTCAGCAATCATTTTCTACTTTGAATCATCTCTTTCATAAAGAGGTCAATTCTCCTAAATTCCAGAATGAATGGAATTCAATACAGCAAAGTAAAATGCTTTAAATACATAAAATAAATATCTTGATGGACCTTCCACCAACTGTTTTAGTAACTTCAATTATAAAAAAACCCTAAATTTAAGAAAAGTTATATCAACAGCTAAAATTGAGATTTTTTTTCCATCTATTACTTTGATTTTCTTGACCCATTTTTGAGAATTGTCAGCATTCTGGATCAATAATTCCAAATTATTTCTTGAAGAGAGTGAGATTCCTCCCAAGTCATTTAACATGCTTACTAATCAATAAAGATATGAAAAAACAAAAAAAAACATATTTATGAAGCAAGCAAATTATATTAAAAGACTGACTTTGAGAAAAGGTTGCTGCTTGCCAAGAAAATTTTATTATTATAAAACATTTTCTGTCATTTGTATTTCTTCATTTTCCCTTCCAGATTATCTGTGTAGCCTTGTAAACACATCATAATCCAAAGCAGTTGAGCTTTATCAATAAAATGTAAATCAACGCAAGAGAGCCAACTGCATAATGAAAACAAAAGTGTACCGTGCTTCCCTGGTGGAGCAGTGGTTGAGAGCCTGCCTGCCGATGCAGGGGATACGGCTTCGTGCCCTGGTCCGGGAAGATCCCACATGCCGCGGAGCAGCTAGGCCTGTGAGCCACGGCCGCTGAGCCTGCGCGTCCGGAGCCTGTGCTCCACAACGGGAGAGGCCACAACAGTGAGAGGCGCGTATACTGAAAAAAAAAAAAAGCATACCACCATCATCCCAAGCTGATTACAAAATAGCAAGCAGATTATAAAATAATAGTCTGCAAGCCTGCATTTTTATATATATATCAAAATGCATTGAATATCTTATATAAAAAGCCAAGAGATAGAGATGAAACAAAATTTTAAAAGTAAACATCTCCTTCCCCAAAACCCTAACTCCCTTCCAGTCATGAGGACAACATCACACAAACCCAAGTTGAGGGACAGTCTATGAAATACGTGAACCAGGACTCTTCAAAATTGTCATTAAGAAAAGGAAAGTCTGGGACTTTCCTGGTGGTGCAGTAGTTAAGAATCCGTCTGCCAATGCAGGGGACACAGGTTCCAGCCCTGGTCCGGGAAGATCCCACATGCTGCAGAGCAACTAAGCCCGTGCGCCACAACAGCTGAAGCCCGCACTCCTAGAGCCCGTGCTCAACAAGGGAAGCCACCATAGTAAGAAGCACGTGCACTGCAATAAAGTGTAGCCCCTCCTCGCTGCAACTAGGGAAAGCCCGCACACAGCAACGAAGACACAATGCATCCAAAAATAAATAAATTAAATTAATTAATTAAAAAATAGAAACTAAAGAGTCAAAAACAAACTAAAGAAATAAAATACATTTTGGGAAGAAATAGAAAAAATTATACATGGACTTGATATCTGATTGTGTAACTATTAGTATTACTGTATTATCTTCTTAGGTGGGAGAATGGTCTTATGTTTATGAAGAACTATGTCCTCATTCTTAGGAGACACATGATGAAGTATGAACGAAATGCCATCTAAGATGTCTGCCACTTACTTGTAGCTGGCTCAGGAAAAAAAATTCTATCTATTTGACAGAGAAAGAGAGACAAGGCAAATTATGACATAACGTTAACAATTGGGTATGGATTATACTATTCTTACAACTTTGCTGTAGGCGTAAAGATTTTCATAATATAAATTAAACTAATAGTTTTCTTTAACTTAAAAAAGATTCAAAACCCAAACTAATCCAGAAGTTATAATCTTCTCGTAAATATAAAATATATTTCATTTTATGCTGCTTAACTCATCTCCTCCAAATTAAAATAAAAATGAAAAGGGATGACTTATTTTACATAGTAAGGAATTATAGCAAACATTCAGGAGTAATATTTAGGTTTCCTTCAAATTGATATTGAATACAGTCTTTTTAAACAACTGAGCCGTGTATACTAATCTTGGGCTCATTAATTGCTAACTTACCTAGTTTTTTTAAATAAGAATGTTTATTTGAATACAATTACCTTATCCCTTAAAGAAGCTGGAAAGAAGATTAAATAACCCAGAAGACACAGTTGGAAACTGTAAAGAAGTATAAGAGAGTCACTGGCAGAAGAGAAGAGCAGATCTCTTGGAAAGCTGCATTCCATGTACCCTGCCTGAGTCAGACATAGTTCATCTTGAGCCGAAGATCCAGTAGAGACTCATCTGCCCAAAATGCCTTTCTCCAACTGAGAAAGAAGTGAAAATGCTAAAACATATGAGAACATTCGTTGCTGTCTTCAGCTAATTGAATCAGAAATCTTTAATACCATTTCTAGTCCTGAAATTCTATTATTCTACATAAAACACCTTTAAAAACAATTATATATTATCATTTCACAACCCTTAGGATGGCTACTATCAAAAAATAGAAAAAAACTGTTTGAAAGGGTGTGGAGAAATTGGAACCCTTTTACATTTCTGGTGGACATAAAATGGTGCTACTGCTATGGAATAGAATATGGGGATTCCTCAAAAAATTAAACACAGAATTACCATATGATCTAACAATTCCACTTCTGGGTATTTCCCAAAAGAACTGAAAGTAGGGACCTGAACAGATATGTATACACCCAAGTTCACAGCAACATTATTCACAAGAGCCAAAAGGTGGAAGCAACCTGAGTGTCTATCAAAAACTGGTTGGAATTTTTAAAAATGTGGTACTTACATACAATGGCATAGTATTTAGCCTTAAAAAGGAAGAAAATGCTGCCACATGTTACAATATGGATGAACCTTGAAGACATGCTAAGTGAAATTAGCCAGTCACAAAAAGACAAATATTGTATCAGTGCACTTATATGAGGTACCTATGGTATGAATGGACCCTATTCAAATTCTGAGAAACAGAAAGTAGAATGATGTTTGCCAGGTGCTTGAGGGAGAGGGGGATGGAGGGTTAGTGTTTAATGAGTACAGACTTCAATTTGGGAAGATGATGAAGTTCTGGAGATGGATGGTGGTGATGGTTGTACAACAATGTGAATGCACTTAATGACACTGAACCTTGTATGCTAAAATGATTAAAATGGTAAATTTTATGTTATGTATATTTTAACAATACTCAAAAAAAACCCCACAGGTATGCAAGCCATAATACCCTCCTAACCCTCCTTAAAAGGAGTGAGGCTCATGTCCTAATCCTGATGCAAACTTAAGGAATGCTCACTGCCCATTTCCCCATCTTCCCTGCCCAGGAAGGAGAACCACGAGCTGGCAGGGCAGAGCCAGAGCCAGAGGCGGGAAATTAGTCCTGACGTTAGTCCCGCTGAAGAAACTCAGAAGAGCCACAACAGAGGGTAAGGCCCAAGAAGACGGACAGAGGCAGGCTAGGGAAGAGAAGGCAAAGGCAGAAGGAAGGAAATCCCTGAGAACATGGGCAGCTGATGACACTGGGAAGGGACACCACAGCTGTGAGGTAAAGGAGGATCAGACAACAGGGGAAATCAGAGAAGGGAACTGCCCCAAGGTAAGGAAAGAGAGTAGTAGGAGAAGAAAGAAGAATTGTAAGCAAGAAGGAGATTCATTCAAGAAGAGACTCTTCTCAAGTACCAGCAGGAAAATGACTTCGTGCCACTGAGGTGGCCATTTGTATCTTAAGAAACCGAGAAAGTTGGTGAAGCCTATAAAAAGGTAGGAAGAAAAATTCTTTTCTGTGTAAGAATACTAATATACCCCCATCCACAGAGAACTGTGTACTGCCATTGTTTTCCTTTGTTTTTGTCTTTTTTTCTCCCACAAGAAGAGAACACTTACTTGTTTAGGAATAATTTCAATCAGGGCCTACCTTTTTTATTTGTACCAAACACTAATACGCCATGAATGAGCTAAAGCATTTTAATGGCACAGGGGTAAGAGTATACGCTTGAAGCCAGCTCTGCCTGAATCTGAATCCCGGCATTGTGACCTGAGGCAATCTGCTTAAAAATCTGCTTTGATTTCCAAATCTGCAAAATGGGAATAATAACAGGGCTACACTTCAAGGCATTACTGCAAGAATTAAATAGGGCAAAATATGAAAGCACTCAGAACAGTGTCTGGCCCACACTAATCACTTTTAACGTATTAGCTTCCTATTATACTCCAGACCCAGAACATGAGTTCCAGGAGAGCTGAGATTTTGTCTGTTTTGTTCCCTGCTGAAGCCTCAGGTACCTCGCATAATTCTTTGTTGAATAATAAAAATGTATTCAATGCCAGCAACACAGAAGCCCAAAGGAATAGCACTACCTTTCTGTTATTACCAACAACTAAAATCTGCATAACACTTCAGGCTCACAGTTCACAGAGCGTTTTCTACACCTTATCTCAGGTGATTCTGCCTGAGATTCTGCCATTATTACCTCCGTCTCACAGACAAACAAAGGCTCAGAAGACGTAAATGATTTGCCCAGGAATCCTGGCAATTAATGCTACTTCTGTTCACTCTAGACCCCCACCCAGAAAGCTCAGAACATACCCTACTGAACTGTTCAATTCTCCTTAACTACAGATACCCAGAGTTCAAGTTTACCAAAACACTTTATCCGATTTGCTTCAATAGAATTGATGGAGAGGGAGGAAACAGATGAAACAACATTACTAACTATTAAAGTTGAACAACGGGTACAGTGGGATTGATTATACCCTTTCCACTTCTATACATCTGAAATTTTCCATAATACAAAAATGTAATTAAAAAATAATCTCTTCGCTCCCAACATAAGCTCTGCCACTTCCAACTTCCTATTGAGCACACCTGGGTGCGAGGAAAACACCACAGCAGAGAAGTTTCTCAGTCTGAGGCACTGAAGAGAGTGCCGCACTGGGAATCAGGAAGCTTCAGTCTTCACTCTGCTTTATCTAACTGTGAGACCTCACTGGTCCCTCAAGCTCCTCTGGGCCCCAAACTTCCTCATCTGTTCCTTCCAGGGTTAAGATTCTGATTTCACCTTTCTACTAGTTCCTTAAACTCAACACACAAAACCAAAATCGTCTTTTCTCTATTCTAAACCCCTAAGACCTGCTCTTCCTCCTGACTTCTGTATTCCTGCTGTCCCATTCTGCCAGCCATCCAACCACAAATACGTCAGCATCATCTCTGACTTAAGACACAGAACTGACTGTTCCTTCCCCTCCTACCTAATCAGTCACCACATCTCTCTGTTCAACCTCCAAAGTATCTCTTGACTCCACCACCTCCTTTCATTCCCAAGCACACCAACTCAGGCACTCATCATCCCTCACCTGGAGTAGTACCATGAACCCGACTGAAAACCCTGTCTCTAGTTTCTCCTCACTCACAATCCATCATATGCATTCTCCAAAACCCAGTCATGACCTCTCAACAGACTCACTGTCCACTATGTTTTCATGTAACCCAGGGTCCGGGTAATTTGGATACTCAGTTTCCGGACATCCACCTCATTTCCAACACCACCCCTCAGCCTTTGCTCAAGCTACCCTTACCTCCAGCATGCCCTCTTCTTTCCCTGGCGCCTCAATTTCACAGTGGTGCAATTTAAATGCCACCTCCTCAGGTGAAGTGTTCCCTTACATCCCCAAGGGGGGAGCATCACTCCCTCCACTGAACCCCTAAGCACCTTGTCTGAACCCCTCTTACAGCACCCTTCAAATTCCTATTAGTCCTTTAGTCCTTTCTTGTTTTGGTGCCCCTACTCTCTCTACTAGATGATTCGCTCCGTGTCAGAGGAAATGATGCTTTATTCATCTTTGTATCCTTCAGAACAGAGCTTCTCAAAGACTGTGCCGTGGCACTGTGGTATGCCCTGAATGAGCTAAAGAGGTTCTAGTCAGTCATCCCCTCAGCCCTCCACAAAGAGACTTCAGCAGCCAAAGTCCCACAAGTCAAGCCTCAAGCAGCCTCAAGCAGCCCCCTCCTTCAGCCAAGTACTCGCCACGATGACTTGAGGAGCACTAAGAGGATGCAACACATGGTACACAATGGATACACACTAAACATGTGCTGAGCTGAACCTTGGAATAACTCACCCGTTCCCCTTCAACCACTATGTTCTCAAGAAAACTTACCATCCAGACTAGACTCTCTGAACATTCTCCCCAAACATGTTCTGATCATCTTTTTAATAATCACCTGTTTATTAGCTGGTTATACTTGCCTTACCATCCAAAGCCCACATCGATAGTTTACTGATTAAAATAGCAAAGGATATGAACAAACAATTCACCATGAAGAGACTCAAAGAGAAAAATTCAACATTATAGAACAAAGAAGTACAAATACCACTTTACACTATTAAATAAGCAAAATCTTTTAAGGAAAAAATGTATTTATATCCAGTTATGGTGAAACAGGTACATCTGTATATCTGTTTTTAGTACAAACTGGTATAACATTCTTGAAAAACAGTATGGCGATATATATCAAAAGCCATAAAAACATTCATACCATTTAACACAATAATGCATTCAAAAATTTATCCTAGAGATATAATTAGCCAGAAAAAAAATACAATAATATCTACAATAACGTAGATTAAAGTATTAACTGAAAACCAGCCAGCAACATAAATATCTAACATCAAAAGATTTAAGTAAATTATTGACGGCATGACTTGATGACATATTTTGCAGCCTCTCAAAGTGTAATCATGTCAATTAAAATTGTGACAACTATAACATGGAAATGTTTCATAATATAATAAGTAGAAAAAATTCAAATTATATGCATTATAATTTAAAATAAGTACAATAATATGTGTGTGTGTGTGTGTGTATAGATACATATAGACATACATCTATATATATATATATATTTTTTTAACAGAATGCCAAAAAGAAAATCAACTGTTTTAGGGGTAGTAACCCAAATATTTAACAATTTACTTAATAACAATGCTTAAATTATTTTATAATTTAAGAGAGAAAGTTCTACCATACTGAGCAAACTTAGGGGTCCCAGGATGCAAACTCGATACAGTCTCAGGTAGAGGTCCACACCTCTCTTTTACTGCTCACTTTGGCCTTAACTAAGAATGCTCACTTACTTCTTATCACAATGACCTATGAAAACCCAGACCCCAGCTTTCCAAGGACCAAGAAACCAGCTCAACTAGCCTTCTGATCATCCCCATGAACCTGTGGGGGATGAATCGTGCAAACTTCCCTAACTCAAGAAACAAAGAACCCCTACAACAATGTTTTACTTTAGCAATCAATAAGTAGCCAAGCCTAGGTTTAATTATAAACCCTAAAAGTATATAGCATTGTCTCATTATAGTGTCTGGGACTAACATTAAAAATATATCAAAAAATAATTTTAGCACTGATGCCCCCACAAGGACAATATTAAAACTGTCTTCTAATTGTTTTTTCTGTAGTATTACCATTTTCTTAGTTTAATACTGAATGGCCAAGATACTATAATGGACCAAGAAGATTAATTACTGTGAAATAATAAATACTCAAGACTAAAATGTCATTCTTAGGGCATTTCAGCAGTAAACAAATAATCTAAAGGACTAATACAACCATTAGGAAAAACGTTTAACCTTCTGTTTCCATTGATACGTTCCTGGTATCCAGATCCTCAAAAATACGGATATATAGTCATTCATGACAAAACACACATAGTACATAACAGGAAAACAAACAATTTAACACTTAACCCGTTCATCAGAGCACTGGGCGGTCAACACTCAAGAATGTTGACACAAAAACTGAAGGACCTCTGAAGATCCAATCATATGCAGATAGGTTGAATCCCTGTGCAGTTACTCATTCAAAACAGAAGTGGAAGATTAACCTACCCTCACTTCTCTTCAAACAAACTGACAAAGCATCAGGCAGTCTGTTTGGAGTAGGTTCACCATCATCCAGTCGGCTCCAGAAGTAACCAATTCAGCCAGGTCACCACTGCTGCACCACGGCCCTACTTCCTCCACCTTGTCCCACCTCATCTTGCTGACCAGACACCCTCCTCTAGATTAAGTCCCTTTTGTCTTTTCCTCAGGCATTACCAACTCCTTGCTTTGTAAATAAGGCTCTCCCAGACCTTACTCACCTGCAGTTCACTGCACTGGGTATCACCCAAAGAGCCCATCAGAGCTCTTTATAATTTCTGAAACAGAGAGAAGGAACCTTTTAATACATACTAGAAAACACCACTGCTGATGTATCAGTTCTGAAGCATTTGTATCCAGTGGTCACAGCGTATGGTCCTTTGGTCCAAAGTACTGCAGTAAAATGTAGCATAAACAGCCAGGACCAAGAGTCCTGAGATAAGGGTCCAGAGATAAAAGTTTGCTTTAATGTTGCTACTGATCAGCTGTGTGACCTTGGGAAAGTCACTTGACTTCTCCAGGCCTCAATTTCCTCATCTGGAAAATAAGACAGACTAGATAGAAGCTATAGTAAGTATACTGTGCATCTCATCATGAAATTCCACAGATGATAATTACCAACATTACTCCCAGCCCTAAGGTTACGTGAATTCAATTTCCAAATATTTATTTCCTTACAAGATCAACAAATCAAAACTTTACCAACCAGACAATGCAATTAATTGTTTGAGTGTTTCACTAACAATTCAATTACAGTTATCTTAAACTAATGGAAGTTTAAGATTATCAATATTAATTAAAATCACAGGCAATAAGGGTGGAATACCTGCCTAACATCTAAACGGGTTCAGTGGCCATGCCTTCCATGACTTCTCCCTCTACTTTCACTACTGCCCTCGCACCTAGGCAAGAGAGGTCTTCCAAACACCAAGTAACACCAACTGCTTTCTACGGTCAGATTAGGGGGACATGGCTAACGATGGAGGAAGGAGAGCAGAGGCTTTATATCTTTTTTCCTATATACACTTAGCACTGCTTGGATTTGTTTACCATAGCATGCATCAGCTTTACATAAAAATAAATAGTTTTTTAAACTATATTAGTTACACATATTGCCTACTGAAAGGAAGCTCGCCTCACAGGAATATTTTCACCACCAGGAGAATATCGACAGAAGAAAGCAAAGAGGCAAATTCAGATGTTCTGAGAACACCTAAAATAATGCACAGAAATAACAAAAATCACAAGCATTCACACGTCACAATGGTTTACTCAAAAAAATGTGCCTGCATTCTTTGAAGAACCTAATGATGAATCAGGGTTTCTGGGGGTCAAAACAAGTTGAACACACAAATTCTGGCTTTACCAGACAACTTCCTGCCCTTGGACAAACTGACCCAGTACAATTTACACCAGTAAACAGGTTGGTATGACCTTTAGTAGTATGCTGAAAAACTTTCAATTTGCTTTAGACAATTGGTAGCTTTTAAAATAAAGATACATACATATATAAATATATATGCACACATATATAGACATATAAATTAAAAATCTTCATGTTATATCTACTATTTATTTTTGAAAGAGGAATATTAACCTTATTAAATTCAGGATGGCTCAAAAGTATAATCTCAGCCACCGGTGAAGTGACAGACCACTAAGTTTTATGCGGCTCCTAGCCAGTGCTACCAAAGTCATCCTGACTACACCCAGCAATTTAAATGAACTACAAGCTGCTGCGGCCACACTCACCACACATATCATACTTCTCTCCTAGAAAACAATTCAAACTATTATTTAGAAATCAAATTATATTTGCATGTATACTTATCTAAGTTGATGGAAATAAACAGCCATAACAATTTGTTTATAATTTTTAAGTAGCTCCTCCCCATCTCTTGTTATCGACAAGTTGATAATCTTGGCCCCAAATCTACTATGCATTTAAAACTACTAAGCATTTAAAACAACAGACCAAAGGACATTACTTCTTGTGCTGGGCCTGTAGTTAGAATCTTAGGGCTTCACTGGTGGCACAGTGGTTGAGAGTCTGCCTGCCGATGCAGGGGAAACGGGTTCGTGCCTCGGTCCGGGAAGACTCCACAAGCCACGGAGCGGCTTGGCCCATGAGCCATGGCCGCTGAGCCTGCGCGGTCGGAGCCTGTGCTCCACAATGGGAGGGGCCACAACAGTGAGAGGCCCGCGTACCGCAAAAAAAAAAAAATAGAATCTTAAATATAGTCTGACAGATAATTATAGACTAATTTGCATTTAATATCAATACCATGCCTACTTCTTAAACAGAGGACAAAAATGCATGTGTAAGATCCGGTCTACTTATTTGTAGGTCCCTCTGCAATATTCTTAGCCTTTCATGAATATGCTCTATATTTTTAAACTACACAAGGTGCTTTGCAAGCAGGAATAATTTCCCCTGTTATTTTGGAATCACTCCCTTCTCCAGTAAAACACTGGACTGTGCATAAATGTATACAGACTTTAAAACAATGTAGATTGAATACTTATGGTATTAGAAATGAAACTTCTTGCTAACAACTGCAAAAATCAAGCACACCAGCTGATAGAGAGGCACTTACTGGCTCCCCAAAACTCCCGCCTTACCTAAAAATAGTGTCCCAGCTTCCCAGCCAAAAGGACAGACTAAAAAAGCTATGTCTTCATTCAACTCAAAGACACAGACCCTCGCTTCACCACAAACTTCAGTACTACGGCATTTCCCATTTTAGAATGCTTCGTGTGACAACCTGTTCAGTGGCCAACCACCAACTTCACTTTGAAGTCAATACTAACACTTCACATGGTCTACACGTGTGAAAATTGTGGAAGATGTCTTGACACAGCTCAGGCCAAACAACACTAGCCACACAAGATGACCTATTTCTAAATATTCCCTTTTGGATTATAAACAAACATCTCCATAGGCCCTAAAGTAGATCATTGGTTCTTTCCACAAAGTAATATGTATTTTCAAAAAAAGATAAAAGGTACAGATTGGGAGGTCTAAGGCATGAATATGCCTCCATCTGTTAGCTGAAAATAAATAAATTTTAAAATCCGTATTTGCTCTGCTAAGAATAAAAACAAAAATATATGTAATACACACAAGCACTTCTGAGTTTCAAACACAAGCAAATGTGGTGTGTGCACTTACAAAACGATCTTGGTTTATGTCCACCTTCCTCTCCCAAGTTTTTTTTTTAAGGCAAAAATGTCAATTGTATGCCTCAATCTGGAATAAAATAAAGCACAGCTTACTCTTCTTAAACAGATGTGTGATAGAGATGAAAACTTTGTGAGTGAATTTCAAAATTCAAAGGCTACTCTGATGTGTTAAAGGAAAAACAAAACCCTGCAGTAACCAATCTACCATAACAACTTACATTTTCTCAATAAACCACAGTAAAATATTTTACAGACACACACACTCACTCGCACTGTAGTATAGTACATCTACAATGACTAAAATAAAAAAATAAAAGATATATTTTTAAAGTTGAGAAAATTGCTTGTGAAGAATGTAAAATTAGCAACACTGTCCTTCTCACCAGTACAGAATACTGACTGTTCATTGACCCTGTATTCATAATGTTCTATAAATCCAAAGCCTTATGAGTTAGATTAA
Source organism: Mesoplodon mirus (assembly GCF_964341445.2). Taxonomy (NCBI): domain Eukaryota; kingdom Metazoa; phylum Chordata; class Mammalia; order Artiodactyla; family Ziphiidae; genus Mesoplodon; species Mesoplodon mirus. Next base: position 37,826,266 of record NC_138994.1, on the reverse strand, counting down.
ATAAAGCAACACTCTGAATTCACACACTACATGTGACCAGAAGATAATGACAAGCCAGTCTTATCCCTAATAACCTAACCAAAATGCAACACTATCATTTTTATTTCCAAATAATTATGAGAGAGCCAAGCACTGTTCCATTTTTCAGAAAATAAAAGCAGGATTTGCCTGAAATCATTCTTTCCAATGCAAAGGGTGTACTTTACACGAGTCCCACAAACTGTAGACACACAAAATCCGCATACACAATCACTAACACTCAATGCAGACTAAGTGATGGACACCAAAGCACAGATAAAATTAAGACATTCAATTAAAGTTACACAAGGGAATTTAAATAGGCAAACTATAATTACCCCTGGTGAAGATACTAATCAAGGATGGCTGCAAATAACATTTGGCTCTGGATAAGCTCCAGTAGCTGAAAAGTTTGGTATACTTGACACAGTTGTCCTTTCCAAATCTAGCCCTGCCTCTACTCCCATTTGACTGAGTGAGTGATTTGGAAATAAAGATGGCCCCATCAAGTTACTTAGTTGCAGTCTCACCCTCATGACTTGATTAAAATAAAGAAGGAAAAAAGGTAAATCATTTTTAACTGCAGTCTCACCTTACACATCTCACCAGCACTGCAGTTCTTTAGTCATCAATGACTTCATCCAATTCCTGAGATAAACAGAAAAGTAAAATGTGTCTAGACAACACCAGTAAGAGACATGTAGCAAACATTCTATCAGCCTGAAGTGAAAGGGCATATAAATTTCAAATGGAAAAAGTTACCAAAATGGTACAGTATGCAGCTTTGTAAATGAGTCTGTTGGCTTTACTTTAAAACAAAAACATTTCCTCTCTGTGTGAGAAAAGAATAATTATAAAGTGTTCTTAAAATCCAAACATAAAAATGTCATATCTCACTGACCTTACTTTCAAAAAATCAAATGAAAAAGAAGGAGAAAAAAGAAGAGATGATGGAGAAGAAATCCATTCATACGAGTTTAAGAGAGGGCAAAATTAAGAACAAACTAGCCAGGACGACGCCTTCCTCCCCCCTCTCCCCGCCCAACTCTAGGAATCCACTGTCTCTGGAGTTACACATCTATAAACGATTTGCCTGAAAAGTGTAAGTGGTGAGGGTGAAGGAACAACAATTTTGAGTGTCAAACACAACCTGAGGGTCTCAATCCAAGAAGAATCCTAAGACCCTGATTTCCAAGCCTGGCTGGACGATCCTCAGCAAAGGGGAGGGTGCAGAAGGCTCAAATAATTTGGGGGGAGAGCAGTCAAAGTTCCTTAGATAAAGCTGCGGTCCCTTAGCCCAAGAAAAGGGAAGTCTTGAAGGAATCTCCAGGAAAGGATCCTCTGTTTTTGTTTTTGTTGATGTGCTTGTGGGCCAATGAGAATTTCCGAGGAGGGGGCGGAGAAAGGGGGTAAAGAAAGTGAAGCTCAGGCAACAGCCCTCGGCGGGGGACGGAGGGGTGCACCCCTGACCCACTTTTCCCCGCGCTCACCCTCCGGCCCCCGCCCCACCCCGCGTGGAAGTCCGAGCCCAGAGGGGGCAATCGAGCGGGGCATGGGAGGCCTGCACGCTCCCCACCCCCAGCCGCGACCCGGAGGAGGGGAGCGTGCAAGGCGGCTCGACTCCCCCTCCCGGCGTGCCGTGGGCTGGACAAACCTCCCGCAGGCTCGCGGCCGGGGTCTGCGAGGCCCCCTCCACGGCCTGGGCCGAGAGCTCCGCGGCCCCCACCGGAGGGGAAGGGGGCCAGGGAGGGAAAGAAGCTGTAAGCAGCCCCAGCGTCCGGGCCTCGCCTCGAAGAGCCCCGCTTCCCAGGCCCCGCCGCGGGCCGTCTGGGCCCCAGGCCCGCCCCGGGGCCGACCCTCCCGGGACTTGGAGGACCGGAGGGGAGTCCGGTTCTCTCTCTGGAGGGCTCCGGCAGCTCGCGGAGCAATCCCAGCAGCAAAGAAGGGGGAATTCAGGACTTACCTCTCATTACTTTCTACGCCATCTTGGATCCATTATGGCAACGCCCCCACAAAGCATTATGGGTAAGAAAGAGCCTTTAAAGTGACCGCCCCCCCCCGCCCTCGGCCTCGGACTCCCGCCTCCCGCCGCCGGCACCGCCCCTCGGGCCGCACCTCCCACCTGGAAAGTTGCCCCGGGTGGCTTGGAGGCCCAGAGGCCCGCAGCCCTGTCCCCACCTCCCCCGTACTGTTTTCCTTTAAAACCGCCCCCCATGTTTAAAAACGTGGCTTTGGGTCTTTCCCGTCGCTCCTGCCCCGGCCTCCCTTCCCCCCACCCTTCGCCTCCACGCCGGTTCCCTTGTACCCCGCCGCCCTCCTGTCCTGGCAGACACCCCGCGTCTGCATTTAATCAGCCCGAGGTTTCTCTGCTGCTGGCAGCAAAGAGCCGCTCATTGATTTATTTATGCATCTGTTATTGCTCTAGATCTTCGTTGCCCGGAGGCGGGCTTCGTTGCCTGGAGAGGGGTCTCCATCGGGGCCCTGCAGCCCGGCAGCCCTGCAGGCCAACCGGCGCTCTGACGGCAGCATCCGCGTATGGAAAGATGCTTGTGTCCTGCCAAACCGTTCCGGGGCCATCGGGCTCTGGAACCTGGGCGGACACTGTGTCCCCGAGCCTACCGGCATTGGAGCGCGTTAGGGAGGGGGAGGGGGAGTACTAAGCGAAAAGCAACTTTTACCCCTGTTGACTCTCCCTTCCGCTGTCTCCTCCCCTCGGCCAGTAATGCGATCTGCGACCCTCTAGATGGGGACCCCAACCCTCCCCTAGAAATGTGGTTTTGGGCTCTGCCGAATCCACCCTTTTACAGTCCGGGCTGCTTGTGCACTGGGACTTCCTGAGGCAGGTAACTCGGGGGCACAGATAGCGAGCTCTGGCCGGCGAGCAGAGGCACGCAAGGGATCGAGGGAGGGGCCGGGGACGGACGGAGGGTGCGCACGCCGCAGTCCAACTGCCGTGTCCCAGCCGGTTGTCGAGCGCCGGCGCCCGGGCGAGCGGAGGACTGCGGGCAGAACTCTGGCCCAAGGCTGGTTGGGGGCCGCTCAGGTAGCCTGGCTGCGATGGGGCGCGCTGGAAGTAGGGTCGCCTAGATGCCAGCCGGGGAACCAGGCGAGCGACCCCGCAGTCCACGCCCGCCGCCTGGGCCTCCGCTCCTGCCCGAGGGCTCGCTTCAGGGGAGCTGAGCGCTCTCGCGATACTCGCCTCTCGCTTTCAGTTGCGCTGGCGAGCAGAGCTTCATCCCACGCCCTCGCACGGTGGTCCCATTGCCCCAGGGCCCGTTGGTCAGTCCGCTGCACTCTCGCCTCCCATTGCCACTGGTCTCTGCTTTGCAGATTTGGGGGCCTACTCTGGTTGCTTTTTGGTTTCCCCCAAGCAAATTTTGACCAAGAGGTGTCCAAGGGAAAATTCCTCCAGGACACCAAGACTTGCGAAATTGTATTCGGTATAAAATGCTGTTGAAAGGCTCTGAAATTAGAAGAATGCACAGGCATTAAAGCCCTCCTTCAGTGCACGGGGAGGGCCTGGGGCCTTCGGGTCCACCCAAGGGTTTTACGCTCCACCAGACCCTAGGAGAAGCCTCTCTCGAGGAACCTGGACGGTTGCTGACAGAAGCCCTGCCCCCGGGAAGCTAAAAACTCCACCAGGCAATTGTCCCGGCCAAGTGAGAAGAGTGGGGTGTAGACTCCTTAAGGGATTGGCCCGGGGTCAGCGGTGAGGGAGGGAGCGAGGTGGTGAGTCACTGCAGGCCGGCTGAGAACGCGGCGTGCCGGGAGGGCCCTCACGTGAGTCACCGCTTCTCTGAGCTCCGAGTGAGTTGGGAAACTGGAGCCCGGAGCCAAGTTCTTGGACAATCCAGGCCCCGCCGCCACGCGGGGCCGTGGGCTGGGGGTGGGGAGGCAGCGCTGCTCGCGACCCTCTGCCGCTGCCCGCTGCAAGATGAGGCGCCCTGCCCGTCTGGAGAAGGCTCCAAAATCTCCCCTTTACGCGGTAGCCAGTTACTGTTTCCAGTCCCCCTTCTGCACCTAGTCAACCCCTCCTATGCACTGACTTATTGGTTGCTTTCTGTTTACCCGGCACCTAAATATGTGTGGTCTGAGTTTCCTGTAATTCAGCATTCAGTAAGCTGAGGGCAAGGACTGTACCTCGCCCATGTTTCTTTAGGAGGTGCTTTTCTTGGCCTTGCATGGGCCTGGACCCAGAGAAGAGCTTGATATATGTATGACTGCCTGACCCACCCGTTCGTCCAAGACAACGTGCATCCTGGCCCATCCTAGTGCAAGATGCCACCTGTGGCCTCAGCTCGAAAACCCTCCTAACTCCTTTCGCTGCCTCCACTCTGCCCCCTACTGTCTGCTCTCCATCTGACCAACCCAGTGAGGTCTGTGAAATGTTGTCACGTGAGTCCTCTGCTTAAACCCATGGGAGGTGTCCTCGTCACACTTAGAATAAAACCGAATTCCTAACCATAGCCTCCAAGGTCCCATGTGAGGGGGCTCCTCACCATGATCAGCACACTGGCCTTCAACATTCCCCTGCAGCACTGCAAGCCTCCCTCCAGCCAGATCCTTGACCCCCAGATCTGATGGCCATCATCCTTTTAGCGCTCAGGTCTCAGCTCGGATGTCCCCTCCTGGAAGAGAATTTTCATGATCCCCTTCACCAAAGCAGGGCATTCTCTATTCTTTTACCCTGGATTAGGAATGTTCTTGTTTGTCTATTTGTTGATTGTTTATTATCTGCCCCAGCCCCCTTATGGAGTATAAGCTCCATAAGGGCACAGGCCTTGTCCAGCTTGTTCACTCAGGGCCTGGCACATATATAGGCATTCAGTAAAGATTTGTTGAATGAATGACCAAACCTTTATGAGAGCGAGGGGTGGTGGTGAAAGAGTGCAGAAGCATGGAATGAGCAGCTGACGGCCCTGCCCATCATCAGACCACTGGGATTGTACACAGCTAGATGCAGGCAGGTAGGAGTGGAGTTGGGGGGAAACAGACCCCTTGGTCACCATTAATGGTGCTCCATTCTGATTCTGATCTGATGAACCACAGCCCCAAATAATTCCCCACACACGCCCGCTTCCTTCCCTCACTTTTTTTCTCCCCATCCCCAGCAATGGCCACATCTTATTCTGTCCAGACCTAAGGCTCAGCCCTTGGGTCTCTCTTTTTCAACTACACTGCCTGCCCTTCTCTTTCGGTCTCAAGGCTTTGAGTAGCGTCTTTACCCTGAAAAAGGACTCTAAACCTGTAGCTCAAGACCAGGGCTTTCTCCTGAGCTTCAGACCCTAGTCCAGCAGCTTTTTAGCGTCTCCACATGAAACTCGCATGGACGTCGCAAGCTCAACATGTCCAGAGGTGAGTTCTTGAGTTCCCCCCACAAACGTGCTCCACCATAGTCTTCCCTAGCTCCATCTCTTAATTGCTCAGGCCACAGTCACTCCTGTCTTTCTCTCAAACTCCATCTTCAATCCATCTACAAATCCTGCTTTGCCTTCAAATTGTATCTAGCAACCGACATCTCTTATCACCTCCATTGTTGCCACTCTGGTCCCATGCACTTTTATCTCCTTCCCTTTGCCCCCATTCAGTGTATTCCCAACTTAGCCACCACACTAGTCTCGATAAGGTGCAGATCGAATCCTAGCTCTTCTCTGCTCACACCCATCTGATTTCTTCTCATCTCATTCAGAGGATAAATCTAGAGTCCCACACGATTTGCCTCTGATTTGTTGGACCTCATCTCCTGCCTCTCTTTGCGGCTCTGTTTCAGCCATAATGGGCTCCTTTTTGAGTGTTCCCTCTTCCAGTAACGCCGTCTCCCTTATATTCACATGGCTCACGCCTCTGCTTCCTTCAAGCTTTGCTCAGCCCAGTGAGTCCATCTCTCGCCAGTCTATTTAAATTTTCAATACTCCCCCCTCCCAGACACTCTATTTCTTTCCTGCATTTTTCCCATAGCATTTATCACCTCCGAAAGTAATAAATAATTTGTTATTCAGTTTCTTGTCTGTATCTTTCCATGTGAAGAATCAGTTTGCTGGTCACCAAAGACTTGTGTTTGTTACTGGGAACTACATTTCCCAGCCATGCCCTTGCCTTTGGGGCCATGTGACTAGTTCTTGCCAATAGACGTGAAGCAGAAGTGTGACTCTGAATGAGCAGGGCAGATCTGCATGACCAAAAATACATGCAAGGACTCTCAGCTGAGCAGACAACAGACCTTTATTACGTTAACCTGCTGAGAAGTTGTGATCTGTTTGTTACAGCATTTAGCACCTCAATCACTGTACCTTGGGTACAGTGGCCCACTAGAACAGAAGTTCAGTGAGGGCAAGGGCTTGTGTAGGTTTGTTCATTTGTTTCTCCTCAGTGCCCAGAACAGAGCTTGGCATATAGTGGGTACCTAATAAATATTTGTTGAGTGAATGAATTAGTTTCCTTTTTCCACGACCAGTCATGAAAATAAGTGAATGGTTGGCAAGGAAAGGACAATATGAAAGGAATTTTTTGTTTGTTTGCTTGTTAAACAAGTAATAACTCTGGATTTCCACAGAAGCACTGGCTACAGGTCTTGGTCAAACTAAATGGAGCTTCCTTTAATTCTGTCCTCCCTGCTTCATCTTTCTCTTTTCTTCTTCCCACTTTTCTGCCTTCTCCATCTCTATCCCTCTAGGTCCTCTTTCTCTCTCCCCTTCTTCTTCCACTCCTTTTTCTTCCATGGATTTTCTTCTCTTTTTATTCCTTCTTAATCTAAAAAAAATTCACTGCCTGTTAATGTGAGCTACTGTGAGTACTCAGCCAGGATATCCACTCCAGGTTACTTAAAATAGAGATGTGGGAAATAACGTGGTTTAAAAAATAAAGAAATATTAAATCCATGGACTCCTACTCTCCTTCTACCTTTAAGGCCCACTTCATTTCTTTTTGAAATCCAAAAAAGAACTGATGGTGGTCCAGATAATTCAGACTAACCCTCCCACTAAGGACTACTAAAACAAAATAGACAATGTATTCCTCAAAACATCTGCTTGGAAACATCTGGTGGGTTAATAAGAGTGAAAACTATCAGGGGTAGACAGAACAGGGAGGTGATTCTAAGGTTTGGGGTCCTTGTGCCCTAAGGTCCTTTGCTTTTTCAGCAACTTAAGTCCAGAGTAAGTATCACCTCGCACACATTAAGACAACTGTTATCCAAACAAAAACAAAAAACAGAAAATAACAAGTGTTGGCAAAGATGTAGTGAAATTAAAATACTTGTGCATTGCTGGTAGGAATGTAAAATGGTGCGACCACCATGGAAAACATTATGGCAGTTTCTCAAAAAATTAAACAATGACCATATGACCCAGCACTTCCACTTCTGGGTATATAACCAAAAGAATTGAAAGCAAGGACTCAAACAGATATTAAACACTCATGTTCATAGCAGCATTATTCACAATCACACAAAGGTGGGAGCAACCCAAGCGTCCATCAAGAGATGAACAGATTTTTTTTAATGTGGCATATACACACCATGGAATATTACTCAGCCTTAAAAAGGGAGGAAATGCTACACATGCTACAACATGGATGAACCTTGACAACATTGTGCTATGTGGAATAAACCAGCAGCAAGAAACAAACAACTGTCTGATTGTATTTGTACGAGGGCATCTAGAGTAGACAAATTCTTCGAGAGTAGGAAGGGTGATTACCAAGCAGGGGGTGGGGCGGAAGGATGGGGAATTGTTACCTGGATACACATATAGCGTCTTCAGTGTGGTAAGATGAAAAGACTTCTGGAGATTAATTGCAGAACAATGTAAATGTACTTTACTGTACACTTTAAAATGACTAAAATGGTAAACTTCATGTTAACAGAGATTTTACCACAATTTTTAAAACTTTTAATGGTTAAGACAGTAAATTGTGCATTGCACCACAATTTTTGAAAGAAGAACAAAAATTTAAAAAGACAAACCATGCAAAATCTACCAAAAGAAAGTAGGCATTATGGCAAAAAAGCATGACTGGAAGTAAAGAGGGATGCTTCATAATGATGGTATGCTTCATTCACCAAGAAGACATAACAGTTCTGAATTTGTGTGTGCCTAATACACATAGCCTCAAAATATAGAAAGCAAAACCATGGACAGAATTGCAAGAAGGTAGAGACAAATCTACAAATACAGTGGAAGATGCATATATCAGTAACTGTTAAAACAAGCAGATGGAGAGCTAGTAAGAAATAGATCTGAACAACTGGATAAGCAGACCTTACCTAATAGATTATATATAGAGAATACTGCACCCACAACTGCAGATCACAAATTCTTCTCCAGTCTACATGGAATGTTTATGAAAATGCTGGGCCATATAACAAGTCTCAACAAATTCAAATGCTCTAAATCATACAGAGTACATTCTCAGACAGTGATGCAATTAAGATAGAAAACAAGAAAACAAGTAAGAAAATATCTACATATTTCAAAATTCCTTTTTTTTTTTTTTTGCGGTATGCGGGCCTCTCTCTGTTGGGGCCTCTCCCGTTGTGGACCACAGGCTCCGGACGCGCAGGCTCAGTGGCCATGACTCACGGGCCCAGCCACTCCGCGGCATGTGGGATCTTCCCGGACCGGGGCACGAAGCCGTGTCCCCTGCATCGGCAGGGGGACGTTCAACCACTGTGCCATCAGGGAAACCCAAGAGGTGGTTATTATGTAGTCATTAAGAACAGTTAGTTTGGGAATACCCTGGCGGTCCAGTGGTTAGAACTCTGGCGCTTTCACTGCTGAGGCCCGGGTTCAGCCCCAGTTTGGGGAACTAAGATCCCGCAAGCTGCTCGCAGCGGGCCAAAAAAAACCAATGAGGCAATGACGTCAATCCGTAAGTACAGACATGGAAAGATGCCTACAGTACATTAGGAAAAAAAGCAACATGCAGATCAATATGAGTAATATCCCAATTAGGTAAAATATCAAAATAAAGCAAAACAGAAAACCTGAATGTGTTTATATATGTACAGGAAAATCTGGAAGGCTGCAAACTGATTGTTAATAATGGAGTTACCTTTCATAGTGTTGGATTATCACATTTTTTTTCTCATCGTACGCGGGCCTCTCACTGTTGTGGCCTCTCCTGTTGCAGAACGAAGGCTCCAGATGTGCAGGCTCAGTGGCCATGGCTCATGGGCCCAGCCGCTCCGTGGCACATGGGATCTTCCCAGGCCTGGGCACGAACCCGTGTCCCCTGCATTGGCAGGCAGACTCTCAACCACTGCGCCACCAGGGAAGCCCAGATTATCACTTTTTAAATTACATACTTCTTTGTATTTTTTTTGTCAAAGACATGTATTACTTATATAATTTTTAAATTTTGTTTATTTATTTAATTTATTTTTCACTGTGTTGGGTCTTTGCTGCTGGGCGTGGGCTTTCTCTAGTTGCAGCAAGCGGGAGCCACTCTTCATTGTGGTGCATGAACTTCTCATTGTGGTGGCTTCTCTTGTTGCGGAGCATGGGCTCTAGGCACGTAGGCTTCAGTCGTTGTGGCACGTGGGCTCAGTAGTTGTGGCGCACGGGCTTAGTTGCTCCGCGGCATGCCTGATCTTCCCGGACAAGAGCTCGAACACGTGTCCCCTGCACTGGCAGGTGGATTCTTCTGTGAGATTTTTGTTTGTTTGTTTGGGGTTTTTTTTGCGGTATGCGGGCCTCTCACTGTTGTGGCCTCTCCCGTTGCAGAGCACAGGCTCCCGACGCGCAGGCTCAGCGGCCATGGCTCACGGGCCCAGCTGCTCTGTGGCATGTGGGATCTTCCCGAACCGGGGCACAAACCCGTGTCCCCTGCATTGACAGGCAGACTCTCAACTGTTGTGCCACCAGGGAAGCCCTGGCAGGTGGATTCTTAACCATTGCACCACCAGGGAAGTCCGTATAATTTTTTTAAATAGGTAAAAACATGAATAACAAAAGCAGCACTGTAGCATTAGAATTGACTTGAACAGTTAGAGGTGCTTAAATACAATTTTGTTACTTTCCTTTTATTTTTGTGACCTTAAGCTTAAAGTATGTTATTGAAATGCCATGTAGATGAAGATTTTTCAAATGTATGAAAACGTAATAGGATTTCCATAGCCAGTTTTTCCATATTTTAATTTTTCTTTTTATTTATTTTTAAACTTGTTTCCCATATTTTAATTTTGTATGAAGTTATTTTTAAGTACAATTCCATTTTCTACAATAATCAAGGATATAACTCCATTGGTCCAAAGTAAATAGGTGAAGATTAGTATTTTTCACTTATAGGCAGGATATCTAATTTATTTTACTGTGACCTCAATTTTTAAAAAAATACCCAAAGAAGGGCAGATTGATTAGAGATCTTGCAATAACAACTCCCAATTACGGCTTCCCTGGTGGCGCAGTGGTTGAGAGTCCACCTGCCAATGCAGGGGACACGGGTTCGTGCCCCAGTCCAGGAAGATCCCACATGCCGTGGAGTGGCCAGGCCCGTGAGCCATGGCCACTGAGCCTGCGCGTCCGGAGCCTGTGCTCCACAACAGGGGAGGCCACAACAGTGAGAGTCCCGTGTACCGAAAAAAAAAAAAACTTAGGAATTCCCCGGTGGTCCAGTGGTTAGGACTCCATGCTCTCACTGCTGCAGGCCTGGGTTCAATCCCTGGTCAGGGAACTAAGATCCCACAAGCCACACAGTGCAGCCAAAAAATTAAAAATTAAAAAAAAGTTTAAAAAAAATCTATCTTGCTGGAATATTTTCAGAATTCAAATAATGACAACTATTGTGATTTGATTTCCATTTTAGAAAGTTAGCTCTTTAAATCAACTCACAGGGTAGAGTGAATCAGAAAGGGAGGAGTTTAAGGAGACAAGTTAAGAGGTCGTAGTTTTAGTTAAGAATGAAAACTACCTCAACTAGGATAGCAGCATTAAAAAATAAGGATGGTGCAGATTCAAAAGTTGTGGGCAGTGTGAGTTGAGGGAAGGGGAGAAGTTAGGGCAGAGGACACAGAGAAGCAGCCCCTGGGGTCAGTTACCACTTAAATGGGATCCTCTGCACGGGTTTTGTCTGCAGGTTGGTTTGTGCCCAGGCCCCAGTGTAACCAGACCGGTTGGTCACAAGTACCCCAGTATCTACTGCCTTGGAGCCTGTATTCATCTGCCCAGGCTGCCGTAACAAAATACCACAGGCTGGGTGGCTTAAACAACACATACTCACTTCTCACAGTTCTGGAGGCTGAGAACTCCAAGATCAAGGTGCCGGCAGACTGGGTTGCTGGTGAAGGCCCTCTTCCTGGCTTGCAATGACTGCCTTCTTACTGTGTCCTCACATGACAGAAAGAGACTGGGAGTTCCCTGGTTGCCTAGTGGTTAGGATTCCCGGCTTTCACTACCGTGGCCCGGGTTCAGTCCCTGGTTGAGGAACTGAGATCCTGCAAGCCTCACGGTGTGGCCAAAAAGAAAAAAAAGAGAGAGAGACTTATATCTCTATTTCTGTTCTTATAAAGCCACTAATCCCATCTGGAAGGGCCCACCCTTATGACCTTGTCTAACCCTAATTATCTCTCCAAAGCCCCATCTCCAAATATAGTCACATTGGAAGTTGGGCTTCAACGTATGAATGGGGGAGGGGGACATGAGTCCATAGCACAATGTAAAGTCCATGGAAGGAGTGGGCCTCTTTTCTGAGTGAGTGTGTGTGTGTGTGTGTATTAGATTGGATTTTTTGCCTTTTGTCTGCTATCTTCTTTCCTTCTTCCTTCCTTTATAATTGTACTACAACTGATTTTGTTTTGGGCATTCAGTTTGGCAATATTTAGTAAATTTTCAGCTGTGGCCCAGCTATTTCACTTCTCTGAGTGTCCATGTAAAGGAAAAACATACTCCTGTGTGTTTCCTCTTCTCTCAGTATTCTACTAAAATGCTGATTCACTTTTTAAAAATTAATTAACTAATTAATTAATTATTTTAATTTTATTTTTGGCTGCATTGGGTCATCATTAGCTATGTGCCGGCTTTCTCTAGTTGTGGTGAGCATGGGCTACTCTTCATTGTGGTGCACAGACTTCTCCTTGCAGTGGCTTCTCTTGTTGTGGAGAATGGGCTCTAGGTGCACAGGCTTCAGTAATTGTGGTATGCGGGCTCAGTCGTTGTGGTGCACTGGCTTAGTTGCTCCATGGAATGTGGGATCTTCCCAGACCAGGGCTCAAACCCGTGTCCCCTACATTGGCAGGCAGTTTTTTATTTATTTTTTATTTTTTATTTATTTATTTATTTATTTATTTATTTTTTGCGGTACGCAGGCCTCTCACTGTTGTGGCCTCTCCCGTCGTGGAGCACACGCTCTGGACACGCAGGCTCAGCGGCCATGGCTCACGGGCCCAGCCACTCCGTGGCATGTGGGATCTTCCCATACTGGGACAGGAAACCGTGTCCCCTGCATTGGCAGGTGGACTCCCAACCACTGCGACACCAGCGAAGCCCTGGCAGGTGGTTTTTAACCACTGTGCCACCAGGGAAGTCCCTGATTCACTTCTTTTTCCCAATTCACTTTTTATTTATTTATTTATTTATTTATTTATTTTTGGCTGCATTGGGTGTTTGTTGCTGCATGCCGCTTTCTCTAGTTGTGGTGAGCAGGGGCTACTCTTCGTTGCAGTGCTCAGGCTTCTCACTGTGGTGGCTTGTCTTGTTGCAGAGCACGGGCTCCAGACACGCGGGCTTCAGTAGTAGTGGCACACGGGCTTGCTAGTTGCGGCCTACGGGCTCTAGATCACAGGCTCAGTACTTGTGTCACACAGACTTAGTTGCTCCACGGCATGTGGGATCTTCCCAGACCAGATTTCAAACTCATGTCCCCTGCATTGGCACGCAGATTCTTAACCACTGGGCCACCAGGGAAGTCCCTCCTGATTCACTTTTGACACTAGATGTGTGTGGGTTTTCCACACATCAGGCAGGAATTGTTAAATAAATTATAGTGTATCAATACTATAAACTGGTATTCAGCCAAAAATAAAGTAGAGCTGTACCCACTGAGGTGCAAATATATCTATGACCACATCGTTTACCAAAAAAAGCAAGTTCCTATATAAAATGTAGAGTCTGGTTTTATTTTACTTTTTTAATATTTCTTTATTTATTTGGTTGCACTGGGTCTTAGTTTCTGCCAGCAGGCTCCTTAGTTATGGCTCACTGGCTCCTTAGTTGTGGCATGTGAACTATTAATTGTGGCTGTAGAAAGAGAATCAGTAGGCCTTTGCATCTGCCCTGGGGTGCACCGAGGTTGCGAGCCCAGGTGGCTGATGGGGGTCCCGGGCATGGGCTGGGGGACAGGCGGTGTTTGTATTAGATCCATCAAGCTGGAACTAACCCTCCATCCCAGAGGAGAAGCCCAGCAGGTACCGGGGCCTCCGCTGGTTTTGTGTTCTCTCCCTTCAGAAGAAGAGCTGTTTGTCTGCATACGACAAAAAAAAAGGAGAGCTGTTTGTAATCCTGGGGAAACCTGGGGTGTTCCCGTGTCACAGCTGTTGGGTGACCCGTGTCACCTGAGCGGCAGTATTTGTGTGGCTCCAGCAGCTGCTGGGCCTCGGGCAGGATGTGCTTGCACCTCCCCCCGGGAGACAGCCACTCTGGGTCAGGGGTGCACAGAAGTGATGAGAGGAGAGACCAGCCCTCCCTCTGCATGTCGCCTCCTGCAGCCCTTCCCAGACCCCCTTTCCTCCTCCTCGCCCCGGGCCCCTGCCCTAACCCCTCCGCTCTAACATGTTTGACTGCTGCTTACTTTTTTCCCACCCAAGAATGTGGCATCACCCCAGAAAGTGAGAAACTGACCTTGTCATCGTCAGGAGCTGTTGACCAGTCGTCCTGCACAGGGACGCCTCTCTCCTCCACAATTTCCTCCCCAGAAGGTACATGATGGTGGGTGGGAACAACTGCAGGTTCTTCCCCGTCAGCCGAGTCTGTAGTGCTTCAAATATTTCCTCGCAGATGGACTGGGGAGCAGCAAATTAATACCTAAGCGGCAGACAAAATAGGCCCCGGCGTGAAAGGAAGTGAGACTCACTCCCTTGCAAAGAGAGGGCGGTCTAGCGGCTGAGCTGGGGGAGAAGCAGGTATCTCACTCCCAGTCCTGCTGTCATAAGGTTTTCTTTAACATTATGACAGGGAAAAGCAAATCCCTGATCCCTGAGGTTGAGTTTGGAGCTCTAAAACATAAAGGAGCCAAACCTTGGAAAACCTTCCATCTAAACCCTATTTGGTGAGGGCAAGGCCAGGCCGCTGGTGTCCTCACTGCCCGGGTGCAGCGAGAGAGCTCTGCTCCCAGTGCACTCACAGCAGCCGGGCCTGACCTCCGAGTCCTTCCTCCAACTCCTGTCTCCAAAGACCCTGCCAGCAGCAGTCTGGCCCAGTCGGTCATGTCCATGGTGTTCTCCCAGATCAGCACCGACACCGTCTCCTCCATGTCCGGCTCCTACATCGCCCCTGGCACGGAAGAGAACGGGGAGGCTCTCCCCTGCCCCCGGGCCGCCAGCAGGACCCCCTCAGAAGAAGCAGAGGTAAGAGAGGAGCATGGGATCACCCTCGCCGCTCTGCTCTGCTCTGTACTTGAATCCCAAGGAGCTCAGTCCAGGGCCTGCCAGGGAGATCGGCAAAGCCCCCAGTGCTCGGGAGGGGAGCCCTGGAAAACAGGGTACCGTGGCGTTGAATCAAAGACTCCCTCAGATGTGATCTTCCTTGTGGCACCACTTCCGTCCTGATGACTTGGTTTGTGTTTGCTGCCAGGTGAGCTGGGTAAGAGAGCCGGTGGCAACTGCACCTTGACTTTTGTTGCTCCTTTGTAGGTGACACCAGCAGCGTCTCCAGACTGCAACTTTGCGGGCCTCGCCGCCGCCACCGCCAAAGAGCAGGATGCAGAGGTAAGAGCAAGGTGGACGCTGGTGCCCCTCCCCGGTCAGAGGGACTGCCGGAGCTGGCAGAGGATGCAAATAGGATGGGGGCTGTTCTGGAAGAAGCCTTCCAAGGTGGTGCACTTGGATCTGTTAGAGGCAGGGTGCAGGCAGAGGGACTGTCCGATTAGCAGAGGGCGCTGCTCTCAGCGTAATAGGCGTGGGGTGAGTTCCAGAGGGAAGTCTTCCAGGGCAGACCCTTGAGAGGATGTTTGTTCTCCAATTCACTTAGTATTTACCTGGCACAGGCATCTCACATCTTCCTGGCACTGGGGGACACAAAGACAGAGTGACATGGCTTTTGCCTGCCCACGCCCCCAATCCACCCATCCCACCCATCCCGGAGCTCCGTCTGATGGAGGAATCAGAGTTATAACTCAGCGTGAGAAGTGCTCTGAAGGAGGTGTGGCCAAAGTATATGGAATGCCCAGCTCCCAGTGGGGACTCTACAACTTTCTCTTGAGCCAGATGTTCTCAAAGGAGTATCTAGATGGGATTGGGGATCCTAAAGGGTTTTTGAAAGTTTTATGATCTCACGGTTGGCTTTTTCATTTGACAACTTTTATTTCCACCTGAGAGAAACAGTGTGAGCTAAACTATTACCAATGCTATTCCTGACAGTCCCAGGGTCCCTTTGTAAGGTGCCTCAGAGCTGGTCCCTCTGGAACGTGCCTCAGACCTGGTCCCTACGGGCCGATCCTGCCTCGCCAAGCAAAATCTGCCTCTGCTGGGCCTCACGGCCATCTCACACGGACAGGAAATGTATGGATACCATGAGGGTGATTAGTTCTGTCTTCTGACAATCAGTAGACTCATTTCACTGCTTTATGGACTCACAGTGCCTTCCTTCTGTCCTAGAGAAATGATGTTCTAGAAGAGGACAGATCACCCACACAAGAAGATGGTAAAAGACCTGGTTTTTTGCTCCCTTTTATTATATTTCTTTCCCGGGTATTCTCTAAAGGGTACAGAAAGGGGCACTGGTGTGACTTGGTGGCACTGCTCAAGGGTGTGGCTTTGGGAAAAGGTTGTCTTCTTGATGGAATATCAAAGCAAGCAGGGCATCTGAGGACCTCAGCAGCCTTCCTGGCTCTTTCTGGGCCTCTGAGCCAAGGCTGCAGAAGATACATGGAGTTCTCCATCTACGTTGAGTAGATCCTGAAGCTTCTTGGGCAACTGCCATCCCCTTCCTTCCTGCTTCAGCTTCTCAGCTGAGTCTCACAGAACTGCTCTAGCAGCCCCAAAGTTCATCTGCAGCAGGAGAACAGCTTCCTCCCCTTGGGGGAACCGACTGTTAGGCAGTAGGTTTTCCTGCTTTAGTGAAGAAAATGGCTGATGTTACAGTAGCAGAAGGATCACAGCCCTGGCGGCACAGCAAAGGTGAGGTGAAGAGACGTTAGCAGCTCAGCGTACACTAGTGTTTGTAGGCTATTGGAACGATTCTCTTTACCATCATTCAGGCCTCAAGTAGATTTTTGTTTAAATTGGAAGAGTTGGTTTACAATGTTGTGTTAGTTTCTGCTGTACAGCAATGTAAATCAATTATACATATACATATATCCACTCTTTTTTAGATTCTTTTCCCATATAGGCCATTACAGGGTACTGAGTAGAGTCCCCTGTGCTCTACAGCAGGTCCTTATTAGTAATCTATTATATATATAGTAGTGTGTATATGTCAATCCCAATCTCCCAGTTTATCCCTCCCCTCCCTTGCCCCCCACCATAACCATAAGTTTGTTTTCTACACCTGTGACTCTATTTCTGTTTTGTAAATAAGGTCAATTATATCTTCAGTCGGAAGAATTTTGTTGCTAGTAAGCCGAGAAGCAAAGGAACGACCTACATATAGAGCAAGGAATTGGCGGGGGACGGTTAGGCGAGCTGGTAATCCCACCTGGGAGTGTAGGACCAGGCGTCCCAGGAACTGGTGTCTCTCCCCTCTGCTCCTCTGAGGTGCCTCCACAGAAGGGCAACCTCCAGAGCAAACCTGGATCCCAGCCTGGATGCAGATGTCATGCTAGTCGCTTCTGCTTTGGCCATGGCAGTTGCTTGGGGGGCGGTGTGGTGTGCAGGGGGTGCGCATGTGCACTTGACCACTCTCTCCTGGCCAAGTAGTGCCGGAGGAGGGGTGGTCGCCCAGGCTGTGCCTCTGCCGCACGTGCACGCCAACCAAGCCGGAGTTGGGCGCTACCTCTCCTCGGTTGATGTCTTCAGGGCGCAAGGCTCTGAGTTCTCCATTGTGATTGTCGTCCCCAGTAGAATATTTGCTTCTTAAAGGCACAGGGCCGTACGTGGTTTCCGCCTGACATTCCATATGTGGTTTCCACCTGACATGCTGTACACAGTAGATGTATGTTTCTTCCTCTCCCTTTCACCAAGTAAAAAACAACCGGGTGGGGGGCTTGAAAAAATAACATCTAAAACTGTCCCCTTCCCATCTTACACGACTGTAGGTTTCTGGTCAGCCCCTTAAAACATCCTCAGAATAGCAAATTAAGTCTCAAAGCAAATAAATCATAATTTTGAGAACAATGCGATTCTTTGATTTGAGGTGCAAAATTACGGGACCAAAGAGCTTTAATTGCCATTTTATGTATTAGTCATTTCGCAGAGCCTTGTGGTCATGAACACACCCCACGTGCACCGACAGACACAGGCTGGAGCCCGGGGTCACTTCCCCCGTGGCTCTCCTAGCTCTTCCAGCCTGGCTTAGCTCTGCTCTGGGCCCGGGTCTGCGTGTCTGAATCCCACAGACCTCCCCAGGGTCTGATTTCCCAGGAATGAAGGCTGGAAAGGGGCCAGTTAAGGAAACAGAGCAGAACAGAGCGAGAACACAAACGTACCCACACAATTTCCTTTATTGTCCGCTCTACACACTTAATTATTGTCTTTTTATAACATACGATTTGATGTTTTTTGTCTCCATCCTTAAGATTTTTATTTTAAGGACAGCAAAGCAGAGAAAAACACAGCCAGGTCCTCTCTAACTGCCTTAACTCCGTTACAGTCCAGAGGACATTCGCATTTCTAGGTATGGAGTGTGACAATAACAATGGCTTTGATATCGCCAGCGTGAAAGCACTGGACAATAAGCTGTGCTCTGCGGTCTGCTTACCCGGTGAGTGGCAGTCTGCTTACCCGGTGAGTGGCAGTCTGCTGAACATGAACTTGGTGGGAGACGCTCCCCTGCTCGCACCCCTGCTCTCACCCTGGGACACCCATCTCCTGCCCTGCAGTTCCTGCAAGAAGGCATGGGCTTTGCTAACGTGCTGGGAGTCAGTTGCTGAAAGGAAGTGAGGCGACCTCGGGAGAGTCCTCGGGCAAAGAGCGACTCTGCTCTAAGCGAAACAATTTGGGCATGGAGAAAGGCGCAAAAATACCTCCAAAGCCTTCCGATTTGGCCTGACCGTGCCCCCTCCATCATGATCTTGCAGATCCCATGGCAGGGGGCCTGGTCTTGTTTCCATCAACAGGCAGTTTGAGGCAGACACGGCCTCTGTGATAAGGTCTTGGGAAGAGAGCCTGAGCCCTTGAAAAGGGAACCTGTAGCCCCTCAGAGGAGTGTGTTTAGTTAGCATCAGAGAGGAATTTCAAAGCCAGCATTTTATAGACTAGCTCTGTGACCCAGTGAGCCCTGGGCTACCACCAGTTGCCTTGTGCTCCCTAGATTTGGATCCCAAAGGAACGATCAGGGGTCGAGGGTGACTCTTCTCCCTGGAGCCCTAACTGTAAATTCAATCAGGGCCATCAACATGCCCCTTATTCCTTCTCATGACACTAAACTGAATCCAGGATGTGTTCTCAGGAGAAGCCCACCTGTCAGTCACACTCTGGGCACTGATGTCTCTCTGCTCCATGCTCACCAAGGGCTTCACCAACCATGGCTCTAAAGCCAAGTCTTGCCGGGTGGACAAGGTCGAAATTGCCCCTCCTGGGTTCACTGCAGAGACTGCCTTCATGTTGCATGGCTTGTTATCTCTTAAACATGGCCTGGACATGCTTAAGCTTCAGGACAGCCACGTCCCGTCATGGGTCCAGTGCTTTACTCTCTTGGCGACGTGGTTACAGGTGCTGGAGGGACACAAACTCCTGTTGTTGCCACTCTCCATCAGCTTGCAAAAGACCCAGGTCCTCACCCCTCTGGCCCAATGCAGGCTTGTGGTGGAGGAAGCGGTAATCCCCAGAGACGCCTCCCACGGCCTTCCCAGGGGCTCTCCGGTCCCTTCCCACTTAGTGTTGACCCAGCCAGGCTTGGGCCAGAGTGGCTGAGGTCCAGGGTACACTTCATTTCCTGCCTTCCCACTCTTTACCTGGCTTCTGTCTGTCCATTTGTTTCTCATGTCTTTTTGCCAAATGTACGTCTGTCTGTCCAGTTTGTTTATTTTGAAACTCATTTAGGTTATCCAGACTTCATGTGAAAGTTCATGTTCACCCACACCCAACCCCAAGCTTGCTGGGCGCACGCACATCCAAGGGGCCCTCGCTGAGGCTTCCGTTCCTAACTGGCAAGAGCCTGTATTTAATATGCTGAAATTTTCCAGGAAAAAAAATATTTGTGAGACTAGATTAATCCCTGTTCCACAAAAGCGTGGATGCTTCTGTAGCAAACGTTACAGGCAGGATTTGTTTTGGTCACTAGTTGGGGAAGATGCCATCTCTGCCCTCACTCCGCCCTGAGTCTGTGGCAGCTGTGCCAGCCAGCCGCTCACTGGGCTTCAAGAGAGGAATCTAGGCTCCTGCCTCCCCGCAGTGACTCCCCACCAACCCCCGTGTTTGGCAGAGAGAGTTCCTGGGAATTGTTTCAGCCACCCATGCTGGTGGAAACTGACCCCAGGCCTTGTGCTTCCTCCTCTCCCTCACTCCTTCGGGCCAACCTGCTGGTGGATGTTTATTCCACTCTGGGATTGCAGCAGGGGAGCGAGACCTGGAAGGAAAACAATGCCTGGGCTTCTTTACGGTGATCTCGGGAGACAGCCATTCTCAGATTAAACTGGCTTCACAGTTCAGGCCAGACATGAAACCGAATGACAGTGGCGGCTGCCGGGAGAGGGAGTTGAGGGTCGCATCATAGCCTCACCCCGAGGTCTCAAGGGCTCTTACAGGAGAAGGAAAGTGCATCTGCTCTCTTGGTAAAATGTTTCTCGGTTTCTGCTGTTAGCGTCCCACTGGTAGTAAAGAGCTGGGGAACTCTCCGGAAGCATATGTCGGGTTAATGTCGGGTTAATGACAGGAGCATCCACTGTGGTACGTCCCGTGGAATCAACAGACCTGACCACGCTCAGCTGTAAGTTCAAAGTTCCATCCTAAGACTGAGGTACCTCAGGCTGGCTTGGCCGTCAGGATAGCTTCTCAGGCACTTGCTCCCCCTCTCCACGCTGTTTCCCTCCCCACACGGATGCCACTCCCCTCACGGAGCGCCCACAAGGAAGGAGCCCGGGGAACATCCCATGGTCCACCCTCCCCAGGCCCACAGGTGCTCTGTCAGGAGCCCCAGCTGGCGGCAAGGATGGCTCAGGTCCCCATCCTCGCTGCTCTCATCACCCTTGTGGGAGTGATGTTGAGAAAGTACCTGTGTCATTCCAGCACCTCTTCCCCTAAGAAGCCTCTGGGTCTTCTTTGGCCCCAAGACCAAGGCGGCGGGTGGGGGGGTGATGGTATGTTCTGAGATTGCTCTGCAAGGTTCTCAAAGGGAGGAAATCTGAGTTGACCATTGTAGGTGGTGAGCCGATTAGAATCGCGAGGCTGTGCTAGGTAGACAGGGCTCCAAGGAATCTGATGGAGTATCACACAGGCGGCAGGATAGTGGTCAGGGGACCAGTGACAATTCTGTGAAAAGTCTCTGGGGAGTGTGATGGGAAAAAGCAAAGATAATTTGAGTTTATTAGTGGAAATACAAATGTTTTTGTTTTGTTTTGTTTTGTGGTACGCGAACCTCTTACTGTTGTGGCCTCTACCATTGCGGAGCACAGGCTCCGGACGTGCAGGCTCAGCGGCCATGCCTCACAAGCCCAGCCACTCCGCGGCATGTGTGATCTTCCCAGACCAGGGCACGAACCCGTGTCCCCTGCATCAGCAGACAGACTCTCAACCACTGCACCACCAGAGAAGCCCGATACAGATGTTTTTAAATGACCGCATTGGACAGGAGTGGGCATACCAATGAAATCTAGAAGTACTTATGGAGGGAATTCCCTGACAGTCCAGTGGTTAGGACTCAGCACTTTCACTGCAGTGGCCTGTTTCAATATCTGGTCAGAGAACTAAGATCCTCCAAACCACTGCGCAGCCAAAAACAAACAAAAGTACTTATGGAGCCCTGAAATAACTCAAGACTAACAGGCCAGTAGGAAGGGTTATGCTTCCCAGATACTAAGGAAAAATTGGAATTAACTTTCTCTTTTCCTGGAGAAACTCTACAAGATGGTGGAACTGTTACAGACCTTAAATTTAATTAGTGGCTGGGTAGAGGCAGGAAAGAGGTGTGTGGAATCCCCCTCGATGTGCTCCCCAAATCTGCCTCTAGAGGTCTCTACACTCCACCGTTTCTGAGCCTGAGGATGGAATTAAGTGGGAACCACCATTCTCTACCTCCCGTGAAGGATTTTGAATCTCCAGGCTCCCTTTTCTGGCTGAGGGCTGGACAGAATGGTAGCACTCGCTCAGGAAGTCCTCCTGCGACTTCCAGGCTTACCTTCTGCATCCAGAATGCACGGAGCAGCAGGGTTTCGCCGAGGGTCTGGCAGAATCCTTTTTAGAGGAAAGAGCACCACCGACTCTACCAAGAAGCTGGGGAGAACAGAGACTTCAGGTCTGAGTCTTCAGGCTGTTTCAGAAGGAGCCAGTTTTCAGCCCTGGCTCAGAATCTGGACCGGTGGTGTTTGTAGCAAGGACTCATGAATTCAGAGCCAGGCAGCCTGGCAGCCAGTGGTGGTGGCGGCGAGGCTGCGGCAGTGTTTTGATTTGACTTTGTGTGTGTGTGTGTGTGTGTGTGTGTGTCTGTATCTGTGTGTGTGACTCTTCTCTCCTGTTTACCATTTGCTTTTGGTCTTTCCTACCGAACAGCCGCAGTTCTGGACTACTGCCCCATAAACACAGAGGAATAAGTATGAGATCTACCAAATTATATAAAATGAAGGAACAACTTATTTCATCTGGGGGTTCCTAAATTAAAGGGGCAATCTTGCCTGCTCTTCATCCTGTCACCCTTAGAGGGGAAAAGCACTGTGGACCCATGTGCCGGACTCCGGTACCCCCAGGGAGTGGAGATCCCCCATTCCGTCTGGCTGTGAGAGATACCTAAACATTTCCTGTCCCACTCACTCCCCTTCCCCTGGGGTCCACCTCCACAAGACTATAATTAGAGCCTTAGGGCGGATTAGCACACCAGGACATTTATGGTTATACACAGTTTATACCCGCTTAATCCTAGTATTTCTGCCATTAAAGGGTTTCCTGTCTTTGCTGGCCTAACCTGAAGCTGACCCCAGACATTTGTGAGTGGCCTCCCTCAAACATGACGCAGTGAGCCTCACGCCCACCCTCCAGGGTCAGCTGGCTCCGTCCACGAACTGAGCCCTCTGAAGGGCATGGCTCTTGGCTCTGCCCTGGAGGAGATCACCGTGTGCTGGAGGATCCAGCAATTTCCACACAGCATGAGAAATGGGGTGGTGGTACGGGCCAGTGGGGGAGCACTTCGGAGCACGCTGGACCCTATCTGGCTTCAGGGGGGCCTTCTGCGGGCAGGTGATGGAAGAGGCAGCTCAGCAGTCCTCGGCCAGAGGATGGAATTCTTTCCCCAACCTCAGGGGGTTAGGGCTTCATCCTCTCCCTTCAGAAGAGGCATCTCGCTGCACTGGGGGGAATGAATCAGATGGGGCCAGTCTGTGGGCTGGGAGGACGAATTCGGGGAGATGAGTGTAGCCTGAACAAGGCCTGGGGGGCGGATGGTTGTTACGCATATTCTGTGAGTCAGGCGCCCTGCTCACCACTCTCCCATGTCGCCTCGTTTAGTCTCAGAGCATCCCTGGGAGGTAAGTCCTCGTCTCCAAATCAGGGCTCCAAGTACAGTGACCTGATCAAGGTCACACAGTACGTTACAAGCTGGGGCTGTACCCCGGTTTTCTGACTACAGATTTAGACCTTACTAGAGCTTGAACAAGAAGGAGGTCAGGATGGATTGGATAAAGAGCATGAAGGAGAGAGAAGCACCAGGAGTGGGTTTCCAGCATGGGCAGTGGGTGCTTCTCGTGCACGAACTGCAGTACAAGGGGGGAAGATGATGAGTTTCATGGATGGGACCCGGGGGACCCCAAAGCTCTAGAGCTAATGTCTCCTTGGGTTGGTGGCACCGGCTGATAGCAAATCGCGGTGTGCTGTTCGGGTTCAGAAAGAGAGGAAGAGCCGTCACTCTGTTCTCTGCCATGCCATTTGGTCCCTGGCACCCTGCTGGGCAGCCAGTCCCTTCCTGCCCCACCCTGGCCCCCACAGCAAACACTAACTCTGAGCCCAAATTAACACACTCTTCTCCCTCCCCTTCACCTCCTCCTGCTCTCGTGAAAGTCTCAGCCAGACACAGTTTCTGTTCTTGGTCCGCTGTAACACTGAGGCAAACTTCAAGACCAAATAAAGATACAAAAGTGGATCCTAGGGCAAGCTCAGAAAACAAGGACCATCCTGCATGTCCCTCCATCAGTGGTCCACAGTGGCCATGAGTGTCCCTAGCCCAGTGGGCGCCACTGCTCCCAAGTTTCACGTGCTGTGGTTTGTACCCTCTTGGAGTTCCAGATAATGCGCATCTTGCCAGTTTTCATGCCAACCTCCCAGACTGTCCTGCCAGAGACACCATCTGGACCAAACCAAAGATCTGGTAACCTTCCTTTCTTCTTCTCAGGTGGCTGGCAGGGTGACGACAACATGGTCAGTCATGGGAACACGCAGCACTGACACTTATCATCTGGCAGCCTGGAGGACCCGAGAAGAGGCTCTGCATGTGGGGTCCTTTGGCCACCTGAGAGCCTCAGACCCTGTACCAGGGCTCTCCTCCCGTTCTCACATCCCATCCTGGCCTCATGACACCACTGACCTCTTGGGCATCCTCAGCAAGACACACGGAGACTTTTTAGGCCCACGTGAAAGCTGGATGCTGAGGGCACCTGCCCCTTCTCCCAGACTCATCTTCTTCTGCAACCGTGATCCTTCCCCTCTCAGAGGGGACTGGAAACTTCTTTTCTCCTTGTGGGCTAAAGCCACTCGAACTGCAGCTCATGAGACCCTTTGCAGAGAGTCTCTGGAATGTTTCCACTGTATCTTGATCTTCAGGTAGAGCTGTGGTCTACAAACTGGTTATTTCTTGTGCATCTTTTTTTTTTCTCCTTAGGAGGTAGACCAAGAAGACTGAAGAGTTTGGGTGACTTCATTACAAACACCCATCTGGCATTTTCTATTCTCTGGGACATCATAACCAATCTGAAACCTGCAGTTTGGGGTGGCGTTGGGGGATGACTCCTGTGAGAAGGGAAAGCCATATTGCACTGTAAGTGGGGTTTCCCTCAAAATGCATTAGGAGCTCCTCTCTCAAGGACAAGAAGCAGTGGCAACCACCAGAAGGTTGGTTGGGAAAACAGTTCTTGCTTCTGGTAGCAGAGGCTATGCCTCGTGTGTCTGCTTAGGAAGGAGGCCTTGAATCTGAGAACCCCTCAGTTAAATGATGACGTACCGGGGAGTTCTTTATGATCAGGTGCACTCAGGAAGGCCTGGGGCTCCATCCTAAGGTGACACTGCAAAGGCATTTTTGACCCCCTCTATGTACCAGGCACTTGCTAGGGACTGTCGTATATTATCACGTTTCATCTCTACCGCCCTGTCAGGTGGCATTCTTATCCCTGCTGCCCCCGTCTCCACCCCGCTTTTCTGAAAGAGTTGAAGAAAGAAGCTGAGAGAGGGGTGGACCGGTGGTTCTCATTTGGTGCCCAGGAACCCCAAAGGAGGTTGGGGGCAGGGCTGAGCTGGGGTCAGTGGTGGTCTGGGAGGCTCCCCACCCCACCGGTTTTCCTCCCCTGTCCTCCAGATCAGCTGAGCCTGATGGGGGGAGGGGGAGGTACTGCCTTCCATAGGCTCATCAGAGATTTAGAGATATTGTTCAAATCACATGTCCACCCCACCTCAGTCCAGTGTAGGGCATATAAATAACAGCCTGAAACAGCAAGACCGTAAGCTGTTGGCTGTCCCTCTCTCAACACTAGTGTTATCAATGGATTCCTCATAGCTCTCTGATAGATGCATTGTCTGCTGGCTTTTGGAAGAGGTGGTTATTTAGTGGAGCATGAGATTGAGAAGCAAAGTGGGATCCAACAGTTTGTGAGGCTGAGATGTGACAGAGCCCTCGGCTATGCCCACCATGATGGCCTGAATTAGTAGTTGGAATTGTTGCCCTAGAGGAGCTTTTCAGGGTCCTTCCCAAGGCCTCAAAGAGAGCCCAGTGCCGGGGGATCTTTTGCACCTCCTGTGTGGCTTCTTTGCGCCGCCAGGTGCGTGGTGACCCTCACTGCCTGGTGGTTGTGATTCACATCCTGCCCTGGGGGTGGGCAGGGGGAGGCCTGTGGTCCTGACAGACACTACATGAGCCAAGCCTGAATCTCAGCTTCTGCCTTGAGTTCCCGTGTCCACCCGCTCTGAAATCCTGCAGTGGGCTCTGCTGTGTCAGGCCCCATTTAATGTCCTTTCTTTCCCCGAAACATTCTTACAGCCCCTTTCATATTGAAGATGCGAGCAATAACCATACTTCCGGATTTCCTTGAGGTCTGAGCCCCAAAGGCACTAGGGAAGGGGGCCCTCCCTTAGCCTGGGGTGGTGGCATACAGATCCACCTCCTCTCCCGGCAGGTAGTATTCACAGTGTGGTGTTACCTGAGATGAAGGAGATGCAGGTAAACAGTTGCCACAGTGGCCAGGAACCCTAAGAGGAAGCCATTGTCTTCACCCTTTCTGGAGGGTCTGTCTTCTCCCAGGAAGAGGCTCAGAGAGATTCCTCAAGGCCTTGGTTCCATAACCAAGACATACCCAGGTGAGAAGTGGCCCTTCACTCCTGTTTCTCAGACAGTTCCTGCTCTCTCCCCCATCCCCTCACCACTTTGCCATCATTTAGCTCTTTGGCGAGCAGAAATATCCCATCCAAAAGGGCTGGGATCAGGGAACAGGGCACAGAGCCTTGTCGGGGAAGAGGGCAGCCGCCCCAGTCATCATCTGGAGATGGTCATGTTGTTAGCAGTTGACCCACAGAGAATATGACGGGGCCTGGTTTCTCACACAAGGACGCAGACTAACCAGAGGCCTGGGGCTCCTTCCTGCCACACTCAGGTCGGAGCTCACCTATGAGCTCACTTCCGGGTGGTGTGGTGATCCCAGCCTTCTCACAGAGCCCTTTTTCCTTCTCCTCCCCAGTCCCATCCCACCAGAGGTCATGCCCACGCTGGGGCATCTCCTGGGCACGGATCCACACACGTTAAGCCATCTCACCTGGGGAGAGTTTGTGTCCTGTTCACCTGACCTTGGCATGCTGCTTGCTCACTGTGCTTTAGGATCTGCCCACCTAGTGTGTGTAAGTATGTGTGTACTGTTGTGCCATCTGTGTACCCCTCACTCCCTGGAGTACACTCATGGGCACACTACAGTGGGGACGTCAAGGATGCAATATTTATGGACTGCTGCATGATTCTTAAAAATGAATAAAACTGTTCACAAGGGAAGGAGAGCTGTTAACTGCGCAGTTGGCTTATTTGTGAAAGTTTCCGTCCGACTTTCTCCAGCACGCCTTTAATTCTTTGACTGAAGACAAGCTGGACATGGAGGAGTGAGAGAGGGCAAGGGGTAGAGGGAAAGACATGTTTCTGGGTGGGAGCTGGTGTACCATCCCCCGGGCACAGCTCCTGCGCAGAGGCCTGATAAGGAGCCCTCACCTCCACCCCCCCACCTCCACCCCTTCAACTGGAGAACTTCCAACTGCAGCTCCTCAATAATTGAAGAGCAGGAAAGCTGGTGACTGGAGGGAGGCTAGGGGAGGGGAGGAGGAAGGACCACAGTCCACCGTTAGTCCGTCACTTAAAGGCTGGTGAAATTAATGGGGCAAATGACCCCAGTAAAAGAATTTGGCAAGTCCACGGCTTTCCTGGGTTTCACCCACCGGCTCTGTTTCCTCGGCTATCTGGAAAGGAGGGAGAGCACTTCCGAAGAAGCCTCTGGAATGTCAGCTTCTGGGAATCTTGCTGAGGACGGGGCGGGGAGGGAGCGCTTACCGGGAAACACTGGATTACCCTAGCCGCCATGGGGTGTCTGCGACCGGGGCTGCGGTTTCTGCGGACCTGAGCGGCAGGTGGCATCGGAGAGTCAGACCTGCTTGCGGGCACCAAGACGACCCTCGGTCGGGAGACAGGGACAGGCCGCAGAAACGTGAGGAAGTGCCACTCGCAGCCCAGAGGAGAGGAAAGGAAAGCCCCAAGCATGCACCCAGCCCTGGCCCCCGCGCCACGGGCTGCGTCCCAGGAGCCGTCGACGCCTGTGAGCAGCCCAGATGGGAAGGGGGTGGGGCGGAGTACGGTTCCCGCGGCGAACTGCTCGCTGAGGGCCCTGGGGCCTCTGTGGGAGCGCAGAGCCGCGCGCCTCTCCGAGCCCTGCGCGGGGCCCTCGGGCGGGAATGGGCGGAGCCGGGACGCGGTGGCGGTTAGGGGGCTGCGTCGCGCGCGGGAGAGGGCGGCAGGAGGGAGTTTGAAGAGAGTTACCGCGTGAGAGAGCGGTTAAGAGCCCTCGGTCTCTTTGGTGACGCCCTGGCCAATGGCAGAAGCGGAAGATGTTTATATGGGCGGGGCATCGCCATGGCAGCAGGAGACGCCTTGCCAGCGGCTACTGAGTGCCGGTCCCCGGGCCCCTGTCTTTCAGAGAGGCGCCGTCGGGTATGAGTGGCGACGAGGATTGATGGCTGAGCCCTCGAGCTGGGAGCAGACGAGGACTGCTGGCTGGGCCCTCGAGCTGGGAGCAGAGAGCCGCGTTGAGGGTGGACAGTGGGAGGAATTTCTTTGAGAACCTTCCTTTGGCCCGGGCTGCGCTCTGAGCCAGGTAAGGGACGGGGAGGGCTGCAAGCCTGGGAAGGGAGGGCGTCGGTACCAGCCTGCTCTCCCATCCGTCCCCGACGGAAGTGGTGGGCCCGGGGACTGACATCAGAGGCGTTTGGGGGACACTCACTTCCCGCCCCCTTATAACTCTCTGTTTGGTTTCATTCCTTCCCCTTGATCCCCATCCTAATATCCCTTTTCAAAGATCAGACGACCTCCCCCACCCCCCGACCCGTCGTACTGCCCTCCTGGACTCTCTTGCCCCATGTCCATTTGTGTGGAGGGAGAGAGGGGGGTTAATTCCCCGCTTTGAGGGAGAAAGGGGTGGCCTCGCATGCCCCTACACTATTCCCTCATTTGGCTAATTAAGTCTCCTCCAAAAGATCCAAGAAGAAAAGAGCGAGGCGAACCCTGTGTGGGTCGGACCCCCGGGCACAGCTTCTGTTTCCCAGACCTCGGCAGTAAATGATCCTCCCCAGCTGCAGGAAGGATTTTAGTAAGAGCCTCCCCCCTCGCACACACTCTCCCCTCGGGGGTGGAGAAAGGGCGCTCAGTTCCCGCTATGGTCCCTGCAGGCACCACATTCAGTTCAGAGGAGGCTACCCACGGATCGCGGGATGGAAGCACGCTTCCGGGAGGCTGCGTAACTGAAGCCGCGGGAGTCAGCGGGCCGGAGAGCTCGGGCGGCCACCCTCGGCTCGGCTCGTGGATCTTGACCGCCCCCTCAGAGAGTCCCCGCAGATATGGCGGAGAGCTGGCTATGCGTCTCGGGAGCAGGGGCAGCGGAGGAGGCCGGACCGGAAGGCGGCCTGGAGGAGTGCAACACCCTGAATGACAACCTTACCAGCCTGCAGTGGCTGCAGGAATTCTCTATTCTCAACGCCAAGGCCCCCGCCCTGCCTTCGGGGGACACAGACCCCCACGGCTCCCACGAGCTGGCAGGCTCGGCCGAGCCGGTCTCTCCCCTGGCGGTGGACCCTGCCTGCCTGGGGCAGCTGCACACGCCCGGCAAGCCCACGTCCTCGTGCACGCCGCGGAGTGCCCCCTCGGGACTGCAGGCCCTGCCGCCCAACGACGAGGACTACGCCACCAACCCGCACGTGAAGCCGCCCTACTCGTATGCCACGCTCATCTGCATGGCCATGCAGGCCAGCAAGGCCACCAAGATCATCCTGTCGGCCATCTACAATTGGATCACGGACAACTTCTGCTACTTCCACCACGCTGATCCCACCTGGCAGGTAGGGGAGTCCCTCCCTCCCTCCACATGCCCGCGCAGACTGGACTCACATCCAAGATCCGCAGGCCAAGTAGGCGCGGTATGGCCAGGGCCCTGAGAGAGGAAGGCCGTCCAGGAAGGACCTCAAGGGATCCCAGTGCTTGGACTGCTGCACCTTTGACTTCAGAGAGGGAGGAGGGAGGATGTTCAGAGGGCTGTAGGGGTGCCGACATAGAGGTTCAAGTGGAAAGAACTTGTCACTCATCCAACAGGCTCAACCCAAAGACCAGGGCTGAACTATGCGTGGACACAGCCCCCCAGGGTAGGTTGATGGACTGAGGGACACATTTTTCCCAAGTCCTAGAATTCCTAGACACTACCCTCCTCAAGTTCAGTTTGTCAGGGCCTGACTGGAAGCAGAGCATTGTTCCTGACAGGCTCTGCATCCTGCCTGCTTTGAGTTGGCTGGATTGGTTCTGGGAGGGGAGAGGGGCGTGCTGCGGCGTGTGAAGCCCATCTGTGTCCCCGTGGAAGGGCTCCGGGGCCTTCCGAAAGCTGCAGTGCCAGCCCCCACCCCAAGCCCTCCCTAGTTTCCTTCCTACACTCCTCCCCCTCTTCTCATCAACCTCCCTCGGTGGACAATTACCTCAGCCAGGTGCTTTCCACAGGGGCTCTTTCTTCCCACACTGGTTTCATGTTCCAAGTCTCCGGAACCTGGCACAGAGCAGCCAAGGGGCCCAGGCCACCATGTAAACATCCCAGTCTTGCCAGGGGGCACTACTCACCTGCCGGCCCCACCCACCAGGCCCCAAACCCCTGTGCCCCAGCATGGTTTGGACTGTGCACCCAGGCATGAACAAGGCAGGATGGTGATTCAGGCTGGGCACACACTGCTGTGAGCATCTTCGACCATCAGAATCAGGGGCTACTTGGGGACAGAGACCCTGAGGTTGCACAGATCCTTCCTTGTGGCACAGGTCACAGGATCACAGTTCCTGTGATCACAGCTATTCCACGTTTGCTTGGGCCCTCACCCTGGGGCAGGTACTATTTGTAACCTTGGTGAGAAAGCAGAGACCCTCCACCACCCCCAAACCTACACCAAGCCTGAGAGGCCCCAGGAATGAGCGCTATGCTCTTGGCTGGTTGATAATCAACTGAGGCCTCAGAGCCTGGGGTGGGAGGAGGGGGACATGGTGGGTGAGGGCCCAGGCCAGCAGCCGGCTCTACAAACAAGGAAAGTCATCAGATCCTCCCACACTTCATCCCCCCCCCCCACACACCCACTCCCTCATTTCACAAACAGAGAAGGCCAGCCAGGCCAAGGCAGAGGGAGATGGCTGTCCAGGCACTGGGGGGAGCCAAGGCTTTTGGACAGAGGCCTCAAGCGGCGGGGTAAGGGAGGGAGGGCAGGACAGGTTGGCACTGAGAGCCACCTGCGGCTCAGGGCTTGGATAACTGAGCAGGCAGATATCCTGGCAAAAGGGAACAAAAGCCCCCGACAGCACTCCCAGCTCCTGGTGCCCCATGGCTGGTGTCCCAGAGCGTCCCGCTCGGAGCAGCGCCTCTGTCTCCCCTGCCCCCATCGGAGAGAAGGTGGTGGTGGGGCTGGCAGTGATGCTAGGAAACCCCCATCACTGACACCACCCACTCTCCCAGCTGTCTTCCTTCTCTCCTATCTCCCTGTGTCCAGAACTCCATCCGCCACAACCTGTCCCTGTACAAGGTCTTCATCAAGGTGCCTCGGGAGAAGGACGAGCCACGCAAGGGGGTCTTCTGGAGCATCGACCCCCAGTACGCCGAGCAGCTGCTGAGTGGGGCCTTGAAGAAGCGGCGGCTGCCCCCAGTCCACATCCACCCGGCCATTGCCCTCCAGGCCGCGCCGGAGCCCAGCGCTGCCCTATGGGCCGGGCCACTGACCGTGAACACCGAGGTCCTGCAGGTGCTGCGGGAGTTCGAGGAGGCCACTGGGGAGGCGGGCTGGGTTGCAGGCGAGGGCAGGCTGGGGCGTAAGCATAAACAGCCGCTTCCCAAGCAGGTGGCAAAGGTCCCGCGGCCCTCCAGTCCCCTGCTGCTGACCCAGGAGGAGCAGGGTGAGCTGGAACCCCTCAAGGGCAACTTTGACTGGGAGGCCATCTTGGACGCTGGCACGCTGGACGGGGAGCTGGGCACGCTGGAGACCTTGGAGCTGAACCCACCGCTGAGCCCCACCTCACACGGGGACGTGGACCTCACCATCCATGGCCACCACATCGACTGCCCTGTTACCTGGGGGACTCCAGTGGAGCACGCTACCGACAGCCTGGACTTTGATGAGACCTTCCTGGCCACATCCTACCTACAGCACCCCTGGAGGAGAGAACCCGTAGCTCCCTGCCCCCCGAGGCCCTCTTTTAGGCCGGGGATGCCACACTGGCCTCTGACGTGCATGACTGGGCGAGCCTGAGCGCCTTCTTGTAAGAATCCAGGCCCTGCCCCACCTCCATTCAGCACTGAATTCTGGGCCCAGACTGCCCCCCTCCCGGACAGTTCAGGCCCATGGACACCCTACCGCCCAGGCAGGGGCTGGGCCAGGTCAACCCATGAGGCCACACAGCCCCCAGCCCAGGCCATCCTCAGATTCTAGTCCAGCAGGCTGAGAATTGGGGCCCAGGACCCAAATTGCTGCCTCCGCTCCCCAGCCCCGCATACACACAGTGTTTCATTGATCCACTTCTTCCCTGCCCCAGAGACACCCTAAGGGCCCTGCACTATGAGAGCTGCGGCTTGGAGGGGCCCTGGCCAAGCTGGAAACACCAGTACAGGGCCCGCCCCAGGACATCTTAGCTTCGAAGCTTCTCTCTCTCCCGCTCTCCTCCCCAGGTCTCTATCCAGAGCAAGTTCCCAGGTACAACAAATGCTGATTAGGTGACTGCAAATTAACACCCTAGAGGCCTCTCCCAGCAGACCTTCCCTGGGGCTGGGGTCGGCAGTTTGTGAGGCGGAGCTAGGCGGCTGGGGGGAAGAGAGAGGAGACAGAAAGGAGGCCGGGGTGCCGGGTGGAGCCAGGAGATTTTCTAAGGCCTCTGGGATCTTCTGGCTTCATCCCTAGAGGTGGGGCAGATGGTATGTGTCCCTAATCTTTGAGCCCAACTTGAGACTGAGAGCAGCGGGGAGTTGGGGATCTGGAGGTTAGGGGCTGGGGCAGCCAAGCTGCAGAGGGAAAGGGGACAGACACACTAATGTAGTGAGTGTAGCTATAGTTGAGGCTTAACTGGGAGGGACGCAGTGCTTGCTAGAACCACTGGGACCAGGAAGGGGGGATGGCCCCTTGCCCTTGCTTGCACTCCTGCGGGGGAGTGTCTTGCTCTACCATAAACCCCCTGGGCTGCATCCCACATCCACTCTCCTAACCCATCGGGCAATTTAACCTTTTTCATGGAAAGTTATTTACAGTAAAAACATTTTTAAAAATAAAGTTTTTAAAAATGTCAAAATGGACCTGCTTGCAACTTTCTCTGGGGAAAAGCATGGGCCAGTTTTGGGGAGGCCACGGCCCAAGGGGGAATGGCTGGGAGGAAGATGGGGGTCACCAAAGGCCTGCAGAGTGTCCCCTGATGCACTCCTCATGATCTCTGTGTCCCCAGAAAGAAAGGTGTTGAGAGGCAGCCCTCGCGGGTCCCCTGCAGCCAATGCCTTGGCACCTCTATGTTTGCAATGGGGATACTGTATCCACAGCCCCCAGGAGCAGGCGGCAAAGGAGGCACAGACCCCTCCCTGGCCCTGGGGACTCACAAAGGCCGAGCTTGCTCAGGATCCGGCTCATGTTCCCCATCTCGCCCACCTTGAGGGCCTGCCCAGACTCGCCTGCGGTCCTCACCTGGCCCTGTCTCCAGCTCCTCCCTCCCTTGGTTCCTTCCTGAAGGGACAGAGTGTGAGGTCAGAGGGCCCCAGCCCCTGGGGCCCCACTTGCCACCCTGGGGTTCATTCACTCCGCCCAGCACCTTCCCTCCAATGCAGGTTGGGGCTGAGGGAGGCCATCAGGGCAGACGGAAGACAGGGTGCCTAGACCCTACAGCTCCAGCCTGTGAGGAATCAACGTACCAGAGTTCTGATGGGGAAACTGAGGCACAGCAAATATGTGACACTCAGCAGGCACCTTTCAACCCCCTCAACCCAGCTTTGCCTGGAACCCATCTCTCCACCGAGCCAGCACCTGGCCCCCACAGCACGCTCTTGTGGTGCACAGCCCCTTCCCCCAGCACTCACGCGCGCGTGCGTGCACACACACACACACACACACACACACAAACGTGCACTGTCCTACACAATCCTGCCCAGCCTCCACGGGCCCCTTTCTCCTGAAGCCCCTTTCTTTCCTTGCACTGGAGACTGGCTCCAGGCTTACCTGGGAATCCCCCGCCATCTTGCTGCTTTCCCTTGCTAATTATTCCAAATATTTCAGTGCACACACTGCAGGGCCAGCCGGGTTGGGGCCTTACAGAGCTCAGGAGGCAGCCCATCCCCTTCCCACCGCTTGCTGAGGAGGCTGTCCCAGCCTCCCTCTGAGATTCCCTTCACCCCCTAAGCAACGACTCCCTCCCTCTCGCCACCACCCTCCGGCCTTCCTCCCCACGCTCCCCAGCACTGGGGGAACATGGGGGCTCCAGCCTCTCCACTGGTCCCCAGGCTCAGCCTCCAGCCCCCGACAAAAGGGGTACACCCTGGATTGACAGGTGGGGCCGGTCACTGTCCCTCCTCCTCACCCTGTGCCTGGGCCCATGCTGGGGAAAGAGGGGCAAGGTCAGGGTCTGGCAGAACTGCCTGCCAGGTAAGGAAAGGCTGAAGAAGCTTCTGGCTGCCAGGAAGAATCCCCAGGAGCTCCTGAAAATCCCTATGCTTGGGACTAGCATCTCTGGGGCTGAGACCCAAACACTGGCACTTTTAAGGGTCCGTGGACGCTGCCAACGAGCAGCCAAAGCTAAGAGGGGGCTCCGAAGCGGCCAGAACACGGGGCTTCACACACCCTTTCAGCAGGCAGCGTTTGGGGGTTGGCGGTGGAGGGGGCGGGAAGCGTGAGTGGATCCTGTCCCTCCTATTCATCCCTGCCCCGGCCCTTGGCTGGGTGGCTTTTTCAAAAAGACATTCAGTGACTCCGTATTTATTTAGAGATTCGATGTAATCCCAGTCAATATATATTTTGCGCCCTTAACAGTAAGTTGCAGACAGGATGCCCCATTAGCACTAGACACTTTAGTGTGTGTTTCCTTAGAACAAGGACACGCCTCCATAATCCCAGTACCACCATCACAATCAGGAAATGAACACTGACCTGGTAATCCCATGTAACCGCAGACCCCCTTCACGTCTTGCAGATCACCCCAGGAATGCTCCTCTCCATTCCAGCATCCCAATCCAGGACCCCATGTTGAACTGAGTTGTCCTTTCTCTTTTGCACTGTGTGGTTTGAGCTCATGACTCAAGCTCTCTGGGCAGGTTTCGCATTTCCTTTGATCTCCACTTTTGAGGTGAGAAGCCCTTCAGCCACTTCACCCTCAGGTGTGGTACAGTCCCTTCCCAAAGCAAGAAGCCAGCTTTCTGTCTCCTCACTTTCCACCTCTTCCCTATCCTCCCTCCCCCATATATGCCCAGCCAGGAAAGGAATGAGGGGGAAAGTTCAGGAACTCAGTCTTTGGGGACCCTCCCCATCTGCCCATGGGACAGGCCACCCCCAGCTCCATTGACTGGAAGGACCCCAGGATGGGATTCCACGCTGGCCTGAAGCAAATGCGCCAGGCCTCCTGAAGAGCTGAGCTGAGGGCAGGAAACACTCTTCTCCCTGCCTCTGCCCCCCTCAACATCCTGGGGACCCAGACTTGCAGAAGGAATCAGGTGAGGTGGAGGGCAGGAAAGAAGGCATGTAAGGGCGGGTGGGAGGAGATGGTCAGGAGTCAGGCTAGCTTCCATCCCCGGGCTGAGGCCCAAAGGTAAACAGGTGTATTTGGACTCCTGGCAGGCGGGAGTGGGCTGGCCCTGTGGGGCAGGCCTGGGCCTATCAGGGATGGGGCTGTGGAGAGGGGCTGCATTAACAATGGGGTGGGAGAGGGGCCCCAGGTCCTGCTGACATTCTTGTGTGATGAAGAGGAAAACACAGGTGACAAGGGAGGTGAGGCACTTGGACAGGGGAGGGCGCTTTGTGAGGCCACCCAGGCTTGGCCTGCACTGGCCAGTGTGAGCCAAGGAGGTGCATGGAGGCCCTGGGGGGTCACCTTCCTCCTGGGGCACGTGTGTCCAGTCCACTCTGAGGCTCCCAGGTGGGACAGGTCAGAGCCACCGTGACTGGCATGCTGGGCCTGAGCTTTCCCTGTGAGTGCAGAAGCTGGGAGGGAGCAGCTGAAGGGTAGGGTCCCCCAGAAGCCAGCCAGGCTGAGCGGCATTGGAGGGGAGGCGGGGTACACAATAACCAAGGCGGGAGACAGGGCCACAGGTCTCACTGCTGCCCCCCCCACCCCGACTCCAGCTCCCAGCAGAGCCCTGTCGCCCAGATGCTGATCTGAGGGCAGGACAGCAGCCTGGGTCCGAGTCCCAGACCCCTTCCTCCTTGAAGGAAGCAGCTCGCTGAGGTCCCAGGAAAGCAAGAGCTCCAGGAACTGGGGAGCGCCGGCTGCTTGCACACATCCCACCCTACCCACGGCCCCCAAGACCCTTTGAAGCCACAGTGGATTGCCGGCAGCCCTCCCAGGGCTGCTATTCGCCCAGGGAATTAAGCTGAGGCTGAGAGGCTGCCAACTGGTCTCCGCCCTTCACCCAGCCACCCCCCTTCTGTCAGTGGCTCTGCCCCCTTGCCCAGACCACCCTGCACCCCGCTCCTGCCTCACTCTGCGTACCAAGCCCTATCCCCAACCCTAGCGGCATCCCAGCTCCCTCCAACTTGCTCAAAGTGAACTGTGGGCGGGGGAGGTGGGAGGGGCAGGGTGGCATGCAGACCCCGCCTCTGAGAGTTTCAGCCTCAGAAGCCCATGTGTCTGCAGACCCCTGTGGGCAGATAACCTGCCGCATTCCTACATTTGCTACATCCAGCACAGGGCCCGGCGTTTTAAGTATAGAATGAATGAATGAGCTGCTGAGCAGATCGTCAAAAGGTGGAAAAACAGCCAAGTCGCCTTGGAAAAATGTGACCGCAGACAGTAAACACTAAGGAGTTCTCGGTCACTGGGCCCCGGGTGCTTCCTGATGCCCCCAGGGGTGCAGAGCATTCAGCCAGGGTGGCCTCTGAGGAAACCCCACACTGCCCTGTCCTGGAAACAATTAAGAGGCCACCCTTGCTGACTCTGTGGGCTTGGGTGAGGTAATAAAGGAGGGAGTAGGGCCCTGAGTGCCAGCTGAAGCTTGATGGGGCCTGTGGCTGGTGTGAGCCAGGGGAGGGCGGAGGGAGGGGGGATCCGGGACAAGAGGGAAGGGATGGAGGGCAGCGGGAGAGGCCTGGCCTTTCTCATTCTCATCTGCTCCTTTGTGGTCCCCAGCTCCCCTGGAGCCTAGGCCCTGGGGATAAGGACCACAGAGGCCCGAGATGCAGGGTTGGTGCGGTGAAACCAGCATTCAACCCCTTCACACGCATATCTTTTATTACCCCACCCAAGTCCACAGGGTCAGCAAATGGCCTTTGAGATGTTTGCACCCGACAACAAGGTCACCAGGTCAGACCTGTGCCCAGCTCAGCTGTCCCTGCTGGGCTCACCCCACTGTACACCAGGACAGGCCCTGGGGCCACTGAGCTCGACAGCTGTGGAGCCCAGCTACTCAGGGTCCAAACTGGGGCTGGGAGCTCTGTGAGGGGCCCGAGAGACCCTGGTGCCTGCTGTTTGGCTAAAGATGAAGCCTGGCCTGATGGAGATGGCCCGGGAGGCTGGGCCCAGAGTTGGCACTGTGCCACAGGGCCGGGTGGGCTTGGGCCTACAGTTCAAGGCCAGTTTTGGAGAGAAGGGTGGGGTGTCCAGGTGTGGTGGGCGGACCTCACAGGGGGCTGGGGCTCAACCTCCAGCCACATTCCCTGGCTCTATTTCATGTATGGGTTCTATTACGAGGGGGATTAAGGGTCTCCCAGGCAAAGAGGAAGAGAAACAGCAACTAGGCCCAACGACCTCCATGCAGGGAGAAGTGGGTCACAAAGAGAAGGAAAACCCCACCCTGGCCCCCCACCCAAATGCTCAGCTCAAAGGCCCTCACCCTTGGGTGCAGGAAGCTTTTATCTGTAGGACAAGTCGCCTCCCAGACTCCTCTACGAAGATGACCCGTGGTGACCTCCAAAGGGACTTGGGAAGAGACAGGTATAAGTGACAACCAAAGATGTGGCTACAAAATGAAAATGAATCCCACCTGGAGAAATGGAGGACCGTGTGAAGGAGTGGAGCGTGACAGACATGTGTTGAATTCGCAGGGAATGGATAACCATATGAAATAGCAAATGAAGTGGAGCCATTTGGGGGAGGGGGGAGATGACAATGGCGTTAGTCCTGTCCTGTGGAGGTCACCACAGGTTATGCAGTGGAGATGGTGGAATCTGTTGGCGAACAAACATGATGCTCAAAACCGGAATGAGATAGAGCCAGGACTAAGACACAGTCCCAGGGGACCTGGTGAATGTAAAGGCTGCAACCCAGGTGCACAGACTCTTCCAGAAGGGAGACCAGAGAGGAGAGCAGAGAGTAAGGAGCCTGGAGAAGGGCCACCATTAGGACAGGAGGGAGCCACCTCCCCCACCCCCTCCCCCCCTCCTCGCCCCCTACACACACCTACACGGACGCACCTGTTCCTGGCTGTCCCTGCCCCACGGAGCCTGCAGTGAGAGTCAACAGGCCAGAGTGGGCTCTGGAAGGAAGGAAGCCAGCATTCGCCCAGGGTAGGCCTGTGGCCTCCCACAGGGCATTTCATTAGCAGGACAGGGGTAGAACCCAGAGTCTGAGAGCAGGCAGCAAACTCCGAGATCAGATCAGGGTGAAAGGGAGGAGAGGGCAGGCAGTGATGAAGACAGGACAAAGGGAAGCTTTTGTGTGTGTGTGGGTGGGCCTCTCACTGCTTTGGCCTCTCCCGTTGCAGAGCACAGGCTCCGGACGTGCAGGCTTAGCGGCCATGGCCCATGGGCCCAGCCGCTCTGTGGCATGTGGGATCTTCCCGGACCGGGACACGAACCTGTGTCCCCTGCATTTGCAGGCAGACTCTCAACCACTGCACCACCAGGGAAGCCCTAAGGGAACCTTTTTTAAGATCGGGTGACCTGCGTGTGCTTGAAGGAAGGAAGGGGCTAGGCCGGGGAGAGGGTGAATTGCAGATGCTGGGGAGATGGGATGCTGGGAGAGCAAGGACGGACCCTTCTGGTGGGAGCAGGAGGCAAAGGGTCTCAGAGGAGGCAGGAAGGGTGAGCTCTGCCCCAGCCCAGGGCAGCAGTCACTCTGCAGTGCCTCTTGCTTGCAGAGGGAAGAAGAAGGTGGCAGGGCGGGGGTGGGGTGAGGAGTAGCGGGGGCGGGGGCTGTGCCGGGATGCACAAGAGGATTGTGGGACCTCTGGTTCCAGCTCCAGCTACAGGGCAGCGCAATGGGAGTAAGGAGGGAGGAGAGATCTGGAGGGACGTGGGAGGGCACTCAGGAGCCGGGGACACGAAAAGGAGGAACGGGAACAAGGGGAGGCCAGCCTTGGCCCTTGAAACTCTGCAATGGGCCAGCCCCGCCGGCATGTCTGCCTCCAGCTGGCAGGACTCAGGGGGATTCCCAGCTGCGGGGAGGAAGGCCAGGGTCCCAGGTGCTGGAAACCCTGGTCAGTCATCACCTGGTTGCTTGGTCAATGTTTCCTTTCGTCTGTGGACCTGAGTCTGCGTGGACACAAAGATGAGTGAGACCTGTTCTTAGAGAGATTTCCCAACCCACTGAGCTGGGTGGCGGCGTGGTCTTGCAAGGACAACTCTCCAATTTCATTCGCACGATCAGGCAGAGGGGTTTTCTCAGGGCTCACAGGCCACAAGAGATGACTGGGGACTGGAGGCCGGTGGTGCCATCGTCCCCTGAGTGGGGAATGAAGCATGAAAGAGAAGGAAAGGGGGGGAGTTCGGCTGGGGGTACAGAGAGTTTGAGGCACATGTGGCACGGTTGAGGGGTGGCTGAGAGGCTTCTGGGTAATGAAGGATGGCTCTAGGAGACTCAGCTTGGAAAAGGAACCACACTGTGTGAGCAGAGCCCAGTCAGCCCCTCCTGGCCCCTCCACTCCCCAAGCAACAATTCGATTTCTACCGCCATAGGTCAGCTTTTCCTATTCTACAATTTCATATAAATGGCATCATACACTTTTACTCTGTGTTTGGCTTCTTTCACTGAACATATTATTTTTGAAATTTAACTACGTTGTCACATGCATCAGTAGTTTGTTCCTTTTCACGGCTGAGTAGTATTCCATCAGATGACTATAGCAATTTGTTTATCCATTCTCCACTAGAGGAATACCTGGGCTGCTTCCAGTTTGGGGCTATTGTAAATGAAGCTGCTATGAACATTCTTGTACAAGGTTTTTTGTGGGGGTCTTTTTGTTTTGTTTTGTTTTGTTTGCTGTACCACACAGCAAGCGGGATTTTAGTTCCCTGACCAGTGATTGAACTTGGGCCCCCTGCAGTGCAAGTGTGGAGTCTTAACCGTTGGACTGCCAGAGAAGTCTCAGGGTTCTTTTGTAGTAGGGTTTTTAAAAAAAAATCCTTTTCATTTGAAAAGCGCTTGGGAAGAGAAGACATAAACATGTGTGGCCCAGCTGCCATGCTTCACTGGACTATGCTGAGTTGATTCTTAAAAGGGTCAGCGGGGGTATCCAGCAAGACGCAGAGAGGACAGGAGTTACAGGCAGAAGGAGAGGAGGTGGGAAAGCGCATGCAGGTGGACACCCAGCTGGCTGGCTCAGTGCAGGGGAGGCTTAGTGAGACTCTTCTCAAGTACACTTCTGGCCATGTCACTCATCTGTGGAGAACCCTACAATGACTTGCCTCGCCTACAGAAGACTCTAAACACCATCAAGATCCGCCCCTGCTCGCCACTCATCTTCCCACCTACCCCTCCCTCCGTGATCAGTCACACTGATGTATCGCCCAGAATCACTGTTTCCTCCCTCTGTCTCCTACCCCTGCCCCCTTCCCTGCGTGAACACCCTCCCACTTCACCTGCGTAACTTTTCAGGACCTAGTTTCAGGGTCCCATCATGAGTCCCCAGCTGTGGTCCCCCAGCTGGAAGGACCCTAACATCCTGGTAGAACTCACACCAACCCTTTTTGCACTTCTGCTTGAGAAGGCAGTTGGTTACACATATTGGGGTCCCCAGACTGGTACCGAAACTGAGGACAGCACCAGCTTGGCCACATCCTCAAGGAAGGGTGGGGCAGGCTGGAGCAGTGTCCCCAGCCAATGGCTGTGCCTCCAGCTGGCCAGAGTTCTGGAAAGCCCACCCACCACGGTCCGCTCTTGACCCTGAACCCTTTTATTTGGTGGATCTAGAACTCAGTTTGGGGCATGACCTCCATCACAACCCCTTTTCCTTCTTCACCCCAGCAGTCTGTTGCATAACTCAAGGTCAGAGGACAAGTTCTGGGGGTTCTGTCCTCCTCCTGCCCGGTGCTCATGCCCTTCCCCTGCTGCCAGCACAGACTGCCCAACTCGGGGCTCCTGGCTGCTGTCTGGAATTCAGGTTTGTTGGGGAAGGTCTTGGGCAGAGCCCTGAGCTCCAGGAGCCGACCACATCAGCTGGCTGGGCCTCTGGCAGACCCCAGGATCTTCAAGCCCAGACTCCGGGGGATGAGGGGGCAACGTTGGTCTGTTTGCTCCCTCTGCAGGAACGAGGGGGCAGCTGGAATGGTCCTCAGTCATAGAGGCCTAGACCTTAATCTGCAGGAAGGATTAGGAGCCTTCTGGTATCACCTGCAGAA
Organism: Mesoplodon mirus; assembly: GCF_964341445.2. Taxonomy (NCBI): domain Eukaryota; kingdom Metazoa; phylum Chordata; class Mammalia; order Artiodactyla; family Ziphiidae; genus Mesoplodon; species Mesoplodon mirus. The sequence goes on along the minus strand of NC_138994.1, from coordinate 37,785,048 downwards.
GAGGAAACTAAGGCACAGAGAGAGGACCCAGCTCTGAGGATGTCAGCACAGATGAGGTTGGCTTCTCCTGGGCACTACTGGCTGCGGGACCCATCTGGACATCTGCCACCTCTCCACCCACTGCCATCCTCCAGTGCCCTTTATTTCACCATGCTGGCAGCATGGGGCTCTCCTGCTGGACTGGGAGCTCCAGGAAGGCAGAGGCAGTGCCTGGTTCTCCATGGCACCTGCCAGGAGCTGGGAGAGGCACATGGTGTGTGCTCAACAGAGCATGGCGGAACGGATGGAGGGGGTGGGAGTGCACGCCCCAATTCCCACAGTGACCTAGATCCAGAAGCCAGCACTCTGAGCTGGGCAGACAGTGGAGAGCCAGAGGAAAGGCAGCTCGGCCTGTCTTCCCTGCCCCCACGGACACCAGGCCTTGCCTCCCAGCTCACCCCTCTTCCTTGTCCTTATTAAAAAGCCCTTGCTGAAGATGTGACTGTGTGTGGTGCCCTGCCGGTGGTGTACACTGAGAACCGCGTGTGCCCGTCACTGGTCTCTGTGCTCATTCACTCATTCAACAGATCTCAGACACATGGGAAGACACTTCCACTGGGTGTGGAGGGCATGCACACAACAGAAGACCAAACGCATAGAGCAAGTGAGTCCCAAGAGTGTACCAAGGGACGTCCCTGGCGGTCCAGTGGTTAGGACTCTGCACTTCCACTGCCAGGGGCCCAGGTTTGATCCCTGGTCTGGGAACTAAGATCCCCCAAGCCATGCACAGCCAAAAAAAAAGAAAAGATTGTACAGGGGAGTTCCCCCTTCCCAGGCAGTGTCATCTCACTCAATCCCCTGCCTCAGGGCAGCTATCAAGTCAGGGAAGGAGGCCTCCTGGTTTCCCATGGCAAAGGCAGGATCCATCTGTCCTCAGCACCTTTGGGGGAAGAACTGGCACTCAGCCTGCTCCTGGCAGGTCTTTCCTGTGGCCCCTCCCTCCCAGCCAGCAGATCTAGAGTCCCCCCATCCTGGGCTCCACTACCTGAGCAACGCCATTTTCTCTCACTGCCATCTCCCTGTGTCCACTCTAGTTATCATACAGGTCATGACCATAGCCTGCTCACTTAGGTCCCAGCTCCAGGCCACCCTGCTGAGGCACCTCACCAAATACAGTCTAACCCTAGCCGATGCTTGGTCCCAGAGGCCACTCAGCCAGTCTCCTCTCTGGACACCCTGCCTACCTCCCAGCTGCCATAAGGCTGGGCCCTCTTCCTGGGGTCCCTCTTCCCATCCTTCAAAATCCAATCCACACAGTTGTGCCCTCCAAAGTCTCCCTGATCTGCCCAGGGGTCTGGGAACACTGTTTCCCCCAGGCCAGGCCTGGAGACCTTTGTCCCTCCTGTGCCCTGAATTCCACAGGCCAGCAGTGCACCCCAAATTCCCAGATATTTCCTAGAGAACTATCTTACCCGCAATCTTAGCCAGTAAGAAAGACAGATACTGTATGATCTCACTTAGATGTGGAATTTAGAAAAACTACCAAACTCAAAGAAAAAGAGATCATATTTGTGGTTACAACAAGCAGGGGTGGGGGCAGGGGGAATCGGAGGAAGGTGATTAAAAGGGAACAAACTTCCAGTTATCAGATAAATAAGAACTAGGGATGGGGACTTCCCTGGTGGTCCAGTGGCTAAGACTCCACACTCCCAATGCAGGGGGCCCTGGTTTGATCCCTGGTCAGGGAACTAGATGCTATGTGCTACAACAAAGTGTTCACATGCTGCAACTCAGGATCCCACAACTAAGACCCAGCACAGCCAAATAAGTTTTAAAAAAATTAGGGATGTAATGTACAACATGATGACTCTAGTTAACACTGCTATGTGATAGATAGGAAAGTTGTCAACAGAGTAGATCCTGAGTTCTCATTGCAAGGAGAATTTTTTTTTCTTTTCTTTTGATTCTATTTGAGATGATGGATGACAACTAAACCCACTGTGGTAATCATTTCACAACACAGTTGACCCTTGAGCAGCAGGGGTTAGAGGAACTGACCCTAGGGCAGTGGAAAATTCACACAGAACTTTAGAGTTGGCCTTCCCTATCCTTAGTACTATTGTGTACTACCGTAGTATGTACTCATTGAAAAAACTCCAGGTATAAGTGGACGCCCAGAGTTCAAACCCATGTTGTTCAAGGATCAATTGTATGTATAAATCAAACCATCTTGCTGTACACCCTTTGTTTTTTTTGTGTTTTTTGGCTGCACGGGAGGGCATGTCGGATCTTAGCTCCACCACCAGGGATCGAACCACACCCCCTGAAGTGGAAGTGCCTAGTCTTAACCACTGGACCACCAGGGAAGTCCCAACAGCCGGTTCTTTAGTTTGGTAACTTCCTAATTCCGGACTTGGTGCTCTTTCTGAGGAATTAGCTATATAATTCCTCCAAATTAATGTTTCCTGGCCCTGCAGCAATATTGAAAATGAATACGGTATGACATAACAGCCACAAAAGCAGATCACAAGTGTATATGTTCCCTGGGATGACAGCCATTTAAAATATGATAGCTGCATTGCAAAAAAAGTCAGGGAAACACCACAAAACACTAAAATGGTAAGTAGAGGAGATGGATGATTCTTTTTCTCTAGTTTGTAAAGATGATGAGTTTAAATTACCTTTCTATAAAACACATCTAAGAAAACAAATCTAGGGAATTCCCTGGCAATCCAGTGGTTAGGACCTTGTACTTTCACTGCCAAGGGCTCAGGTTCAGTCCCTGGTCAGGGAACTAAGATTCCACATGGCCAAAAAAGAAAAATAACAAAGGAAGGAAACAAATCTTTATTTTTTCTGTAGTGATTAAAATTAGTCTCTTTTCCTCTTTTAGAAACCACCAGCCGGCCATCAACAGTGCCATCTGACACAGTGGTCAGGAGGGTTTTCTTTCTTTCTTTCTTTCCACTTGAAATCTTCTTATATATAAAATGAGAGAAAGGACCTGGGTGCCCAAAGCCCGGGGATCAGCAGCCTTTCTCATGCTCTCATATAAGGCAGAGACAGCAAAGGAAATGCTTAGCGTCCTTCAAGCCACCTGTGGGCTCAAATCTGCAATTTGAGTTTAAAACTGCTCTTCAAATTAAATGTAATACTTATTCAAGGTTAAAAATTCAAACTGTAAAGAAGGTATAAAGTGAAGAACAGAAAGTGCCCACCTCCTCCTTGGCCCCAAGCATCTCTGTACAAGATATAACCGCAGTTATGACTTCCCAGATGTAGCCATACAAATCCAAGCATATTATAAACAGAATAAGCTATCCTTAAGAAAAAAAACCACAAATGCTATCTCATTAAACATACTATTCTTGTAGCCTGCATGTTCACTTAACAGTATACCTTGACCATCTTTCAATAACAGGGTATTCTTTGCATAGTCTTTGCATAGTATTTCACTGAATAGATATTATATATGGAAGCAGTCTCTATTATTGGACATTTAGGTTGTTCCCTGGTATTTTACTATCGCAAACTCTGCCCCCTGTACGTACATACACTCTGCTCTCAGCCTTCTGAGAGTGGAATTGCTAAATCAAAATGTATACCCCTTTTAAATTTGTACAGATATGTACAAATTGCCATCCAAAATGGTTGAACTAGTCTATATTTCCAATAGCAATGTACAAATGTGCCTTATACTCCCTTATACCACTTTAACCCACACTAAATATTATCAAGCTTTAATATTTGGCCATTCTGATAGATGAAAAATGGCATACCATGTTTAAGTTTTTAAAATATTTATTTATTTGGCTGCTCTGGGTCTTAGTTGCAGCACAGTGCCATGAGCGGGATCTTCTTTGTGGCATGTGGGCTCTTAGTTGTGGCATGCGGGCTCTAGTTCCCTGACCAGGGATCGAACCTGGGCCCCCTGCATTGGGAGTGTGGAGTCTTAACCGCCGAACCAGCAGGGAAGTCCCTCATGTTTAATTTTTGAACTAAATGGAAAGGAAAATAAAACAAAAATGTGTGGGATGCAGTGAAAATTGTGCTTGGAGGGAGATTTATAACACTGAATAGATACATTCGAAAAGAAAGATCTAAAATCAGTAATCTAAGCTTCCACCTTAGGAAACAAGCATAATAAAAGCAAATTAAATCTGAAATAGGCAGAAGAAAAGAAATAGAAGACAGGAAATTAGTAGAGAAAGTCAAGAAAATCAAAAGTTGGTTCTTTGAGGCAATTCCCTTGTCCAGTGGTTAGGACTCTGCACTTTCACTGCTGCATGGAGCGGCCGAAAAAAAAAAGTTGGTTCTTTGAAAAAATGAATAAAATTGATAACCTCTAGTCAGGCTAAACAAGACCAAAAGAAGACACAAACTACTAATATCAGAAATGAAATACGGGTCATCATTACTGATCCCATGGGCTTTAAAAGGATAATAAAGGAATACAGTGAACAATTCTATGTCTCTAAATTTGATAACTTAGGTGAAATTGGACCAATTTCTTGAAAGGCACAATCTCCCAAAACTCACACAAGGAGAAACAAATAGGCCTATATCTATTAAAGAAATTGAATCAGTCATTAATAAACTTCCAAAATAGAAAACACCAGGCCCCGATGGTTTTACTGGTGAATTCTACCAAACATTTAAAGAAGAAATGATACCAACTCTCTACAATCTCTTCCAGAAAATAGAAGCAGAGGGAATACTTCTAAACTTATTCTGTGAAGTCAGAATTACCCTAGTACTAATGTCTTTAACTAAAAGTGAAAGACATTACAAGAAAGAAAAACTATAGACTAATATCGCTCATGAATATGGATGCAAAAATACTCAAAATGTTAGCATATAGAATCCAACAATGTATAAAAATAAATTATACAGCATGACTAAGCGGGATTAATTTCAGGTATGCAAGACTGGTTCAATATTTGAAACTCAATTAAGGTAATCCATCACATGAACAAGCTAAAGAAGAAAAATCATATGATCATATCAACAAATGCAAAAAAACAAAAGAGCATTTGACAAAATCCAATATCCATTTGCAATAAAAATTCTCAGCAAACTAGGAATAGTGAATAATTTCTGCAATTCGATAAAAACATCTACAACAAACCTACAGTTAATATCATATTTAATAGTGAGAAACTAGATGCTTTCACTGTAAGACTGGGAGAAAGGCAAGGATGTCCTCTTCTCACCACTCTTATTCAACATCATACTAGAAATCCTAGCTAATGCAATAAGAAAAGAAGGGGCATATGGGAACTCTGTACTTTCTGCACAATTATTTTCTGTAAACATAAAACTTCACTAAAAAATAAAGTCTATTAATAAAAAATCTTTCAATGGCATCTCATGTTCAATTTTTCTCTTCAATTAAAAGTAAGTTGAGGGGGCCTCCCTGGTGGCGCAGTGGTTGAGAGTCCGCCTGCCGATGCAGGGGATACGGGTTCGTGCCCCGGTCTGGGAGGATCCCATATGCCGCGGAGCGGCTGGACCCGTGAGCCATGGCCGCTGGGCCTGCGCGTCCGGAGCCTGTGCTCCGCAACGGGGGAGGCCACAACAGTGAGAGGCCCGCATACCGCAAAAAAAAAAAAAAAAAAAAAAAAAAAAAAAAGTAAGTTGAGGGACTTCCCTGGTGGCACAGTGGTTAAGAATCCGCCTGCCAATGCAGGGGACATGGGTTCAAGCCCTGGTCCAGGAAGATCCCACATGCCTCGGAGCAACTAAGCCCGTGCACCACAGTTACTGAGCCTGAGCTCTAGAGCTCGAGTGCCACAACTACTGAAGCCTGTGCGCCTAGAGCCTGTTCTCTGCAACAAGAGAAGCCACTGCAAGGAGAAGCCCGTGCACCACAACAAACAGCAGCCCCTGCTCACTGCAACTAGAGAAAGCCTGCGTACAGCAGTGAAGACCCAACGCAGGCAAAAATAAATAAATAAATAAAATCCTTTTAAAAAAAGTAAGTTGAGGGACTTCCCTGGTGGTCCAATGGTATAGAATTCACCTTACAATGCAGGAGACAGGGGTTCATCCCTGTTCAGGGAACTAAGATCCCACATGCTGTGGGGCAACTAAGCCCGTGCGCCACAACTACTGAGCTCACGTGCCTCAACAAGAGAGCCTGCGTGCTGCAAACTACAGAGCCCTTGTGCTCTGGAGCCTGTGCGCCACAACTAGAGAGAAGCCCGCATACCACAACTAGAGAGAAACCCGCACGCTGCAATGAAGACACAACACAGCCAAAAATAAATAAATAAATAAATAAATATTTTTTTAAAAAGTTGAGTATCTTTCTTGTTTAATGGCCATATTAGTTTTTCAGAATTTTTTAAATATTAAAGAAATTATCGTTTAACATTTATGTGGAAAAATTTGTTTCCTTTTGTTGTTATTATGTGGCTTAGTATTTTGTTTTTGCTGATTTTTTTCTACTAGAGTTTTAATTTTTTAATTTATTCATATTGATCAAACTCTTTATTTTATAGCTTTTTGGTTTTGTGCCTTGCTTGTAAAGGCTTACCTTGGTCTAAGCTTTTTTGTTTTTCAATAAATTTATTTATTTTATTTATTTAGTTTTGGCTGCATTGAGTCTTCGTTGCTGCATGCTGGCTTTTCTCTAGTTGCAGCGAGTGGGGGCTACTCTTCATTGCGATGCACGGGCTTCTCATGGTGGTGGCCTCTCTTGTTGCAGAGCACAGGCTCTAGGCACGCAGGCTTCAGTAGTTGTGGCACGCAGGCTCAGTACTTGTGGCTTATGGGCTCTAGGGCGCAGGTTCAGTAGTTGTGGCACATGGGCTTAGTTGCTCCGTGACATGTGGGATCTTCCCGGACCAGGGCTCGAACCCATGTCTCCTGCATTGGCAGGCAGATTCTTAACCACTGTGCCACCAAGGAAGCCCTTTCTTTTTTTTTTTTTAGAATGCGCTTCTTTTTATCTACTAATTTCTTCCTTTTTCTTCATCTGCATTTTTTTTAATGTTTACAACACTGAGCCATCTGCATATTTTCCTGGATGGACACCCAATTGTCCCAATATCATTTTTTCAATAATTATTCAACCACTGGTTTGAAACGCCACCCATATCATAAATAACTCCCCATAGATATTTGGGGTATATTCTATTCAAATGAACTGCTTTTACCTATTTCAGCACCAGTACCAAACCAGCTAAGGTAATGTAGCTTTATGACTTAATTATATTTAATTTAATATTTGGTGGGCATACCCTTCCGTCTTCCCCTTTTTTTTAATTAATAAAAACTTCCTAGATATTCTAATTTTGTTTATTTTTTTCAGGTGAGCTTTAACATTATTTTCACAACTGCAAATTGAATGTCCCCAGAGTAAACTGGTTTGAATGAAGGTCCTCAAAAAGGCTGGGACATCACTTGGGGATCCATGCCTGCTTGAGGGATGGAGGCAAAGTGAGCTTGGAAAGGGAGGGCTGGAAGGCTGGACCACAGTCCTTCCAGCAGAACCTGTTAAGTGGCCACACCTAGAAGACGGACCTCACAGGCAAGAGCTGGAGCGAGGAGTGGCCAGGACAAGGGAGCCTTGCTGAAGGCAGATCAGAGGCAGGCATGAAGCAATTGTTCTTCACAGTTGAGTGACAAAAGCGAGAAGAAAGCTAGGTGACAGGAAGACCTTGGGCCAGCCTTCTAAAGGGCTGTCTCCAGCTCCCAGCCTTGGCCTGACACAGAGAGGATGCCCAGCAAATCTGTGAGGAACAAATAAGTGTGTGACAGCTAAATCCAGGAGGGCAAGGGAGGAGCAGGGGCCTGGAGGGAGGACCAAAAGGGTGAGAGAAACTGGTGGGTATGTGTTCCAGAACGGGGAAACAGGGGAAGGAGGGGAGGTGTACTATTTTGAGGCCACTGTGAGACTATCTGCGCTGAGAATTACAGCAACACACTCAGGAGGGGCAGAAACACCCCACAGAGATGTGGCTGGAGAGAATCACTGACCATTCCTGCCCCTCTGGGGACCCCCGCCCCAGCCTCCCACCCTCACTCAGGGGAGGTGCCAGGAGAGGTCTGTGGAGCAGGTGGGGGTCTGGCTTTGGACACGTGTTCCCATAGGAGTGTGTTCCACGTGGTTGCTGACCCCTGTGACAATCACAGCCAGGGCGATAACGGCAGAGAGAGGGAGAGTGAGAACCAGGTGTGAGGTCAGATGGACTCATCTGCTCCCAGCCCTGCCACCCATGAGCCATGTGACTTCAGCTAAAGGAGGGACCCTCTGAATAACATTTCACGGGAATTAGGTGACACAGCAAATACAAAGGGCCCGACACATAGCAGGTGCTCAAGGGATGTTAACCAGTGTCCACCCCAGCCCTTCCTTGGCTGGCCTTTCCAGCTATAGCTGGAGTATATTAGGAACTAAATTGATTTCTGCATAGAAAATTTTTTTTGGCTGTGCTGTGCAACTTATGGGATCTTATTTCCCTGACCAGGGATTGAACTGTGCCCCTTGCAGTGGAAGCGTAGAGCCCTACCACTGAACTGCCAGGGAAGTCCCCTAGAAATGTGTTCTGAGATCCAAATTGTTGATTTATCTAGCACCTTTGGAACCTCATCAACTCCTGCTGTCTGCCCCCAAAACAGTCCTGAGTCACCGACAGCATCCTGAGTGGCCTGGCCCTGGTCCCATCCACTGAGGTCATTCTTAAAGATCAAGGATGCACCCCAATGTTCGCTGCAGCTCTATTTACAATAGCCAAGATATGGAAGTAACCTAAATGTCCACCGACAGATAAATGGATAAAGAAGATGTGCTATACATCTATTCTATATACAATAGAATATTACTCAGCCATAAAAAGAATGAAATAATGCCACTGCAGCAACATGGATGGACCTAGAGATTATCATACTAAGTGGAGTCAGACAGAGAAAGACCAATGCCACATGATATCAGGTATATGTGGAATCTAAAATATGATACAAATGAACTTATTTACAAAGCAGAAACAGACTCACAGAGATAGAAAACAAAATTACGGTTGCCAAAGGGGAAAGGGGGGAGGGATAAATTAGCAGTTTGGGATGAACATATACACAATACTATATATAAAATAGAGAACCAACAAGGACTTACTGTATAGCACAGGGAACTCTACTCAATATCTTGTAATAACCCATAAGGGAAAAGAATCTGAAAAAGAAAAAATATATATATCTGAATCACTTTGCTGTACACCTGAAACGAACACAACATTGTAAATCAACTATACTTCAATTAAAGGAAAAAAGAGGTAGTGAGACCCAAATGCTGATGGATTGTTTAAAGAGCAGAGGCCACAAGGCACTGGCTGAGGGGAACACATGAGTGACACTGACCACATTTTACAGACCAGGAAGTAAGCCTGAGGTATGAGCGCTACCATGTGCTGGCACCATGCTGAGCCTTTAAAATGGTCACCTCCGAGTCCTCACAACCACCTGTGTGTACTGCGGGGGGAGGTGAGTATTTTTGTTTTAATGGGAGGGGGAACCAAGGTGCACAGAAGTGTCTGGAAGATGCCAGAGCCAGGAAGCAGATGCTCCATTTTTATCCTTCATCATGTGGCAGGCTGGCTCACACAGATACATCAGAATGACCCTCCTGGGACTAGCTGGAACACTTCAGGCCCACAGCCACCGTCCCACCTGGGGAGACCCTGAAGGACTCAGCCTTTCGGGTCCCAAAGAGAGAGAGTGGGTCAAGGAGGCACCCAGCTACTTCCCTGTTGCTGGAGTCTGCGTGTCACAGCCCTGCTGCTGTCCCTGGGCCTGGTGAGCCTTTGCTCAGGGACCCTGGTCGCCAGGCAAGAGGCTCTCCACTGTCTGGATTTGGAGGGGGACCGACACTTGAGGGAACATTTCCCATTCGCTTTTTAAACTCTCGTCAGTGGGGCTTGGAGGACGGCAGGGATTTTCTTCTGACCCCAGGGTTAAGGCCTGGCCGAAGGCCAGCTGGGGAGGCCCAGTCCACCAAGGCCAGATGATTCCTCGTGGCTACTGCTCCCTCCCTGTCCCTTTACTCCTGGCTCGATTCCCCCACCTCTGCCCCTGTCCCAAAACACACACGTTTCCCTCCATTTCAAACTGCACACTTCCCAGCACATCCCTGTGTTAACTCTACGGAAAAATGGGTGAAGAATTTTGAGACTTTTCTGAACTTATTTACAAAACAGAAACAGACTCACAGACAAACTTATGGTTACCAAAGGGGAAATGTGGGGCGGGGAGGGATAAATTAGGAATTTGGGATTAACAAATACATACTACTGTACATAAAGTAGATAATCAACAAGGAACTCCTGTAGAGCACAGGGAACTCTACTCAATATTCTGTAATAAGCTACATGGGAAAAGAATTTGAAAAAGAATGGATATATGTATATGTATAAAGGAGTCACTTTGCTGTACACCTGAAACTAACACAACATTGTAAACCAAATATACTCTAATATCAAATAAAATTTTAAAAATTAAAAAAAAGCAAACAACAATTTAAAAAAATTGAGACTTTACTCTTCCTTCTACCTTAGCTAGCAGCAACATCTGCCTCTTCCCCAGCCTGCTTATCTTCAGTCTCAAGGTGCCTTTTTCTGGAGGCCGCTTTCCACTTTCCAGAACCCAGAGAGTGGGTTTTGAGGATGTGGCTGTGCCGCTGGGGGGCGCGCAGGTCCCGCTAACCTAGAACCTGAACCGCAGACCTGGGCGGGTAGGAGGTGGGGGGTGTACAGCAAGATGGTTTGATTGACACATACAGTTGATCCTTGAACAACATGGGTTTGAACTCTGGGCGTCCACTTATACCTGGAGTTTTTTCAATGAGTACATACTACGGTAGTACACAATAGTACTAAGGATAGGGAAGGCCAACTCTAAAGTTCTGTGTGAATTTTCCACTGCCCTAGGGTCAGTTCCTCTAACCCCTGCTGCTCAAGGGTCAACTGTGTTGTGAAATGATTACCACAGTGGGTTTAGTTGTCATCCATCATCTCAAATAGAATCAAAAGAAAAGAAAAAAAAATTCTCCTTGCAATGAGAACTCAGGATCTACTCTGTTGACAACTTTCCTATCTATCACATAGCAGTGTTAACTAGAGTCATCATGTTGTACATTACATCCCTAATTTTTTTAAAACTTATTTGGCTGTGCTGGGTCTTAGTTGTGGGATCCTGAGTTGCAGCATGTGAACACTTTGTTGTAGCACATAGCATCTAGTTCCCTGACCAGGGATCAAACCAGGGCCCCCTGCATTGGGAGTGTGGAGTCTTAGCCACTGGACCACCAGGGAAGTCCCCATCCCTAGTTCTTATTTATCTGATAACTGGAAGTTTGTTCCCTTTTAATCACCTTCCTCCGATTCCCCCTGCCCCCACCCCTGCTTGTTGTAACCACAAATATGATCTCTTTTTCTTTGAGTTTGGTAGTTTTTCTAAATTCCACATCTAAGTGAGATCATACAGTATCTGTCTTTCTTACTGGCTAAGATTGCGGGTAAGATAGTTCTCTAGGAAATATCTGGGAATTTGGGGTGCACTGCTGGCCTGTGGAATTCAGGGCACAGGAGGGACAAAGGTCTCCAGGCCTGGCCTGGGGGAAACAGTGTTCCCAGACCCCTGGGCAGATCAGGGAGACTTTGGAGGGCACAACTGTGTGGATTGGATTTTGAAGGATGGGAAGAGGGACCCCAGGAAGAGGGCCCAGCCTTATGGCAGCTGGGAGGTAGGCAGGGTGTCCAGAGAGGAGACTGGCTGAGTGGCCTCTGGGACCAAGCATCGGCTAGGGTTAGACTGTATTTGGTGAGGTGCCTCAGCAGGGTGGCCTGGAGCTGGGACCTAAGTGAGCAGGCTATGGTCATGACCTGTATGATAACTAGAGTGGACACAGGGAGATGGCAGTGAGAGAAAATGGCGTTGCTCAGGTAGTGGAGCCCAGGATGGGGGGACTCTAGATCTGCTGGCTGGGAGGGAGGGGCCACAGGAAAGACCTGCCAGGAGCAGGCTGAGTGCCAGTTCTTCCCCCAAAGGTGCTGAGGACAGATGGATCCTGCCTTTGCCATGGGAAACCAGGAGGCCTCCTTCCCTGACTTGATAGCTGCCCTGAGGCAGGGGATTGAGTGAGATGACACTGCCTGGGAAGGGGGAACTCCCCTGTACAATCTTTTCTTTTTTTTTGGCTGTGCATGGCTTGGGGGATCTTAGTTCCCAGACCAGGGATCAAACCTGGGCCCCTGGCAGTGGAAGTGCAGAGTCCTAACCACTGGACCGCCAGGGACGTCCCTTGGTACACTCTTGGGACTCACTTGCTCTATGCGTTTGGTCTTCTGTTGTGTGCATGCCCTCCACACCCAGTGGAAGTGTCTTCCCATGTGTCTGAGATCTGTTGAATGAGTGAATGAGCACAGAGACCAGTGACGGGCACACGCGGTTCTCAGTGTACACCACCGGCAGGGCACCACACACAGTCACATCTTCAGCAAGGGCTTTTTAATAAGGACAAGGAAGAGGGGTGAGCTGGGAGGCAAGGCCTGGTGTCCGTGGGGGCAGGGAAGACAGGCCGAGCTGCCTTTCCTCTGGCTCTCCACTGTCTGCCCAGCTCAGAGTGCTGGCTTCTGGATCTAGGTCACTGTGGGAATTGGGGCGTGCACTCCCACCCCCTCCATCCGTTCCGCCATGCTCTGTTGAGCACACACCATGTGCCTCTCCCAGCTCCTGGCAGGTGCCATGGAGAACCAGGCACTGCCTCTGCCTTCCTGGAGCTCCCAGTCCAGCAGGAGAGCCCCATGCTGCCAGCGTGGTGAAATAAAGGGCACTGGAGGATGGCAGTGGGTGGAGAGGTGGCAGATGTCCAGATGGGTCCCGCAGCCAGTAGTGCCCAGGAGAAGCCAACCTCATCTGTGCTGACATCCTCAGAGCTGGGTCCTCTCTCTGTGCCTTAGTTTCCTCTTCTGCAGGTGATACCAGAAGGCTCCTAATCCTTCCTGCAGATTAAGGTCTAGGCCTCTATGACTGAGGACCATTCCAGCTGCCCCCTCGTTCCTGCAGAGGGAGCAAACAGACCAACGTTGCCCCCTCATCCCCCGGAGTCTGGGCTTGAAGATCCTGGGGTCTGCCAGAGGCCCAGCCAGCTGATGTGGTCGGCTCCTGGAGCTCAGGGCTCTGCCCAAGACCTTCCCCAACAAACCTGAATTCCAGACAGCAGCCAGGAGCCCCGAGTTGGGCAGTCTGTGCTGGCAGCAGGGGAAGGGCATGAGCACCGGGCAGGAGGAGGACAGAACCCCCAGAACTTGTCCTCTGACCTTGAGTTATGCAACAGACTGCTGGGGTGAAGAAGGAAAAGGGGTTGTGATGGAGGTCATGCCCCAAACTGAGTTCTAGATCCACCAAATAAAAGGGTTCAGGGTCAAGAGCGGACCGTGGTGGGTGGGCTTTCCAGAACTCTGGCCAGCTGGAGGCACAGCCATTGGCTGGGGACACTGCTCCAGCCTGCCCCACCCTTCCTTGAGGATGTGGCCAAGCTGGTGCTGTCCTCAGTTTCGGTACCAGTCTGGGGACCCCAATATGTGTAACCAACTGCCTTCTCAAGCAGAAGTGCAAAAAGGGTTGGTGTGAGTTCTACCAGGATGTTAGGGTCCTTCCAGCTGGGGGACCACAGCTGGGGACTCATGATGGGACCCTGAAACTAGGTCCTGAAAAGTTACGCAGGTGAAGTGGGAGGGTGTTCACGCAGGGAAGGGGGCAGGGGTAGGAGACAGAGGGAGGAAACAGTGATTCTGGGCGATACATCAGTGTGACTGATCACGGAGGGAGGGGTAGGTGGGAAGATGAGTGGCGAGCAGGGGCGGATCTTGATGGTGTTTAGAGTCTTCTGTAGGCGAGGCAAGTCATTGTAGGGTTCTCCACAGATGAGTGACATGGCCAGAAGTGTACTTGAGAAGAGTCTCACTAAGCCTCCCCTGCACTGAGCCAGCCAGCTGGGTGTCCACCTGCATGCGCTTTCCCACCTCCTCTCCTTCTGCCTGTAACTCCTGTCCTCTCTGCGTCTTGCTGGATACCCCCGCTGACCCTTTTAAGAATCAACTCAGCATAGTCCAGTGAAGCATGGCAGCTGGGCCACACATGTTTATGTCTTCTCTTCCCAAGCGCTTTTCAAATGAAAAGGATTTTTTTTTAAAAACCCTACTACAAAAGAACCCTGAGACTTCTCTGGCAGTCCAACGGTTAAGACTCCACACTTGCACTGCAGGGGGCCCAAGTTCAATCACTGGTCAGGGAACTAAAATCCCGCTTGCTGTGTGGTACAGCAAACAAAACAAAACAAAACAAAAAGACCCCCACAAAAAACCTTGTACAAGAATGTTCATAGCAGCTTCATTTACAATAGCCCCAAACTGGAAGCAGCCCAGGTATTCCTCTAGTGGAGAATGGATAAACAAATTGCTATAGTCATCTGATGGAATACTACTCAGCCGTGAAAAGGAACAAACTACTGATGCATGTGACAACGTAGTTAAATTTCAAAAATAATATGTTCAGTGAAAGAAGCCAAACACAGAGTAAAAGTGTATGATGCCATTTATATGAAATTGTAGAATAGGAAAAGCTGACCTATGGCGGTAGAAATCGAATTGTTGCTTGGGGAGTGGAGGGGCCAGGAGGGGCTGACTGGGCTCTGCTCACACAGTGTGGTTCCTTTTCCAAGCTGAGTCTCCTAGAGCCATCCTTCATTACCCAGAAGCCTCTCAGCCACCCCTCAACCGTGCCACATGTGCCTCAAACTCTCTGTACCCCCAGCCGAACTCCCCCCCTTTCCTTCTCTTTCATGCTTCATTCCCCACTCAGGGGACGATGGCACCACCGGCCTCCAGTCCCCAGTCATCTCTTGTGGCCTGTGAGCCCTGAGAAAACCCCTCTGCCTGATCGTGCGAATGAAATTGGAGAGTTGTCCTTGCAAGACCACGCCGCCACCCAGCTCAGTGGGTTGGGAAATCTCTCTAAGAACAGGTCTCACTCATCTTTGTGTCCACGCAGACTCAGGTCCACAGACGAAAGGAAACATTGACCAAGCAACCAGGTGATGACTGACCAGGGTTTCCAGCACCTGGGACCCTGGCCTTCCTCCCCGCAGCTGGGAATCCCCCTGAGTCCTGCCAGCTGGAGGCAGACATGCCGGCGGGGCTGGCCCATTGCAGAGTTTCAAGGGCCAAGGCTGGCCTCCCCTTGTTCCCGTTCCTCCTTTTCGTGTCCCCGGCTCCTGAGTGCCCTCCCACGTCCCTCCAGATCTCTCCTCCCTCCTTACTCCCATTGCGCTGCCCTGTAGCTGGAGCTGGAACCAGAGGTCCCACAATCCTCTTGTGCATCCCGGCACAGCCCCCGCCCCCGCTACTCCTCACCCCACCCCCGCCCTGCCACCTTCTTCTTCCCTCTGCAAGCAAGAGGCACTGCAGAGTGACTGCTGCCCTGGGCTGGGGCAGAGCTCACCCTTCCTGCCTCCTCTGAGACCCTTTGCCTCCTGCTCCCACCAGAAGGGTCCGTCCTTGCTCTCCCAGCATCCCATCTCCCCAGCATCTGCAATTCACCCTCTCCCCGGCCTAGCCCCTTCCTTCCTTCAAGCACACGCAGGTCACCCGATCTTAAAAAAGGTTCCCTTAGGGCTTCCCTGGTGGTGCAGTGGTTGAGAGTCTGCCTGCAAATGCAGGGGACACAGGTTCGTGTCCCGGTCCGGGAAGATCCCACATGCCACAGAGCGGCTGGGCCCATGGGCCATGGCCGCTAAGCCTGCACGTCCGGAGCCTGTGCTCTGCAACGGGAGAGGCCAAAGCAGTGAGAGGCCCACCCACACACACACAAAAGCTTCCCTTTGTCCTGTCTTCATCACTGCCTGCCCTCTCCTCCCTTTCACCCTGATCTGATCTCGGAGTTTGCTGCCTGCTCTCAGACTCTGGGTTCTACCCCTGTCCTGCTAATGAAATGCCCTGTGGGAGGCCACAGGCCTACCCTGGGCGAATGCTGGCTTCCTTCCTTCCAGAGCCCACTCTGGCCTGTTGACTCTCACTGCAGGCTCCGTGGGGCAGGGACAGCCAGGAACAGGTGCGTCCGTGTAGGTGTGTGTAGGGGGCGAGGAGGGGGGGAGGGGGTGGGGGAGGTGGCTCCCTCCTGTCCTAATGGTGGCCCTTCTCCAGGCTCCTTACTCTCTGCTCTCCTCTCTGGTCTCCCTTCTGGAAGAGTCTGTGCACCTGGGTTGCAGCCTTTACATTCACCAGGTCCCCTGGGACTGTGTCTTAGTCCTGGCTCTATCTCATTCCGGTTTTGAGCATCATGTTTGTTCGCCAACAGATTCCACCATCTCCACTGCATAACCTGTGGTGACCTCCACAGGACAGGACTAACGCCATTGTCATCTCCCCCCTCCCCCAAATGGCTCCACTTCATTTGCTATTTCATATGGTTATCCATTCCCTGCGAATTCAACACATGTCTGTCACGCTCCACTCCTTCACACGGTCCTCCATTTCTCCAGGTGGGATTCATTTTCATTTTGTAGCCACATCTTTGGTTGTCACTTATACCTGTCTCTTCCCAAGTCCCTTTGGAGGTCACCACGGGTCATCTTCGTAGAGGAGTCTGGGAGGCAACTTGTCCTACAGATAAAAGCTTCCTGCACCCAAGGGTGAGGGCCTTTGAGCTGAGCATTTGGGTGGGGGGCCAGGGTGGGGTTTTCCTTCTCTTTGTGACCCACTTCTCCCTGCATGGAGGTCGTTGGGCCTAGTTGCTGTTTCTCTTCCTCTTTGCCTGGGAGACCCTTAATCCCCCTCGTAATAGAACCCATACATGAAATAGAGCCAGGGAATGTGGCTGGAGGTTGAGCCCCAGCCCCCTGTGAGGTCCGCCCACCACACCTGGACACCCCACCCTTCTCTCCAAAACTGGCCTTGAACTGTAGGCCCAAGCCCACCCGGCCCTGTGGCACAGTGCCAACTCTGGGCCCAGCCTCCCGGGCCATCTCCATCAGGCCAGGCTTCATCTTTAGCCAAACAGCAGGCACCAGGGTCTCTCGGGCCCCTCACAGAGCTCCCAGCCCCAGTTTGGACCCTGAGTAGCTGGGCTCCACAGCTGTCGAGCTCAGTGGCCCCAGGGCCTGTCCTGGTGTACAGTGGGGTGAGCCCAGCAGGGACAGCTGAGCTGGGCACAGGTCTGACCTGGTGACCTTGTTGTCGGGTGCAAACATCTCAAAGGCCATTTGCTGACCCTGTGGACTTGGGTGGGGTAATAAAAGATATGCGTGTGAAGGGGTTGAATGCTGGTTTCACCGCACCAACCCTGCATCTCGGGCCTCTGTGGTCCTTATCCCCAGGGCCTAGGCTCCAGGGGAGCTGGGGACCACAAAGGAGCAGATGAGAATGAGAAAGGCCAGGCCTCTCCCGCTGCCCTCCATCCCTTCCCTCTTGTCCCGGATCCCCCCTCCCTCCGCCCTCCCCTGGCTCACACCAGCCACAGGCCCCATCAAGCTTCAGCTGGCACTCAGGGCCCTACTCCCTCCTTTATTACCTCACCCAAGCCCACAGAGTCAGCAAGGGTGGCCTCTTAATTGTTTCCAGGACAGGGCAGTGTGGGGTTTCCTCAGAGGCCACCCTGGCTGAATGCTCTGCACCCCTGGGGGCATCAGGAAGCACCCGGGGCCCAGTGACCGAGAACTCCTTAGTGTTTACTGTCTGCGGTCACATTTTTCCAAGGCGACTTGGCTGTTTTTCCACCTTTTGACGATCTGCTCAGCAGCTCATTCATTCATTCTATACTTAAAACGCCGGGCCCTGTGCTGGATGTAGCAAATGTAGGAATGCGGCAGGTTATCTGCCCACAGGGGTCTGCAGACACATGGGCTTCTGAGGCTGAAACTCTCAGAGGCGGGGTCTGCATGCCACCCTGCCCCTCCCACCTCCCCCGCCCACAGTTCACTTTGAGCAAGTTGGAGGGAGCTGGGATGCCGCTAGGGTTGGGGATAGGGCTTGGTACGCAGAGTGAGGCAGGAGCGGGGTGCAGGGTGGTCTGGGCAAGGGGGCAGAGCCACTGACAGAAGGGGGGTGGCTGGGTGAAGGGCGGAGACCAGTTGGCAGCCTCTCAGCCTCAGCTTAATTCCCTGGGCGAATAGCAGCCCTGGGAGGGCTGCCGGCAATCCACTGTGGCTTCAAAGGGTCTTGGGGGCCGTGGGTAGGGTGGGATGTGTGCAAGCAGCCGGCGCTCCCCAGTTCCTGGAGCTCTTGCTTTCCTGGGACCTCAGCGAGCTGCTTCCTTCAAGGAGGAAGGGGTCTGGGACTCGGACCCAGGCTGCTGTCCTGCCCTCAGATCAGCATCTGGGCGACAGGGCTCTGCTGGGAGCTGGAGTCGGGGTGGGGGGGGCAGCAGTGAGACCTGTGGCCCTGTCTCCCGCCTTGGTTATTGTGTACCCCGCCTCCCCTCCAATGCCGCTCAGCCTGGCTGGCTTCTGGGGGACCCTACCCTTCAGCTGCTCCCTCCCAGCTTCTGCACTCACAGGGAAAGCTCAGGCCCAGCATGCCAGTCACGGTGGCTCTGACCTGTCCCACCTGGGAGCCTCAGAGTGGACTGGACACACGTGCCCCAGGAGGAAGGTGACCCCCCAGGGCCTCCATGCACCTCCTTGGCTCACACTGGCCAGTGCAGGCCAAGCCTGGGTGGCCTCACAAAGCGCCCTCCCCTGTCCAAGTGCCTCACCTCCCTTGTCACCTGTGTTTTCCTCTTCATCACACAAGAATGTCAGCAGGACCTGGGGCCCCTCTCCCACCCCATTGTTAATGCAGCCCCTCTCCACAGCCCCATCCCTGATAGGCCCAGGCCTGCCCCACAGGGCCAGCCCACTCCCGCCTGCCAGGAGTCCAAATACACCTGTTTACCTTTGGGCCTCAGCCCGGGGATGGAAGCTAGCCTGACTCCTGACCATCTCCTCCCACCCGCCCTTACATGCCTTCTTTCCTGCCCTCCACCTCACCTGATTCCTTCTGCAAGTCTGGGTCCCCAGGATGTTGAGGGGGGCAGAGGCAGGGAGAAGAGTGTTTCCTGCCCTCAGCTCAGCTCTTCAGGAGGCCTGGCGCATTTGCTTCAGGCCAGCGTGGAATCCCATCCTGGGGTCCTTCCAGTCAATGGAGCTGGGGGTGGCCTGTCCCATGGGCAGATGGGGAGGGTCCCCAAAGACTGAGTTCCTGAACTTTCCCCCTCATTCCTTTCCTGGCTGGGCATATATGGGGGAGGGAGGATAGGGAAGAGGTGGAAAGTGAGGAGACAGAAAGCTGGCTTCTTGCTTTGGGAAGGGACTGTACCACACCTGAGGGTGAAGTGGCTGAAGGGCTTCTCACCTCAAAAGTGGAGATCAAAGGAAATGCGAAACCTGCCCAGAGAGCTTGAGTCATGAGCTCAAACCACACAGTGCAAAAGAGAAAGGACAACTCAGTTCAACATGGGGTCCTGGATTGGGATGCTGGAATGGAGAGGAGCATTCCTGGGGTGATCTGCAAGACGTGAAGGGGGTCTGCGGTTACATGGGATTACCAGGTCAGTGTTCATTTCCTGATTGTGATGGTGGTACTGGGATTATGGAGGCGTGTCCTTGTTCTAAGGAAACACACACTAAAGTGTCTAGTGCTAATGGGGCATCCTGTCTGCAACTTACTGTTAAGGGCGCAAAATATATATTGACTGGGATTACATCGAATCTCTAAATAAATACGGAGTCACTGAATGTCTTTTTGAAAAAGCCACCCAGCCAAGGGCCGGGGCAGGGATGAATAGGAGGGACAGGATCCACTCACGCTTCCCGCCCCCTCCACCGCCAACCCCCAAACGCTGCCTGCTGAAAGGGTGTGTGAAGCCCCGTGTTCTGGCCGCTTCGGAGCCCCCTCTTAGCTTTGGCTGCTCGTTGGCAGCGTCCACGGACCCTTAAAAGTGCCAGTGTTTGGGTCTCAGCCCCAGAGATGCTAGTCCCAAGCATAGGGATTTTCAGGAGCTCCTGGGGATTCTTCCTGGCAGCCAGAAGCTTCTTCAGCCTTTCCTTACCTGGCAGGCAGTTCTGCCAGACCCTGACCTTGCCCCTCTTTCCCCAGCATGGGCCCAGGCACAGGGTGAGGAGGAGGGACAGTGACCGGCCCCACCTGTCAATCCAGGGTGTACCCCTTTTGTCGGGGGCTGGAGGCTGAGCCTGGGGACCAGTGGAGAGGCTGGAGCCCCCATGTTCCCCCAGTGCTGGGGAGCGTGGGGAGGAAGGCCGGAGGGTGGTGGCGAGAGGGAGGGAGTCGTTGCTTAGGGGGTGAAGGGAATCTCAGAGGGAGGCTGGGACAGCCTCCTCAGCAAGCGGTGGGAAGGGGATGGGCTGCCTCCTGAGCTCTGTAAGGCCCCAACCCGGCTGGCCCTGCAGTGTGTGCACTGAAATATTTGGAATAATTAGCAAGGGAAAGCAGCAAGATGGCGGGGGATTCCCAGGTAAGCCTGGAGCCAGTCTCCAGTGCAAGGAAAGAAAGGGGCTTCAGGAGAAAGGGGCCCGTGGAGGCTGGGCAGGATTGTGTAGGACAGTGCACGTTTGTGTGTGTGTGTGTGTGTGTGTGTGTGCACGCACGCGCGCGTGAGTGCTGGGGGAAGGGGCTGTGCACCACAAGAGCGTGCTGTGGGGGCCAGGTGCTGGCTCGGTGGAGAGATGGGTTCCAGGCAAAGCTGGGTTGAGGGGGTTGAAAGGTGCCTGCTGAGTGTCACATATTTGCTGTGCCTCAGTTTCCCCATCAGAACTCTGGTACGTTGATTCCTCACAGGCTGGAGCTGTAGGGTCTAGGCACCCTGTCTTCCGTCTGCCCTGATGGCCTCCCTCAGCCCCAACCTGCATTGGAGGGAAGGTGCTGGGCGGAGTGAATGAACCCCAGGGTGGCAAGTGGGGCCCCAGGGGCTGGGGCCCTCTGACCTCACACTCTGTCCCTTCAGGAAGGAACCAAGGGAGGGAGGAGCTGGAGACAGGGCCAGGTGAGGACCGCAGGCGAGTCTGGGCAGGCCCTCAAGGTGGGCGAGATGGGGAACATGAGCCGGATCCTGAGCAAGCTCGGCCTTTGTGAGTCCCCAGGGCCAGGGAGGGGTCTGTGCCTCCTTTGCCGCCTGCTCCT
The DNA here is from genome assembly GCF_964341445.2 of Mesoplodon mirus. Classification (NCBI taxonomy): domain Eukaryota; kingdom Metazoa; phylum Chordata; class Mammalia; order Artiodactyla; family Ziphiidae; genus Mesoplodon; species Mesoplodon mirus. The sequence continues at coordinate 37,763,899 of NC_138994.1, read as the reverse complement.
GGGGGCTGTGGATACAGTATCCCCATTGCAAACATAGAGGTGCCAAGGCATTGGCTGCAGGGGACCCGCGAGGGCTGCCTCTCAACACCTTTCTTTCTGGGGACCCAGAGATCATGAGGAGTGCATCAGGGGACACTCTGCAGGCCTTTGGTGACCCCCATCTTCCTCCCAGCCATTCCCCCTTGGGCCGTGGCCTCCCCAAAACTGGCCCATGCTTTTCCCCAGAGAAAGTTGCAAGCAGGTCCATTTTGACATTTTTAAAAACTTTATTTTTAAAAATGTTTTTACTGTAAATAACTTTCCATGAAAAAGGTTAAATTGCCCGATGGGTTAGGAGAGTGGATGTGGGATGCAGCCCAGGGGGTTTATGGTAGAGCAAGACACTCCCCCGCAGGAGTGCAAGCAAGGGCAAGGGGCCATCCCCCCTTCCTGGTCCCAGTGGTTCTAGCAAGCACTGCGTCCCTCCCAGTTAAGCCTCAACTATAGCTACACTCACTACATTAGTGTGTCTGTCCCCTTTCCCTCTGCAGCTTGGCTGCCCCAGCCCCTAACCTCCAGATCCCCAACTCCCCGCTGCTCTCAGTCTCAAGTTGGGCTCAAAGATTAGGGACACATACCATCTGCCCCACCTCTAGGGATGAAGCCAGAAGATCCCAGAGGCCTTAGAAAATCTCCTGGCTCCACCCGGCACCCCGGCCTCCTTTCTGTCTCCTCTCTCTTCCCCCCAGCCGCCTAGCTCCGCCTCACAAACTGCCGACCCCAGCCCCAGGGAAGGTCTGCTGGGAGAGGCCTCTAGGGTGTTAATTTGCAGTCACCTAATCAGCATTTGTTGTACCTGGGAACTTGCTCTGGATAGAGACCTGGGGAGGAGAGCGGGAGAGAGAGAAGCTTCGAAGCTAAGATGTCCTGGGGCGGGCCCTGTACTGGTGTTTCCAGCTTGGCCAGGGCCCCTCCAAGCCGCAGCTCTCATAGTGCAGGGCCCTTAGGGTGTCTCTGGGGCAGGGAAGAAGTGGATCAATGAAACACTGTGTGTATGCGGGGCTGGGGAGCGGAGGCAGCAATTTGGGTCCTGGGCCCCAATTCTCAGCCTGCTGGACTAGAATCTGAGGATGGCCTGGGCTGGGGGCTGTGTGGCCTCATGGGTTGACCTGGCCCAGCCCCTGCCTGGGCGGTAGGGTGTCCATGGGCCTGAACTGTCCGGGAGGGGGGCAGTCTGGGCCCAGAATTCAGTGCTGAATGGAGGTGGGGCAGGGCCTGGATTCTTACAAGAAGGCGCTCAGGCTCGCCCAGTCATGCACGTCAGAGGCCAGTGTGGCATCCCCGGCCTAAAAGAGGGCCTCGGGGGGCAGGGAGCTACGGGTTCTCTCCTCCAGGGGTGCTGTAGGTAGGATGTGGCCAGGAAGGTCTCATCAAAGTCCAGGCTGTCGGTAGCGTGCTCCACTGGAGTCCCCCAGGTAACAGGGCAGTCGATGTGGTGGCCATGGATGGTGAGGTCCACGTCCCCGTGTGAGGCGGGGCTCAGCGGTGGGTTCAGCTCCAAGGTCTCCAGCGTGCCCAGCTCCCCGTCCAGCGTGCCAGCGTCCAAGATGGCCTCCCAGTCAAAGTTGCCCTTGAGGGGTTCCAGCTCACCCTGCTCCTCCTGGGTCAGCAGCAGGGGACTGGAGGGCCGCGGGACCTTTGCCACCTGCTTGGGAAGCGGCTGTTTATGCTTACGCCCCAGCCTGCCCTCGCCTGCAACCCAGCCCGCCTCCCCAGTGGCCTCCTCGAACTCCCGCAGCACCTGCAGGACCTCGGTGTTCACGGTCAGTGGCCCGGCCCATAGGGCAGCGCTGGGCTCCGGCGCGGCCTGGAGGGCAATGGCCGGGTGGATGTGGACTGGGGGCAGCCGCCGCTTCTTCAAGGCCCCACTCAGCAGCTGCTCGGCGTACTGGGGGTCGATGCTCCAGAAGACCCCCTTGCGTGGCTCGTCCTTCTCCCGAGGCACCTTGATGAAGACCTTGTACAGGGACAGGTTGTGGCGGATGGAGTTCTGGACACAGGGAGATAGGAGAGAAGGAAGACAGCTGGGAGAGTGGGTGGTGTCAGTGATGGGGGTTTCCTAGCATCACTGCCAGCCCCACCACCACCTTCTCTCCGATGGGGGCAGGGGAGACAGAGGCGCTGCTCCGAGCGGGACGCTCTGGGACACCAGCCATGGGGCACCAGGAGCTGGGAGTGCTGTCGGGGGCTTTTGTTCCCTTTTGCCAGGATATCTGCCTGCTCAGTTATCCAAGCCCTGAGCCGCAGGTGGCTCTCAGTGCCAACCTGTCCTGCCCTCCCTCCCTTACCCCGCCGCTTGAGGCCTCTGTCCAAAAGCCTTGGCTCCCCCCAGTGCCTGGACAGCCATCTCCCTCTGCCTTGGCCTGGCTGGCCTTCTCTGTTTGTGAAATGAGGGAGTGGGTGTGTGTGTGGGGGGGGATGAAGTGTGGGAGGATCTGATGACTTTCCTTGTTTGTAGAGCCGGCTGCTGGCCTGGGCCCTCACCCACCATGTCCCCCTCCTCCCACCCCAGGCTCTGAGGCCTCAGTTGATTATCAACCAGCCAAGAGCATAGCGCTCATTCCTGGGGCCTCTCAGGCTTGGTGTAGGTTTGGGGGTGGTGGAGGGTCTCTGCTTTCTCACCAAGGTTACAAATAGTACCTGCCCCAGGGTGAGGGCCCAAGCAAACGTGGAATAGCTGTGATCACAGGAACTGTGATCCTGTGACCTGTGCCACAAGGAAGGATCTGTGCAACCTCAGGGTCTCTGTCCCCAAGTAGCCCCTGATTCTGATGGTCGAAGATGCTCACAGCAGTGTGTGCCCAGCCTGAATCACCATCCTGCCTTGTTCATGCCTGGGTGCACAGTCCAAACCATGCTGGGGCACAGGGGTTTGGGGCCTGGTGGGTGGGGCCGGCAGGTGAGTAGTGCCCCCTGGCAAGACTGGGATGTTTACATGGTGGCCTGGGCCCCTTGGCTGCTCTGTGCCAGGTTCCGGAGACTTGGAACATGAAACCAGTGTGGGAAGAAAGAGCCCCTGTGGAAAGCACCTGGCTGAGGTAATTGTCCACCGAGGGAGGTTGATGAGAAGAGGGGGAGGAGTGTAGGAAGGAAACTAGGGAGGGCTTGGGGTGGGGGCTGGCACTGCAGCTTTCGGAAGGCCCCGGAGCCCTTCCACGGGGACACAGATGGGCTTCACACGCCGCAGCACGCCCCTCTCCCCTCCCAGAACCAATCCAGCCAACTCAAAGCAGGCAGGATGCAGAGCCTGTCAGGAACAATGCTCTGCTTCCAGTCAGGCCCTGACAAACTGAACTTGAGGAGGGTAGTGTCTAGGAATTCTAGGACTTGGGAAAAATGTGTCCCTCAGTCCATCAACCTACCCTGGGGGGCTGTGTCCACGCATAGTTCAGCCCTGGTCTTTGGGTTGAGCCTGTTGGATGAGTGACAAGTTCTTTCCACTTGAACCTCTATGTCGGCACCCCTACAGCCCTCTGAACATCCTCCCTCCTCCCTCTCTGAAGTCAAAGGTGCAGCAGTCCAAGCACTGGGATCCCTTGAGGTCCTTCCTGGACGGCCTTCCTCTCTCAGGGCCCTGGCCATACCGCGCCTACTTGGCCTGCGGATCTTGGATGTGAGTCCAGTCTGCGCGGGCATGTGGAGGGAGGGAGGGACTCCCCTACCTGCCAGGTGGGATCAGCGTGGTGGAAGTAGCAGAAGTTGTCCGTGATCCAATTGTAGATGGCCGACAGGATGATCTTGGTGGCCTTGCTGGCCTGCATGGCCATGCAGATGAGCGTGGCATACGAGTAGGGCGGCTTCACGTGCGGGTTGGTGGCGTAGTCCTCGTCGTTGGGCGGCAGGGCCTGCAGTCCCGAGGGGGCACTCCGCGGCGTGCACGAGGACGTGGGCTTGCCGGGCGTGTGCAGCTGCCCCAGGCAGGCAGGGTCCACCGCCAGGGGAGAGACCGGCTCGGCCGAGCCTGCCAGCTCGTGGGAGCCGTGGGGGTCTGTGTCCCCCGAAGGCAGGGCGGGGGCCTTGGCGTTGAGAATAGAGAATTCCTGCAGCCACTGCAGGCTGGTAAGGTTGTCATTCAGGGTGTTGCACTCCTCCAGGCCGCCTTCCGGTCCGGCCTCCTCCGCTGCCCCTGCTCCCGAGACGCATAGCCAGCTCTCCGCCATATCTGCGGGGACTCTCTGAGGGGGCGGTCAAGATCCACGAGCCGAGCCGAGGGTGGCCGCCCGAGCTCTCCGGCCCGCTGACTCCCGCGGCTTCAGTTACGCAGCCTCCCGGAAGCGTGCTTCCATCCCGCGATCCGTGGGTAGCCTCCTCTGAACTGAATGTGGTGCCTGCAGGGACCATAGCGGGAACTGAGCGCCCTTTCTCCACCCCCGAGGGGAGAGTGTGTGCGAGGGGGGAGGCTCTTACTAAAATCCTTCCTGCAGCTGGGGAGGATCATTTACTGCCGAGGTCTGGGAAACAGAAGCTGTGCCCGGGGGTCCGACCCACACAGGGTTCGCCTCGCTCTTTTCTTCTTGGATCTTTTGGAGGAGACTTAATTAGCCAAATGAGGGAATAGTGTAGGGGCATGCGAGGCCACCCCTTTCTCCCTCAAAGCGGGGAATTAACCCCCCTCTCTCCCTCCACACAAATGGACATGGGGCAAGAGAGTCCAGGAGGGCAGTACGACGGGTCGGGGGGTGGGGGAGGTCGTCTGATCTTTGAAAAGGGATATTAGGATGGGGATCAAGGGGAAGGAATGAAACCAAACAGAGAGTTATAAGGGGGCGGGAAGTGAGTGTCCCCCAAACGCCTCTGATGTCAGTCCCCGGGCCCACCACTTCCGTCGGGGACGGATGGGAGAGCAGGCTGGTACCGACGCCCTCCCTTCCCAGGCTTGCAGCCCTCCCCGTGTCCCTTACCTGGCTCAGAGCGCAGCCCGGGCCAAAGGAAGGTTCTCAAAGAAATTCCTCCCACTGTCCACCCTCAACGCGGCTCTCTGCTCCCAGCTCGAGGGCCCAGCCAGCAGTCCTCGTCTGCTCCCAGCTCGAGGGCTCAGCCATCAATCCTCGTCGCCACTCATACCCGACGGCGCCTCTCTGAAAGACAGGGGCCCGGGGACCGGCACTCAGTAGCCGCTGGCAAGGCGTCTCCTGCTGCCATGGCGATGCCCCGCCCATATAAACATCTTCCGCTTCTGCCATTGGCCAGGGCGTCACCAAAGAGACCGAGGGCTCTTAACCGCTCTCTCACGCGGTAACTCTCTTCAAACTCCCTCCTGCCGCCCTCTCCCGCGCGCGACGCAGCCCCCTAACCGCCACCGCGTCCCGGCTCCGCCCATTCCCGCCCGAGGGCCCCGCGCAGGGCTCGGAGAGGCGCGCGGCTCTGCGCTCCCACAGAGGCCCCAGGGCCCTCAGCGAGCAGTTCGCCGCGGGAACCGTACTCCGCCCCACCCCCTTCCCATCTGGGCTGCTCACAGGCGTCGACGGCTCCTGGGACGCAGCCCGTGGCGCGGGGGCCAGGGCTGGGTGCATGCTTGGGGCTTTCCTTTCCTCTCCTCTGGGCTGCGAGTGGCACTTCCTCACGTTTCTGCGGCCTGTCCCTGTCTCCCGACCGAGGGTCGTCTTGGTGCCCGCAAGCAGGTCTGACTCTCCGATGCCACCTGCCGCTCAGGTCCGCAGAAACCGCAGCCCCGGTCGCAGACACCCCATGGCGGCTAGGGTAATCCAGTGTTTCCCGGTAAGCGCTCCCTCCCCGCCCCGTCCTCAGCAAGATTCCCAGAAGCTGACATTCCAGAGGCTTCTTCGGAAGTGCTCTCCCTCCTTTCCAGATAGCCGAGGAAACAGAGCCGGTGGGTGAAACCCAGGAAAGCCGTGGACTTGCCAAATTCTTTTACTGGGGTCATTTGCCCCATTAATTTCACCAGCCTTTAAGTGACGGACTAACGGTGGACTGTGGTCCTTCCTCCTCCCCTCCCCTAGCCTCCCTCCAGTCACCAGCTTTCCTGCTCTTCAATTATTGAGGAGCTGCAGTTGGAAGTTCTCCAGTTGAAGGGGTGGAGGTGGGGGGGTGGAGGTGAGGGCTCCTTATCAGGCCTCTGCGCAGGAGCTGTGCCCGGGGGATGGTACACCAGCTCCCACCCAGAAACATGTCTTTCCCTCTACCCCTTGCCCTCTCTCACTCCTCCATGTCCAGCTTGTCTTCAGTCAAAGAATTAAAGGCGTGCTGGAGAAAGTCGGACGGAAACTTTCACAAATAAGCCAACTGCGCAGTTAACAGCTCTCCTTCCCTTGTGAACAGTTTTATTCATTTTTAAGAATCATGCAGCAGTCCATAAATATTGCATCCTTGACGTCCCCACTGTAGTGTGCCCATGAGTGTACTCCAGGGAGTGAGGGGTACACAGATGGCACAACAGTACACACATACTTACACACACTAGGTGGGCAGATCCTAAAGCACAGTGAGCAAGCAGCATGCCAAGGTCAGGTGAACAGGACACAAACTCTCCCCAGGTGAGATGGCTTAACGTGTGTGGATCCGTGCCCAGGAGATGCCCCAGCGTGGGCATGACCTCTGGTGGGATGGGACTGGGGAGGAGAAGGAAAAAGGGCTCTGTGAGAAGGCTGGGATCACCACACCACCCGGAAGTGAGCTCATAGGTGAGCTCCGACCTGAGTGTGGCAGGAAGGAGCCCCAGGCCTCTGGTTAGTCTGCGTCCTTGTGTGAGAAACCAGGCCCCGTCATATTCTCTGTGGGTCAACTGCTAACAACATGACCATCTCCAGATGATGACTGGGGCGGCTGCCCTCTTCCCCGACAAGGCTCTGTGCCCTGTTCCCTGATCCCAGCCCTTTTGGATGGGATATTTCTGCTCGCCAAAGAGCTAAATGATGGCAAAGTGGTGAGGGGATGGGGGAGAGAGCAGGAACTGTCTGAGAAACAGGAGTGAAGGGCCACTTCTCACCTGGGTATGTCTTGGTTATGGAACCAAGGCCTTGAGGAATCTCTCTGAGCCTCTTCCTGGGAGAAGACAGACCCTCCAGAAAGGGTGAAGACAATGGCTTCCTCTTAGGGTTCCTGGCCACTGTGGCAACTGTTTACCTGCATCTCCTTCATCTCAGGTAACACCACACTGTGAATACTACCTGCCGGGAGAGGAGGTGGATCTGTATGCCACCACCCCAGGCTAAGGGAGGGCCCCCTTCCCTAGTGCCTTTGGGGCTCAGACCTCAAGGAAATCCGGAAGTATGGTTATTGCTCGCATCTTCAATATGAAAGGGGCTGTAAGAATGTTTCGGGGAAAGAAAGGACATTAAATGGGGCCTGACACAGCAGAGCCCACTGCAGGATTTCAGAGCGGGTGGACACGGGAACTCAAGGCAGAAGCTGAGATTCAGGCTTGGCTCATGTAGTGTCTGTCAGGACCACAGGCCTCCCCCTGCCCACCCCCAGGGCAGGATGTGAATCACAACCACCAGGCAGTGAGGGTCACCACGCACCTGGCGGCGCAAAGAAGCCACACAGGAGGTGCAAAAGATCCCCCGGCACTGGGCTCTCTTTGAGGCCTTGGGAAGGACCCTGAAAAGCTCCTCTAGGGCAACAATTCCAACTACTAATTCAGGCCATCATGGTGGGCATAGCCGAGGGCTCTGTCACATCTCAGCCTCACAAACTGTTGGATCCCACTTTGCTTCTCAATCTCATGCTCCACTAAATAACCACCTCTTCCAAAAGCCAGCAGACAATGCATCTATCAGAGAGCTATGAGGAATCCATTGATAACACTAGTGTTGAGAGAGGGACAGCCAACAGCTTACGGTCTTGCTGTTTCAGGCTGTTATTTATATGCCCTACACTGGACTGAGGTGGGGTGGACATGTGATTTGAACAATATCTCTAAATCTCTGATGAGCCTATGGAAGGCAGTACCTCCCCCTCCCCCCATCAGGCTCAGCTGATCTGGAGGACAGGGGAGGAAAACCGGTGGGGTGGGGAGCCTCCCAGACCACCACTGACCCCAGCTCAGCCCTGCCCCCAACCTCCTTTGGGGTTCCTGGGCACCAAATGAGAACCACCGGTCCACCCCTCTCTCAGCTTCTTTCTTCAACTCTTTCAGAAAAGCGGGGTGGAGACGGGGGCAGCAGGGATAAGAATGCCACCTGACAGGGCGGTAGAGATGAAACGTGATAATATACGACAGTCCCTAGCAAGTGCCTGGTACATAGAGGGGGTCAAAAATGCCTTTGCAGTGTCACCTTAGGATGGAGCCCCAGGCCTTCCTGAGTGCACCTGATCATAAAGAACTCCCCGGTACGTCATCATTTAACTGAGGGGTTCTCAGATTCAAGGCCTCCTTCCTAAGCAGACACACGAGGCATAGCCTCTGCTACCAGAAGCAAGAACTGTTTTCCCAACCAACCTTCTGGTGGTTGCCACTGCTTCTTGTCCTTGAGAGAGGAGCTCCTAATGCATTTTGAGGGAAACCCCACTTACAGTGCAATATGGCTTTCCCTTCTCACAGGAGTCATCCCCCAACGCCACCCCAAACTGCAGGTTTCAGATTGGTTATGATGTCCCAGAGAATAGAAAATGCCAGATGGGTGTTTGTAATGAAGTCACCCAAACTCTTCAGTCTTCTTGGTCTACCTCCTAAGGAGAAAAAAAAAAGATGCACAAGAAATAACCAGTTTGTAGACCACAGCTCTACCTGAAGATCAAGATACAGTGGAAACATTCCAGAGACTCTCTGCAAAGGGTCTCATGAGCTGCAGTTCGAGTGGCTTTAGCCCACAAGGAGAAAAGAAGTTTCCAGTCCCCTCTGAGAGGGGAAGGATCACGGTTGCAGAAGAAGATGAGTCTGGGAGAAGGGGCAGGTGCCCTCAGCATCCAGCTTTCACGTGGGCCTAAAAAGTCTCCGTGTGTCTTGCTGAGGATGCCCAAGAGGTCAGTGGTGTCATGAGGCCAGGATGGGATGTGAGAACGGGAGGAGAGCCCTGGTACAGGGTCTGAGGCTCTCAGGTGGCCAAAGGACCCCACATGCAGAGCCTCTTCTCGGGTCCTCCAGGCTGCCAGATGATAAGTGTCAGTGCTGCGTGTTCCCATGACTGACCATGTTGTCGTCACCCTGCCAGCCACCTGAGAAGAAGAAAGGAAGGTTACCAGATCTTTGGTTTGGTCCAGATGGTGTCTCTGGCAGGACAGTCTGGGAGGTTGGCATGAAAACTGGCAAGATGCGCATTATCTGGAACTCCAAGAGGGTACAAACCACAGCACGTGAAACTTGGGAGCAGTGGCGCCCACTGGGCTAGGGACACTCATGGCCACTGTGGACCACTGATGGAGGGACATGCAGGATGGTCCTTGTTTTCTGAGCTTGCCCTAGGATCCACTTTTGTATCTTTATTTGGTCTTGAAGTTTGCCTCAGTGTTACAGCGGACCAAGAACAGAAACTGTGTCTGGCTGAGACTTTCACGAGAGCAGGAGGAGGTGAAGGGGAGGGAGAAGAGTGTGTTAATTTGGGCTCAGAGTTAGTGTTTGCTGTGGGGGCCAGGGTGGGGCAGGAAGGGACTGGCTGCCCAGCAGGGTGCCAGGGACCAAATGGCATGGCAGAGAACAGAGTGACGGCTCTTCCTCTCTTTCTGCACCCGAACAGCCCACCGAGATTTCTATCAGCCGGTGCCACCAAACCCAGGAGACATTAGCTCCAGAGCTTTGGGGTCCCCTGGGTACCATCCACGAAACTAATCATCTTAACCCCTTGTCCTGCAGTTCGTGCACGAGAAGCACCCGCTGCCCATGCTGGAAACCCACTCCTGGTGCTTCTCTCTCCTTCATGCTCTGTATCCAATCCATCCTGACCTCCTGCTTGTTCAAGCTCTAGTAAGGTCTAAATCTGTAGTCAGAAAACCGGAATACAGCGCCAGCTTGTAACATACTGCCTGTGTGACCTTGGGCAGGTCACTGTACTTGGAGCCCTGGTTTTCCCATCCATCAGATGGGAGACGAGTACTTACCCCCCAGGGATGCTGTGAGATTAAGCGAGGTGACATGGGAGAGTGGTGAGCAGGGCGCCTGACTCACAGAATGTGTGCGACAACCAGCCGCCCCCCAGGCCTTGTTCGGGCTACACTCATCTCCCCCAAGTCGTCCTCCCAGCCCACAGACTGACTCCATCTGATTCATTCCCCCCAGTGAAGCGAGATGCCCCTTCTGAAGGGTGAGGATGAAGCCCTAACCCCGTAAGGTTTTGGAAAGCCTTCCATCATCTTTCCATGGACTGCTGAGCTGCCTCTTCCAGCACCTGCTCACAGAAGGCCCCACCCTGAAACCAGATGGGGTCCAGCGTGCTCTGAAGTGCTCCCCCACTGGCCCGTACCACCACCCCATTTCTCATGCTGTGTGGAAATTGCTGGATCCTCCAGCACACAGTGATCTCCTCCAGGGCAGAGCCGAGAGCCACGCCCATCAGTGGGCTCAGTTCGTGGACGGAGCCAGCTGACCCTGGAGGGTGGGCGTGAGGCTCACTGCGTCACGTTTGAGGGAGGCCACTCACAAATGTCTGGGGTCAGCTTCAGGTTAGGCCAGCCCAAGACACAAAACCCTTTAATGGCAGAAACACTAGGATTAAGAGGGTATAAATTGTGTATACACATAAATGTCCTGGTGTGCTAATCCACCCTAAGGCTCTAATAATTGTCTTGTGGAGGTGAACCCCAGGGGAAGGGGAGTGAGTGGGACAGGAAATGTTTAGGTATCTCTCACAGCCAGATGGATGTGGGGATCTCGACTCCCTGGGGGTACCGGAGTCCAGCACATGGGTCCACAGTTCTTTTCCCCTCTAAGGGTGACAGGATGAAGAGCAAGCCAGATTGCCCTTTTAAGTTAGGAACCCCCAGATGAAATAAGTTGTTCCTTCATTTTATATAATTTGGTAGATCTCATACTTATTCCTCTGTGTTTATGGGGCAGGACTCCGGAACTGCGGCTGTTTGGTAGGAAAGACCAAAAGCAAATGGTAAACAGGAGAGAAGAGACACACATACACACACACACACATGCACACACACACACACAAAGTCAAATCAAAACACTGCCGCAGCCTTGTCGCCACCACCACTGGCTGCCAGGCTGCCTGGCTCTGAATTCATGAGTCCTTGCTACAAACACCACCGGTCCAGATTCTGAGCCACGGCTGAAAACTGGCTCCTTCCGAAACAGCCTCAAGACTCAGACCTGAAGTCTCTGATCTCCCCAGCCTCTTGGTACAGTCGGTGGTGCTCTTTCCTCTAAAAAGGATTCTGCCAGACCCTCGGCGAAACCCTGCTGCTCCGTGCATCCTGGATGCAGAAGGTAAGCCTGGAAGTCGCAGGAGGACTTCCTGAGCGAGTGCTACCATTCTGTCCAGCCCTCAGCCAGAAAAGGGAGCCTGGAGATTCAAACTCCTTCACGGGAGGTAGAGAATGGTGGTTCCCACTTAATTCCATCCTCAGGCTCAGAAACGGGGGAGTGAAGAGACCTCTAGAGGCAGATTTGGGGAGCACATCTAGGGGGATTCCACACACCTTTTTCCTGCCTCTACCCAGCCACTAATTAAATTTAAGGTCTGTAACAGTTCCACCATCTTGTAGAGTTTCTCTCCAGGAAAAGAGAAAGTTAATTCCGATTTTTCCTTCGTATCTGCGAAGCATAAGCCTTCCTAGTGGCGTCTTAGTCTTGGGTTATTTCAGGTCTCCATAAGTACTTTTCTTTGTTTTGTTTTTGGCTGCACAGTGGCTTGGAGGATCTTAGTTCTCTGACCAGGGATTGAACCAGGCCACTGCAGTGAAAGGGCTGAGTCCTAACCACTGGACTGCCAGGGAATTCCCTCCATAAGTACTTTTAGATTTCATCGGTATGCCCACTCCTGTCCAATGCGGTCATTTAAAAACATCTGTATCGGGCTTCCCTGGTGGTGCAGTGATTGAGCGTCTGACTGCCAATGCAGGGGACACTGGTTCGTGCCCCGGTCTGGGAAGATCCCACATGCCACAGAGTGGCTGGGCCCGTGAGCCATGGCCGCTGAGCTGGCGCATCCAGAGCCTGTGCTCTGCAACGGGAGAGGCCACAACAGTGAGAGGACCACGTACCACAAAAAAACAAAACAAAACAAAAACATTTGTATTTCCACTAATAAACTCAAATTATCTTTGCTTTTACCCATGACACACCCCAGAGCCGTTTCACAAAAATGTCACTGTTCCCCTGGCCACTATCCTGCCACCTGTGTGATACTCCATCAGATTCCTTGGAGGCCCGTCTACCTAGCACGGCCTCGCGATTCTAATCGGCTCACCACCTACAATGGTCAACTCAGAATTCCTCCATTTGAGAACCTTGCAGAACAATCTCAGAACATACCACCGCCCCCACCCCTTGGTCTTGGGGCCAAAGAAGACCCAGAGGCTTCTTAAGGGAAGAGGTGCTGGAATGACACAGGTACTTTCTCAGCATCACTCCCACAAGGGTGATGAGAGCAGCAAGGATGGGGACCTGAGCCATACTTGCCGCCAGCTGGGGCTCCTGGCAGAGCACCTGTGGGCCTGGGGAGGGTGGACCATGGGGTGCTCCCCGGGCTCCCTCCTTGTGGGCGCTCCGTGAGGGGAGTGGCATCCGTGTGGGGAGGTAAACAGCGTGGAGAGGGGGCGCAAGTGCCTAAGAAACTGTCCTGATGGCCAAGCCAGCCTGAGGTACCTCAGTCATAGGATGGAACTTTGAACTTATAGCTGAGCGTGGTGAGGTCTGTTGATTCCACGGGACCTACCACAGTGGATGCTCCTGTCATTAACCCGACATTAACCTGACAGATGCTTCCGGAGAGTTCCCCAGCTCTTTACTACCAGTGGGACGCTAACAGCAGAAACCGAGAAACATTTTACCAAGAGAGCAGATGCACTTTCCTTCTCCTGTAAGTGCCCTTGAGACCTCGGGGTGAGGCTATGATGCGACCCTCAACTCCCGCTCCCGGCAGCCGCCACTGTCATTCGGTTTCATGTCTGGCCTGAACTGTGAAGCCAGTTTAATCTGAGAATGGCTGTCTCCCGAGATCACCGTAAAGAAGCCCAGGCATTGTTTTCCTTCCAGGTCTCGCTCCCCTGCTGCAATCCCAGAGTGGAATAAACATCCACCAGCAGGTTGGCCCGAAGGAGTTAGGGAGAGGAGGAAGCACAAGGCCTGGGGTCAGTTTCCACCAGCATGGGTGGCTGAAACAATTCCCAGGAGCTCTCTCTGCCAAACACGGGGGTTGGTGGGGAGCCACTGCGGGGAGGCAGGAGCCTAGATTCCTTTCTTGAAGCCCAGTGAGCGGCTGGCCGGCACAGCTGCCACAGACTCAGGGCGGAGTGAGGGCAGAGATGGCATCTTCCCCAACTAGTGACCAAAACAAATCCTGCCTGTAACCTTTGCCACAGAAGCATCCCCGCTTTTGTGAACAGGGATTAATCTAGTCTCACAAATATGTTTTTTTCCTGGAAATTTTCAGCATATTAAATACAGGCTCTTGCCAGTTGGGAATGGAAGCCTCAGCGACGGCCCCTCGGATGTGTGAGTGCCCACCAAGCTTGGGGTTGGGTGTGGGTGAACATGAACTTTCACACGAAGTCTGCATAACCTAAATGAGTTTCAAAATAAACAAACTGGACAGACAGACGTACATTTGGCAAAAAGACATGAGAAACAAATGGACAGACAGAAGCCAGATAAAGAGTGGGAAGGCAGGAAGTGAAGTGTACCCTGGACATCAGCCGCTCTGGCCCAGGCCTGGCTGGGTCAACGCTAAGTGGGAAGGGACCGGCTTCTTCCACCACAAGCCTGCATGGGGCCAGAGGGGTGAGGACCTGGGTCTTTTGCACACTGATGGAGAGTGGCAACCACAGGAGTTTGTGTCCCTCCAGCAACTGTGGCCACATCACCAAGAGAGTAAAGCACTGGAACTACGACGGGACGTGGCTGTCCTGAAGCTTAAACATGTCCAGGCCATGTTTAAGAGATTACAAACCACGCAACATGAAGGCAGTCTCTACCGTGAACCCAGGAGGGGCAATTTCGACCTAGTCCACCGGGCAAGACCTGGCTTTAGAGCCATGGTTGGTGAAGCCCTTGGTGAGCATGGGGCAGAGAGACATCAGTGCCCAGAGTGTGACTGACAGGTGGGCTCCTCCTGAGAACTCATCCTGGATTCAGTTTAGTGTCATGAGAAGGAATAAGGGGCACGTTGATGGCCCTGATTGAATTTATAGAGTTAGGGATCCAGGGAGAAGAATCACCCTCGACCCCTGATCGTTCCTTTGGGATCCAAATCTAGGGAGCACAAGGCAACTGGTGGTAGCCCAGGGCTCACTGGGTCACAGAGCTAGTCTATAAAATGCTGGCTTTGAAATTCCTCTCTGATCCTAACTAAACACACTCCTCTGAGGGGCTACAGGTTCCCTTTTCAAGGGCTCAGGCTCTCTTTCCAAGACCTTATCAAAGAGGCTGTGTCTGCCTTAAACTGCCTGTTGATGGAAACAAGACCAGGCCCCCTGCCATGGGATCTGCAAGATCATGATGGAGGGGGCACGGTCAGGCCAAATCGGAAGGCTTTGGAGGTATTTTTGCACCTTTCTCCATGCCCAAATAGTTTTGCTTAGAACAGAGCCACTCTTTGCCCAAAGACTCTCCCGAGGACGCCTCACTTCCTTTCAGCAACTGGCTCCCAGCCCCTTAGCAAAGCCCATGCCTTCTTGCAGGAACTGCAGGGCAGGAGATGGGTGTCCCAGGGTGAGAGCAGGGGTGTGAGCAGGGGAGCGTCTCCCACCATGTTCATGTTCAGCAGACTGCCACTCACCGGGTAAGGAGACCTCAGAGCACAGCTTATTGTCCAGTGCTCTCATGCTTGCAATGTCAAAGTCATTGTTATTGTCACACTCCATACCTAGAAATGCAAATGTCCTCTGGCCTATAACGGAGTTAAGGCAGTTAGAGAGGACCTGGCTGTGTTTTTCTCTGCTTTGCTGTCCTTAAAATAAAAATCTTAAGGATGGAGACAAAAAACATCAAATCATATGTTAAAAAAAAAGACAATAATTAAGTGGGTAGAGTGGACAATAAAGGAAATTTTGTGGGTATGTTTGTGTTCTCACTCTGTTCTGCTCTGTTTCCTTAACTAGCCCCTTTCCAGCCTTCGTTCCTGGGAAATCAGACCCTGGGGACGTGTGTGGGATTCGGACACGCAGACCCGGGCCCAGAGCAGAGCTAAGCCAGGCTGGAAGAGCTAGGAGAGCCACGGGGGAAGTGACCCCAGGCTTCAGCCTGTGTCTGTCGGTGCACGTGGGGTGTGTTTACGACCACAAGGCTCTGCGAAATGACTAATACATAAAATGGCAATTAAAGCTCTTTAATCCTGTAATTTTGAACCTCAAATCAAAGAATCGCTTCCTTCACAAAGTTATGATTTATTTTCTTTGAGACTTAATTTGCTATTCTGAGTATGTTTTAAGGGGCTGACCAGAAACATACAGTCATGTAAGATGGGCAGGGGACAGTTTTAGATGTTATCTTTTCAAGCCCCCCACCCGGTTCTTTATCCTTGGTGAAAGGGAGAGGAAGAAACATACATCTACTGCTTACGACATGTCAGGTGGAAACCACATATGGAATGTCAGGCGGAAACCATGTACTACCCTGTGCCTTTTAGAAGCAAATATCCTACTGGGGACGACAATCACAATGGAGAACTCGGAGCCTTGCGCCCTGAAGCTATCAACCGAGGGGAGGTAGTTCCTAACACCGGCTTCATTGTTGTGCGTGTGCAGCAGAGGCAAAGCCTGGGCGACCACCCCTCCTCCGGCACTACTTGGCCAGGAGAGAGTGGTCAAGTGCACATGCGCACCCCCTGCACACCACACCGCCCCCCAAGCAACTGCCATGGCCAAAGCAGAAGCGACTAGCATGACATCTGCATCCAGGCTGGGATCCAGGTTTGCTCTGGAGGTTGCCCTTCTGTGGAGGCACCTCAGAGGAGCAGAGGGAAGAGACACCAGTTCCTGGGACAACTGGTCCTACACTCGCAGGTGGGATTCCCAGCTCTCCTTCCCCCCCACCTGCTTCCTTGCTCTATATGTAGGTCGTTCCTTTGCTTCTCAGCTTACTAAAAACAAAACTCTTCTGACTGAAGATATAATTGGCCTTATTTACAAAACAGAAATAGAGTCAAAGATGTAGAAAACCAACTTATGGTTATGGAGGGGGGGAAGGGAGGGGAGGGATAAATTGGGAGATTGGGATTGACATATACACACTTATATATAAAAAATAGATAACTAATAAGGACCTGCTGTAGAGCACAGGGGACTCTACTCAGTACCCTGTAATGGCCTATATGGGAAAAGAATCTAAAAACAGAGTGGATATATGTATATGTATAGTTGATTCACGTTGCTGTACAGCAGAAACTAACACAACTTTGTAAACCAACTATTCTAATTTAAAAAAATATCTACTTGAGGCCTGAATGATGGTAAAAAGAATCGTTCCAATAGCCTACAAACACTAGTGTACGCTGAGCTGCTAACGTCTCTTCCCCTCACCTTTGCTGTGCCGCCAGGGCTGTGATCCTTCTGCTACTGTAACATCAGCCGTTTTCTTCACTAAAGCAGGAAAACCTACTGCCTAACAGTCGGTTCCCCCAAGGGGAGGAAGCTGTTCTCCTGCTGCAGATGAACTTTGGGGCTGCTAGAGCAGTTCTGTGAGACTCGGCTGAGAAGCTGAAGCAGGAAGGAAGGTGATGGCAGTTGCCCAAGAAGCTTCAGGATCTACTCAACGTAGATGGAGAACTCCATGTATCTTCTGCAGCCTTGGCTCAGAGGCCCAGAAAGAGCCAGGAAGGCTGCTGAGGTCCTCAGATACCCTGCTTGCTTTGATATTCCATCAAGAAGACAACCTTTTCCCAAAGCCACACCCTTGATCAGTGCCACCAAGTCATACCAGTGCCCCTTTCTGTACCCTTTAGAGAATACCCGGGAAAGAAATATAATAAAAGGGAGCAAAAGACCAGGTCTTTTACCATCTTCTTGTGTGGGTGATCCGTCCTCTTCTTCTAGAACCTCATTTCCCTAGGACAGAAGGAAGGCACTGTGAGTCCATAAAGCAGTGAAATGAGTCTACTGATTGTCAGAAGACAGAACTAATCACCCTCATGGTATCCATACATTTCCTGTCCGTGTGAGATGGCCGTGAGGCCCAGCAGAGGCAGATTTTGCTTGGCGAGGCAGGATCGGCCCATAGGGACCAGGTCTGAGGCACGTTCCAGAGGGACCAGCTCTGAGGCACCTTACAGAGGGACCCTGGGACTGTCAGGAATAGCCTTGGTAATAGTTTAGCTCACACTGTTTCTTTCAGGTAGAAATAAAAGTTGTCAAATGAAAAAGCCAACCGTGAGATCATAAACCTTTCAGAAACCCTTTAGGATCCCCAATCCCATCCAGATACTCCTTTGAGAACATCTGGCTCAAGAGAAAGTTGTAGAGTCCCCACTGGGAGCTGGGCATTCTATATACTTCAGGCACACCTCCGTCAGAGCACTTCTCACGCTGAGTTATAACTCTGATTCCTCCATCAGACGGAGCTCCGGGATGGGTGGGATGGGTGGATTGGGGGCATGGGCAGGCAAAAGCCATGTCACTCTGTCTTTGTGTCCCCCAGTGCCAGGAAGATGTGAGATGCCTGTGCCAGGTAAATACTCAGTGAATTGGAGGACAAACATCCTCTCAAGGGTCTGCCCTGGAAGACTTCCCTCTGGAACTCACCCCACGCCTCTTACGCTGAGACCAGCGCCCTCTGCTAATCGGACAGTCCCTCTGCTCTGCACCCTCCCTCTAACAGATCCAAGTGCACCACCTTGGAAGGCTTCTCCCAGAACAACCCCCATCGTATTTGCATCCTCTGCCAGCGCCGGCAGTCCCTCTGACCACGGAGGGGGCACCAGCGTCCACCTTGCTCTTACCTCTGCAGCCTGCTCTTCGGCGGTGGTGGCGAGGCCAGCAAAGTTGCAGTCCGGAGACGCCACTGGTGTCACCTGCAAAGGAGCAACAAAAGTCAAGGTGCAGATGCCACCGGCTCTCCTACCCAGCTCGCCTGGCAGCAAACCCAAACGAAGTCCTCAGGACCGAAGTGGTGCCACACGGAAGATCACATCTGAGGGAGTCTTGGATTCAACGACAACTTACCCTGTTTTTCAGGGCTCCCCTGTCGAGCACTGGGGGGCTTTGCCGATCTCCCTGGCAGGCCCTGGACTGAGCTCCTTGGGACTCGAGTAAAGAGCATAGCAGAGCGGCGAGGGCGATCCCATGCTCCTCTCTTACCTCTGCTTCTTCTGAGGGGGTCCTGCTGGCGGCCCGGGGGCGGGGGAGAGCCTCCCCGTCCTCTTCTGTGCCAGGGGCGATGTAGGAGCCGGACATGGAGGAGACGGTGTCGGTGCTGATCTGGGAGGACACCATGGACATGACCGACTGGGCCAGACTGCTGCTGGCAGGGTCTTTGGAGACGGGAGTTGGAGGAAGGACTCGGAGGTCAGGCCCGGCTGCTGTGAGTGCACTGGGAGCAGAGCTCTCTCGCTGCACCCGGGCAGTGAGGACACCAGCGGCCTGGCCTTGCCCTCACCAAATAGGGTTTAGATGGAAGGTTTTCCGAGGTTTGGCTCCTTTATGTTTTAGAACTCCAAACTCAACCTCAGGGATGAGGGATTTGCTTTTCCCTGTCATAATGTTAAAGAAACCCTTACGACAGCAGGACTGGGAGTGAGATACCTGCTTCTCCCCCAGCTCAGCCGCTAGACCGCCCTCTCATTGCAAGGGAGCGAGTCTCACTTCCTCTCAAGCTGAGGCCTATTTTGTCTGCCGCTTAGGTATTAAAGTGCTGCTCCCTAGTCCATCCAGGAGGAAATATTAGAAGCACTATGGACTCGGCTGACGGGGAAGGACCTGCAGTTGTTCCCACCCACCATCATGTACCTTCTGGGGAGGAAATTGTGGAGGAGAGAGGCGTCCCCGTGCAGGACGACTGGTCAATAGCTCCTTTCGGTGACAAGGTCAGGTTCTCACTTTCTGGGGTGATGCCACATTCCTGGGTGGGAAAGAAGTAAGCGCCAGTCAAACATGTTAGAGGGGATGGGTCAGGGCAGGGGCCCCGGGCGAGGAGGAGGAAAGGGGATCTGGGAAGGGCGGCAGGAGGCGACATGCATAGGGATGGCTGGTCTCTCCTCTCATCACTTCTGTGCACCCCTGACCCGGAGTGGCTGTCTCCCAGGGGGAGGTGCAAGCACATCCTGCCCGAGGCCCAGCAGCTGCTGGAGCCACACAAAGACCACAGCTCAGGTAACACAGGTCACCCAGCAGCTGTGACATGGGAACACCCCAGGTTTCCCCAGGATTACACACCTCTCCTTTTTTTGTTTTTTGTGGTACGCGGACAAACAGCTCTTCTTCTGAAGGGAGAGAACACAAAACCAGCGGAGGCCCCGGTACCTGCTGGGCTTCTCCTCTGGGATGGAGGGTTAGTTCCAGCTTGATGGATCTAATACAAACACCGCCTGTCCCCCAGCCCACGGCCGGCACCCCCATCAGTCACCTGGGCTCGCAACCTCGGTGCACCCCAGGGCAGATGCAAAGGCCTACTGATTCTCTTTCTACAGCCTCTGTTCTCTCTTCCAGGTCTTCTTTTCTTAAAACCTTGGTTCATGGGCTTCCCTGGTGGAGCAGTCGTTAAGAATCCGCCTACCAATGCAGCGGATATGGGTTCAAGCTCTGGTCTGGGAAAATCCCACATGCCACGGAGCAACTATGCCCATAAGCCACAACTACTGAGCCCGTGTGCCACAACTACTGAGCCCGCGTGCCACAACTACTGAAGCCCGCGTGCCCAGAGCCCGTGCTCTGCAACAAGGGAAGCCGCCGCAATGAGAAGCCCACGCTCCATGATGAAGAGTAGCCCCCGCCCGCCACAACTAGAGAAAGCCTGTGCGCAGCAACGGAGACCCAGCGCAGCCAAAATAATAAATAAATAAAATAAATAAATTTTAAAAAAACCTTGGTTCAGGCAACCCTCCTGCCTGGCTTGGTCTGTCTCCTGCGTAATCCAGTCTGCACACCTCCGCCATGTGGGCCCTCGTGAAGCCACATTCCCACCATACCACTGGCCTGCTCAGGGCCCCCACTTCTGCTCCATCCTTCACGTGTACTGTCCCTGCCACCAGGAATGTTTCTCTCACCTATCTCTTCGTGTCTAAGAAATTTTGATATTCAGCTCAAACGCTGGTCCGCCATCACTGCTTCTGGTTCCCTTCACTTGACGTGATCCTCCACAGCACGTCAGTGTCTCTGTTTTGGGAACCCTTCCTTTCTCTGGTTAAAATTCATTCACTCATTCAACAAACACTTACTAACACCTATGTGCCAGATGTGATGTTGTTATTCATGTACATGTCCTGTCTCCTACTGGACCATGAGCTCCTCAGGACAGGAACCGCTTTACACCTTCCTATGCTCCACTGCACCCTGCCCACCGCCTTGCCAGGGGTGGGCTCGACAGCCCGCTGACCTCTGTTACATAAAGCCTGTGAGGGCGCACAGGGTAGAGGATCCCATCTTCCACTCAGCTGCCCGGCTTTTCCACCAGCTGAGCCTGCATCCAGAACTTGCCCTCCTCAGACATCTGCCCAGTTCGTCTCACCTCCTCTGTCCATGGACCACTTTTTTTTTTTTTGCCTGCAACTGCGTGGCATGTGGGATCTTATTTCCCCAACCAGGGATCGAACCCACAGCCCTTGCAGTGGAAGCACAGAGTCCTAACCACTGGACAGCCAGGGGAGTCCCCTTGTCCATGGACCACTTTTTAAAGCGAGACTCCCCACCCTTACGTGACACACGGATCCCCGGTAACACCTGACACAATTGTTTTGTACTGACTGTCTTTTGTGTGCACCCCCACCCCAACCACGAAGACTGTAAGCGCCAGGAGGGCAGGACTTTTGTGTCTCCCCACTGCTGCTGTCCTCAGCATAAAGGATCATGCCTGGTCAGTAACACAGGCCCCGTACACTGAGAAAAGACTGAGTCTGGTGACACCCTTGCTGCTGTCTCAGAGAGTGCTCAAAAGGCATTTGATGAATGAATGAGACCAGACGGGCCGGGAGAGGCCAGCAGGCAGGAAGGAGAGCACCTGGAGTCCAAAACCAAACAAGGAAGGACAATGCACATTACCTCTCTGAGATGTTGGGCTGACGGTCTCTGAGACAGGGGCGTCTCAGATTCGCTGCATGAACGCTCATCTCCCTCTTCGTGCAGCACAGAAGAATTCTGGGAGATGGACCTGCATAAGCCCGGAGGGAGAAGCAGCTGCAGCCAATGCCCCTTAAAGAACAGAACTCGCCTGCACTCCCATTAACCAGACGTCACAGGGAGAAGAGGGCCCTGAGGGGAACCGGAGGGAACCTAAATCTTAGGAAGGAGTGGGGACGTGAGAAAGGGCACCAGAGGGTCTGAGTCCTCTTCTGGGCATCGGAAAATCAGAGTTTTACCTCTAGCTCTTTCAAACAATTGTGTCTGAACTGGGGGAAATCCACTAACATTTTGAGGGTTTCAATATTTTCATCTGTAAAATTACCCTCCTTTCCTCTGCCGTGGAAACTTATTATGACTTGCTCCTAGTTGGATGTAAACGCCTAAGAAACACAGATCACAAGGTTCCTTCGGTCCTCAGACTAAGTGATGCTCCCAGGGGCCTGAATGACCCTAATGATGTCATCATCCCTATACCCCATACTCTCTTCCCACAACAGAATACGTGAGAGGTTCGTCTGTCTGGATCCTCCTAAGTACCCATGTACCATCTTATTTTCCTCTCCCAAGGGATGGGTGCTGGCCCAGGTCTTCAGTGCAATGAGCAGCTCTGGGAACAGCCCAGAGGGTCTACACTGCCCTGGGACTTGGGACTCGAGCCAGCACCGAGGAGGTGAAAGATGGATTGAGAGCATCTCATCAAGGACCCCAGGGCCAACGCTATTGCATGCTGACTACTCACTTGGAGAGACTATTTCTGAGCTTGAGTCCTGGGCTGCTGCAGTCAGACAGGCGGTCAAGGGGGGAGAGCATCTGGACAGGAGGCAGGTGGCCGTCACTGCTGTAGGAAGGCAGCATTACCGACAGGTGTCTGTCTCCAAGCACGTGGAGTGCGGGGACTGCCGGGGATGGGGTAAGGGGCCCGTTGAGGGCCTCCAGAAGAGACACCACTTCATAACCCGGTGGAATGTTCTCCGAGGACTACGGGAATCAGAGACAGGTTGGGAAATTAATTAAATACTCTTCGTTTTATGGTACGAGCGTGTTTCTTCCTCTGCGTTGGAAAAACACTGTCTTTTATATCTAGTCTGGGGCTCTGGCAAAGGAAAGCTGTATCAGAAGTGGAAGAAAGATAAAATAACAGAGAACCACATGTTCCTTGACTCTGCTTACCGATGGACTTCTTCTTAATACTGTTGATTTTTTCCGATTATAGTAGAAATATATGTTCATTACAGGAAATTTGGAAAATACATAAAGGTGGAAAGAAGGAAAAAAGTCATCAACCATCAAATCACCCAAAGTGATAACTTTTGTTAGCATTCTAGTGTTATTTTCTTCCAATGTTTTTTCCTCTGTACTGTTTACACAGTTGTGATCAATGTGTTAATGATAATTTTATACCCCGCTTACCTCACAGAACATAAATATTTTCCTTCACATGCATCCCTTTTCATAGATACCATACATTTCCTTACTCTTCCATTGGTGCTGGCTATTTAGTTGTGTCCATTTCCTACTGTAAACAACACTTTGATGAACATCTGTTCATCTATTGGGCATAAATCTCTTTTTTTCAGATCATTTTCTGGGTATTAAATTCTAAGACCTTAGATTACCAAGTACAAATGTTTTTAAGGCTCTTAATATATACAGCTGTTTTGTTTTGTTTATTTTCAGTGATCTTTCTAGTTACACCCTTACAAGCAGTACAGACTACCTGTTTTAATTGCTTCTTGGCCAGCATGGGGTATCTTAAAAAAGGAAGTTTTTAAATGTGAAAGGTGAAAAATGGTCTCTCATCTTAATTTGCATGTTGTTGATTTTTCACGTGGTTGACTTTTTAAAAAATGACAGTTGACCAGCTATGTTTCCTCTTCTGAGAAATTTTTTATATCCTTTGCCCCATTTATCTACTATTTCATTCAAGTGGGTTATGATAAAGATACTAGCCTTTCCTCTGATGCAAACGTTGTGAGTACATTTTTTTTTCTTTAGATGATTTGCTGTTTGTTTTTAACTTTGGTCATCTTTTACACATCTAAAGTTTAAACATTTTTATGCGATAAAATCTACATGTTCGGGGTGCTTCCCTGGTGGCACAGTGGTTGAGAGTCCGCCTGCTGATGTAGGGGACACGGGTTCGTGACCCCCCCGGTCCGGGAGGATCCCACATGCCGTGGAGTGGCTGGGCCCATGAGCCATGGCCACTGAACCTGTGCGTCCGGAGCCTGTGTTCTGCAATGGAAGAGGACACAACAGTGAGAGGCCTGCGTACCGCAAAAAAAACAAACAAACACACAAACAAAAAAAACATTAAAAAAAAATCTACATGTTCGGGATTTCACTGGCAGTCCAGTGGTTAAGACTCCGCACTTCCACTGCAGCGGGTGAGCGTTTGATTTCTGGTTGGGGAACTAAGATCCCACATGCCATGCAGCGTGGCCAAAAAAAAAAATCTACAGTTTCTTTTTTTGGTAGCATTCCATTGTTTTCAAGCTTAGAGAGCCCTCTCCCATCCATAGTCAACTAAAGAATCATCTATAATTTATTCTAGGTTTTTAATGTTTGGCTTGCTCTGTTTTTAGTGCAGTTAACTAGTTACTCCACCTGGAATTTGTTATCTGGTAAGGAGTGAAGTGCTAAACTGATTGTTCCTCCCTAAAGCACTACCTCATCATTCCAATACCATTTACTGAATAATTGATAATTAATCTCTTCCACTAGCATGTTAACCTAAAGACAAGACCTTCTGGTCTATAACTACAAAGTGTGGAGTCTTGACACCATCACTTACACCACGAGACAGAGGTGAATTATATCATCTACGTGGCTCCCAGTCCCTGAAGCCACAAAATAAGACAAAGAAAAACAGTTACCTTCTCGGAAGATTCAGATAAAAAATGGTAAATTGTATCTAAATCCCAAACAATCATCCCCTTGTTTCTGCTTGGGGACGTTCCAGAGCAGGACCCCATCCCCACCCCCATCTGCCCGGACACTTGAGTGAAACAGCAAGCTGACAGCTCTAGGGATGGTAAATGTTAACTGGACGCTGAGCCCCCAAGGTGGAAAGGGGAGGTTTTAATGATCAGAACCTCATTTTCCACTGTACTATTGGCTGGTGTTTAACACAACATGATCTCAGCCAGCTTACTTAGTACTTGAGAATGCCAAGGTTTAATTACTTGCCACAAAGTCACGTGAAGAAGGACAAAAGGTGAAAAAAGCCCAACTTACTGAATGCTCTTCTGAGTCGGATGTCTGGGATGAGAGGATGGGGTTAAAGCTGGTTGGGGACAGAGGGCCCAGTTTCTTCCTCATGGCTCTGATCTGAAGCCGTGCCCGGAAAGCTGTGAAGAAGAAAACAGGCCATCAGGACACGGTGATGCAGGAGTCAAGATGGACAAGGGCCCGCACAGAAGCCACGACCCCTTCTCCCCCGAGGGCTGACCTCGGCGACCCAGCAGGGCCTCCGGGGCTTATGCAGTCAGCAGATGGGGCAGTTGTTGGCCTGGTAGCGCAGGGTGTCGGCGCAGGTGTTACACAGGCAGAGGTGACGACATGGCAGAATCAAGGTGTCCCGCACGTCTGAGAGACACACCACACATTTGGCACTGTTATCACTCACTTCATCCTCAGCCACCTGGCCGGGGGACAGAAATTTAGCCAGAGTCACAAAGACCCTCACGTCACATACTTTCTTTAGAAGGCGGCCTGCCTGCAGAGCTGAGACAATGCACTTGGTAAACTACATTGAACTTGGTAGTTTACCAAGTGCATTGGCACACTGAGTTTCACTTCTTCTGGCAACTGTTTGTCTCAAGCTCATCCTCTGAGGTTGAGATCCGGTCCTGTCTGAAAGTCAGAGCTGAAGGGGCCCAGGAGGCCACCCAGGGAAGTGGGGAGCAATGAACTGAGTGAGCAGAGCCCTGCCAAAGAACCGATCCAAACCAGCCTATGTGCTCATTTCCAAAGTTATATAAGTATAATCATCTGAAACGAGGAAGAAGAAATACCCTTCTAGGACCAAATGGATTCCAGAGTCTGGCATGCTAAGTTCCTAGATCCTGGCTGGATCAGAGAAGTTCTCACTCTGCCTCCTGGGAAGAGTGCATTCAGAACTGTGGATGGAAATTGCCTTAGACTCTTGCGTGTTGTACTTGTTTTCAATTCCATAGATCTCCTGAAGGAGGTAGCTGACCGCATCCACCTGAAGAGCAAATGGAAAAGTTCAAGGGCAGGCTGGTTCTCCCGAGAGATGAGTGGGAACTCACCCCCACCCCCCAACCTCCTTCGGTAACCAAGGACTACTGATTCACAATGAAAAAAATCAAAGGCCTAGGAGAGTAAAGGAGGCTCTTATTTACTTATGTGTTCTCTTTGGGAGGGGAACGAAAATCAAATGCTTAATTCACCCGCCCTTATCCCCAACAGGGAACGTGCGCAAATACAACAGTAACACTCATACTGCAGGTTGCTATAACGACAGTCAAGGAAGGCAGAAACTAGGAAAAGGATGGAAGACCATGTGTCAGAAGCATTGGCTATGTAATAAAAGCTAAGTTTAGACATTATAAACGGGAAGCAATGGGAATGGGAAAGAAAGAGAAGAAATGGGCAAGGAAAAGAGGGGAAGGGAAAATGCAGAAGCAAAGAGAGAGCAGGACCTTGAAGGAGGGGCCGATTGCACCCCCTCCCTGGCCACGGAGCCACCCCGTCTCCAACACGCGGCAAAAGGTGAACTCTCTTGGCCCTGCTCCTTAAAACCTCAACTTGGGAACTGCCTGGAGGTCCAGTGGTTAGGACTCAGCGTTCTCACCACCAGGGGGCCTGGGTTCAATACTTGGTCAAGGAACTAAGATCCCGCAAGCCCCAAGGCAGAGCCAAACATCCCCCCTCAAAAAAAACCCAAAAAAACATTAGAACCTCAACTTCAATGCCCAGTTTGACTCCCACTAGCTTGGGCCATGTTGGTGCCAAAGCTGGCCCCTCCCTTGTTTCTTTATGACTGCCCACTCCTCTCCCCTGCCCCCCCACCCTGTCCCAGTGATTCCCGTCCCTAAGGCCCACCCTGTCACCGATTTCACATCCCACTCTCCAGTCTGACAAAGGCTGTTGCTGATGTCAATCTAGCAACAGAAGAAGAGATAAACCATTTCCCTTGAGCTACCCTAGCCTTTCCATCCCATCCAGGAGTCCTGGGGAACCAGGCCTTCCCAAGAGGCAACTCACGGAGGCCAGGCCTTTCCAGGCTGTACCCTGGGCTCAGGATCTGTTATCTCCTCTGCCTCTCTTAAAACTTGCTTTAACACAGTGATTATGTTGGAAAGGACATTATCAACAAATTTATACTAAAGTATTACTGACTACTATTGACCTCATTAAGGGTGGATGGCACTTGATACCTGAAAGAATGAATGATGTAGAATTTAAGATATCTGTCATCCATCTGCGGGGGGCACCTTTCTTTTCATCTCAACCCGAGGCCTACCCTGCCCCCCACCCGACTGCTCCACACCCTCCGTGTGATGACACACCTTCCCTTGGCAATGACACACCTCCTTGTCTTCCATGACCCTGCTCCTGCCTCTGCAAGAGTGGAAGGAAAGTGTTGGCACACAGTGTGGCTTAGGACTTCCAGCACACATATGCATAACTTGTCTGATCATTCTGGAAGGGGGCAGATAGCCAGCAAACTTGGAATGTGAGAAAAGGAGTGTTGGGATAAATTAAGCCAAGAGCTCCAATTGGCCTTGAACTGGACCCCAGTACTTTTATCCTTTAGCTGGAAATGTTTCTCACCCTGGCATTTTAAATAACAACATTCTCCCTAAACCTAAAGTCAGGAGATAAATCTTGCCCTTTCATTTTCTAAAGTCCTCTGCTCAGATAATGGCTGCCTCACCACCAACAATTCTGGAACAACAGAGATACCAAAAATCAGTATTCCTTTCAGGCCACCCAAGTAGTTTCCAACACAGAAAAGCATTCCCTGTTTGCTTTTCTTCTTTGATTTTAAAAAAGGGGGTGGTGGTGGTGGAAGGGAAAGAAGAGTGCTTTAGCAAAGGAGTGGAGAGAGAGAAGGGGGTACACCACCCATCCCTGGCCCTCTAATACTTACTACTTGTTTCTGCTTGAGGGGCTTGACACAGAAAGTCCCATCTGTGTGCTGGAGCGAAAATACACAGTTATGAAGGAGGGCAATGAGGATCAGCTGTTCTTTTGTTACTTCTCTCAATTACACACCTCCTGGAGGCGCCCCACCCAAGCCCCCACACCCTGCCAGTGTGGAATGACAGACTCCTAATACAGGAAGTGTTTTCAAGCACATAATCTAGCCCTCCTGCTTTAAGAAGAGGAAATGATGGACTTCCCTGGTCGTCCAGTGGCTAAGAATCGGTCAGGGAACTAAGATCCCACATGCTGTGGGACAACTAAGCCCGAGCGCCGCAACTACTGAGCCCATGCACTACAACTAGAGAGAAGCCCTGGCAGCACAAAGAAGATCCTGAGTGCCATAAATAAGACCTGACGCAGCCAATAAATAAACAAATAAATATTTTAAAAAAAGAAGAAGAGGAAACGGGGCCTAAGGAGTTGAAGGTCATGCAGCAAGTTGGTGGCATAGCCCCCGGTGTGGTGCTTCCCCCAGCTCCCTGCGCAGCCTCCGAGCCGGACCCACTCTGCCGAGCCCAGGCAGCCAGCGAACAGGGCTCCACGTGTCCTCACAGGAAAGACAGAGCAACATGTACCAAAGTGAGGCCCTATAACATTACCCACTGACCTTTTCAAAAGTGCCCAGCAGGACGTGGCAATGGCCAAAATACTCTGAAACAAATAAAGGCACAAGGATGAAGAAGAAGAAAGCCAACAACACACCTCGATTCCACTCACCTTCTCCGGGTCCCACAGTCTGGCAAAACGAACCCTCTGGCTGTCACAGGAAGGGGCAGGTTACGTCACCCAATAGGACTCTCCCCCGAGGAGCGTGGGAGCAAGAGTGCGTGGGGATGTGGGAACTGCCTGATACCCACGGGGGAGGCGTGTTTTTCTGAGGCTGCAGGCGCTGCCAAGCCTGCACGCTACATATGGGCACGTGTGCAGCCAAAGAAGACAGGAAGCACCCGTACCATCTCCTTCATCCACCACAGCATGGACCACTAACGGGTAAACCTCTCTATCCAGGTCAAAGCCAAGCTGAAAGAAAAGGGAAAAAAAAGGGGCTTAACACATTTAAAGGGCACAGTAATCTGTCAGAAAGGGAGGTCTCATCAGGAAGCCTGAACCTCATCTCTGCTCTTCATCCATCAACCTGGTTAACTACCTAAGTCCGTGGAATTGAAGGCCACCAGCCTCTTTGTAAAAAATCTCATAGATGTAAAGGCTTCTAACCTGCAGGTCTTGCCTTTGGGCATGGCTTTCTCAAAATATCCTGGGTTAATGGGCTACTTTGGGACAGAAAAATTAGATGTATCCTTCCCAGGACATGAAGACGTTACAAGGCTGAAGGGGAGCATGGCCATCGAGTACCCGGGCCTATCCTTTGCTGCTGGCCAGGGTCCTGAGTAGCTCCCACGCCCTGGGGGTCTGTGGGCAGAACCTGCCCTGCACTTCCTCCCAGCGGCCGGTCCCCTCCGCCAGCCGGCAGCTCACCTCCTCTTCAGCCCACTCGGAGGGGTCCACGGTGTGGGAGGGCAGGCAGAACTGCTGGCACACCCCACGCTTGTAGTGCACCGTCTCTGACTGCAGGCTGTTGTCTTTGGGGATGTAGCTGTTGGTCAAAGTGGGAAGCAAAGCAAAGGTTACTATCTGACAGTTTCCTCTGTCTCATGCCTGTTCTCAACAGGTTCTCAGTATAGACTGGAAGAGAAAAGAGAAGAAAAGATCTTTATAATCTCTTTCCTTTGCCCTTGCTTGGTGATGCTATTAAAGTTATCTCTTCAGGGCTTCCCTGGTGGCTCAGTGGTTGAGAGTCCGCCCGCCGATGCAGGGGACACGGGTTCTTGCCCTGGTCCGGGAGGATCCCACATGCCACGGAGCGGCTGGGCCCGTGAGCCATGGCTGCTGAGCCTGCGCATCCAGAGCCTGTGCTCCGCAACGGGAGAGGCCACAACAGTGAGAGGCCCGTGTAACGCTAAAAAAAAAAAAAATCTATTAAGCTACCTTTCTGTGGATATGTGGGCTGAATAGATAACTTTTATTTTTTTCCTTTTTTTGTGTTGTATGCAGGCCTCTCACTGTTGTGGCCTCTCCCGTTTTGGAGCACAGGCTCCGGACACACAGGCTCAGCAGCCATGGCTCACGGGCCCAGCCGCTCCGCGGCACATGGGATCCTCCCGGACCGGGGCATGAACCCATGTCTCCTGCATCGGTGGGCGGACTCTCAACCACTGCGCCACCAGGGAAGCCCTTAACATGTATTGATCACCAGGTGCTTTCCCTTTCATTATCCCCTTTAAATTTGACAACAGCCATGAAAGGTAAGGTTGGTTCACTATTTTACAGGTGAGAACCAGAAGCTCAGAGCAGTTGCCTCATTTTATTCTAGAGCTGCAGCCAGGCTGCCACGTCCGAGGCCAGGACCTCAAGGGGGCTCAGACCCTTGAATCCATCTCCATCAAATACGCGAGCAGACCATATGTGATGAGAGAAACAAGTGGCCGGAGCAGCTGACAGCTGGCAGGCTCCCAAGGCCTCAGTAGCCTCCATCTATCCTGCTGCATCAGGAACTCCCTGGTGGAGGGGTGACTCCCGGCTGCAGATTCTTCTGCAGCTAAAGAGTTTCCCCCTGGCTGTGCCATCCCCAGGGTTGACCCCGGGGGTACGAGTGGCTGCGGAGGCAGTTGAAAACCTCAGGGACAAATAAAATATTAAAAAACTGAGACAAAACAGATTAGTGGTTGCTTAGGCCGGGAAGAGGGGTTTCGGGGGGAAATGGGGGATGATTAATAATGAGTATCGGGTAATAATAAGTATCGGGTTTCTTTTCGAGGTGATGAAAATGTTGTAAAATTAGATAGTAGTGATGGTTGCACAACTCTGTGAATAACTAAAAATCACTGAATCGGGGGACCTCCCTGGTGGCGCAGCGTATAAGAGTCCGCGATCCCAATGCAGGGGACCCGGGTTTGATCCCCACTCAGGGAAGTAGATTCCACATGCATGCCGCAACTAAGACTTCACATGCTGCAATTAAGAGTTTGCATGCCACAACTAAGGAGCCTGCCTGCTGCAACTAAGACCCGGTGCAACCAAATAAAAAATAAATACTTAAAAAAATCACTGAATTGTACACTTTAAATGCATGAACTGTATGGTATATGAACTATATCTCAATGAAGTGGTTATATTTTATTCCTAAAAATTTATTTTTTAAGATATTTTTGATGTGGACCATTTTTAAAGTCTTTATTGAATTTGTTACCATATTGCTTCTGTTTTATGTTTTGGTTTTTTGGCCTCGAGGCATGTGGGATCTTAGCTCCCCGAGCAGAGATCGAACCCACACCCCCTGCATTGGAAGGTGAAGTCTTAATCACTGGACCGCCAGGGAAGTCCCTGAAGTGGTTATATTTTAAAAAGATGATCAGAGAGAAATAAACTCCCTGATCTATACAAGCATAAAATGGTCTCTGAGTCATCTTCCTTTGTCAATTGAGAAAAATGTGGGACCTCTGGTTTGCCCTAACCAAATCTGTCTCCCCAGGGAACCAGTGAGTCTTAGTACACAGACTTGCTATCTGGAGAGCAGCATCTGTTTAAAAATCACATTATCTCTGAGACTTCCCTGGTGATCCAGGGTTAGAACTCTGTGCTTCCACTGCAGGGGGCCCGGGTTCAATCCCCAGTCAGGAAACTAAGATCTCACAAGCCTCGCCATGCAGTCAAAAAAAAAAATCGTGCTATCTCAGGGACAGCACAAAGAAGGCAAATGTTGATGATAATTAGTACTGACAGTGGTGATTAAACAACAAACCCAGTGCACCAGAGGAAGGGAACATGAGATTAAGAATAAATTAAAAAGGAAATATAGGCAATAAAATAAGGATTTCCTGCACCAAGTTCAAACATCCCATCTTCACACAGGCTTGTTGAGGTATCTGCAGAATTCACTTTCTCCTCCAACTGTTCTTTTTCTGGAAGGTTCACCATACCGGGGTAATCATGACAGCTTCCAGGAGAGTGAAAGTTCTTCCCAAACACTGACTATAAGAGAAAGTTCTCAACAATCTAGGTGCGGAGACCCCACATGCAAGCAGCCCACGGCCCGGAGGCCTAGATGCTGGGCTCTGGGTCTGGCAGAAACTGTTCTGTGGGTCCCCTGGGGAGTTGGCTGCCCCTTCACGAAGAAGGGCCCCTGGAACATGGCCCCCGCTGGCTGGGAACTTGAACTTACTTCATGAGTCTTAGTGTATCCTTTCGGATGTTGATCAGGCTTCTCAGAGTCTTCACTGGTTCTTGGGGAGGAGGGGCAGTGTAAGGAAACTGTGTCGGAAACAAAGTGGGAGAAGACTGTGTTTAGAAAGACGGATAACCATAGTAAGTGGACCTGCTCGAGGTCACAGCTAGTGGGAGAGCTGGGATCCGACTTGGTGTCCAAAGCACTACATTTATCTGCTTTTCCAATTAGATGAAGCTTATGTGAGTCAGCATTCAAAATGCGGACACCTAATAAAAACTCCCACTGAAGTTCCAAATACCAAGGGACACACAGTGGCCGAGTTAATCACAAAAGGCTTTTCCACCTGACCTTACACAATGGGGAGTCGGACCTGCAAGGATTTTCCTTCAGTGAAGCCACATGGTGTCTGAAGAATTTAGGAACTGCAAACACAAGAGAACCCCATCATGTGTACAGAGTGGAGGCCTGCAAACAGTGAAGAACAAATTTCCTCTGCAGTTGATCATATAAAAAAAAAACGTGAGCCAAATAGTTCTTTTGGGGTCGTCAAAGGTTTGTGGTTGTCCATCATTTACCTTATGCTTTCACTCTCTTTCCCTGTTTAAACATGTGGGTTTGGAGTAGTGAGTTGATGACAATGAGGAGATAAGAAAGGGGACACAGTAAAACATTTCATTGGGAACTGCTTTGAGAAGATTAAGCATGATTTAAACTGTTCCCGCTAGTCTTCTAATGTCATTTGGGCAGTAAACAGTTTTGACATGTGATTCCCAGAAGACCCACTAGTATCTGGAGCTTTGCAAAACCGTGGTCCTCCAGCTCTGAAGAGTCTACCCCCTCATGCTGGTCTCAGAAAACAGGACGTCCACAGGAGACTCTGTGTCTTCACAGATGTTTGCTGTTTTACTTGGGAAACATAATTGAACCTATGGTATGTTTGATTTTGTGTATTCAGTGTGATCCCTGATACTTCATGTGTATGAATGTGACCCTTAAGAAAATACATTTAATCCAAACTATCAGCTGTGCATTCAGATGATTGCTTTGTGGGTATTGTCTAGCGATATTTTATTTTTTCATTGATACCTTAAACATATATTCTTCTTCTTTTTTTTTTTTTTTTTTTTGGCCATGTGGAGCATCTTGCAGGATCTTAGTTCCCCGACCAGGGATCGAACCCGGGCCCTCTGCAGTGGAAGTGTGGAGTCCTAACCACTGGACTGCCAGGGAATTCTCACCTTAAACATATATTCTTTTAAAATATATGATAGGTGGTTTTTCTGATTACAAAGCAATACACGTTCAAGCAGAAAACTTGAAAAACACAAAAAAGTACAAAATCAGCCATAATTTCACCACTCAGTGATACCAAAGTTAACATTTGCAGAATGTGTCTTTTTGGATAGGCATCCATCCACCCACCCACCTCCTCCCTAGCTCCCCCCCCTCTATTTCTCTGCACTGTTTCAAACTGTACCTTCTATTTTATTGTCTCTCTTTCACTTAGAAAGATGTGGCAAATGTTTTAAAGCCTATAATTTGACAATATAACTACACACATTAGAGACTGGGGCCTACTTTAATCAATTCCACATTATTCAGTGTTTTGAGTTGGTTTTACTTTTTTTTTCCTGATATAAATGTCGTGGTGAATGCTTTGTCCCTACATTTCTGCGTGCCTCTTTGATTATTTCCTTAAGACATTCCTAGAAGTGGAATTACTGGATCAAAGAGTAAGCATATTTTTAAGACTTTTAAAACTATTTTGCCAAATTGTTCTCCGGAAAGCTGATTCCAACTTTGCTCTCCTGCTTGCAGCGTATCAGGAGGCTTTTATACAGGAAAGCTGAAATCCTAGTTCAGATCCCATCTGTGGCCCATTTCTCCACACCACCCACCCCCTTTGCTGGGCTGTCACACATAAGGAATTTTAAACAATTTTTAAATAAGCTTAATCAAAAAGTAATTAGGCAGGAAAACCCAACACAAATGCTTGTCTATTCTAAAGCCAAAATAAATGACTTTGGGATTAAAATTTTTTTCTGGAGTAGCGAATTTAATCATATTCATTTGCACGGGTACTTGGGAGTTATCCTTAACTCCTACCTGAGTCCAAAAAAAAATAGAGGCTTTCCCTTCACTCTTTGCCCTTTCCCCTCTAGATCCTCCCCACCCCCGCAAAAAGAAAAAGAAAAACAAAAGGAAGGTGGGGGGAGTTAGTGTTCTTCACCTTCCATTTAGAATATTACATTTGATGATAACTGGAATGGAACACAAGTTATTCACTGCTCAGGGAAAGGCATCGTGGGATCAATTGTTTACATATATAAACTATCCTTATAGTATAATAAATCCACACTTACATTTTTAGCTCTTTACCCTCTGCCTCGCCAAAAGAAAACCATTGAAAATCTGTTTAGGAGAAACTAATCCTGTTTGTAGGCTCTTACCTACCAAAGCTTCAGCCTTAGTGGCCGTTCATGTACCCAACCAGAGTCTACCGGCAACACTCAGTGCTGGGTGTAAAGAGAGACTTAAAGTGGAAAAGATAAGGTCCTGCTCTTTCAGGAAGCAGCATTATAAGGAAGATGATACAGTTACACAAATAACTATGACACTAAACAGAAATGCCACAGAAAGGGCAACGATACAGGGAGCGATCACTTCTGGCTGAGGTAATCTGGAAGGCTTCATGGAGGAGGTGGTATTTGATCTGGGATCTTGAAGGATAAAGGTAATTTGTAAATTAAGAGATGACAGGGAAGACAGAGGAAACAGCAGGAACAGAGGAAAACTAAAGAAAATATTCTGCTCTTAGAGTCGGCTCCCCTACCTCTCTAGGCCAGGTTAGCCCACTGTGACTCTAAGCGTCTTTGTGATCTTCGCTTTTAAAACGATCATTTATTGAGCACTTACTAGGTGCCAGGCACTATGCTAAGCTCTTTACATACATTATCTTAGTGATCCTTGGAACAATCCTGGGAGGGAGAGATGGTTGTTCTGTTTTTGCAGATAAGGACATTGACTTAGCAACAGGTTCAGTAACACCTTCCAAAGTTCCACAAGTTTTAAGGAGAAGAGTTGGAGTTTGAACACATTCTACCTCCATCTTTCTCTAAGATGCTCCTGGATACAGCTGCTTAACCTAGAGATGACAAAGGGATTGAAGTACCAGTTATTAAAAGCTATCTGAAAACACTAACCTATGTCTTTGTTCATTCTTTTTTCTTAGCAAGGCACTGATGAACTTTTTTGTTTGCCTACAGTACCTCTTTAACACACGCACCATTACTGTATTATATTTAGAGCAAAAAAAAGTATCTTAGTTCAATTCAAGACCAGAGATTTCACTCCTATGCTAACAGATATGTGTGACATGAAAGCAAAGTAACATCTTCTTGGGACCGAAGGAGATGAAGGTCAGGATGGACTCCGGTCCACGCACTGCCCTGAAGGAGCCGCTCACCGGTCATTCACTGTGCTCAGAAAAGCATCAATAACCGTTTCTCAGTTCACATCCACAGTTTCCACTTGCTTTCTTATGACCTTGGAACCGTAATTTTCTCAGCCCCAGTTGTACCTCATTAGGGAGTGAGTGATGAAAAGAAAGATCAGACAGAATTTATTTTTCTCAGATGCAAGCGCCCTGGCACAACTAGGTCAGTAAACGGGAAGAAGTGGCCTTTTCTGTCTTGCACACAACATGCCACCAGGCGCACAGATGGAGGGGGACCCACAGGCCTTCTGCAAGCCGTATCCTCACTTCTTGCCTCAAGCTCAGTATGGGCTTAGGAGACGTCTTCCTGTTTCTCAGACAACATCCTGGAGTAAATAAACTCTCACCACCTTATGAAGGACCTTAAAAACAGCTTCCAGGATTCTCTTTCACTTTTCATAATGAAGACAGGCTTATAAAGACTAGTGTGCAAAGAATGAAATCGGGTCTGCTCAGGGACTTGTGGCCCAAACCTGCTGGGTCAGTAATGTGTTGACAGAGAATTAAGGCTCAGGTCCCTCTACTCTATTCATCTAAGCAGAAATGCTGCCAGAAGAAAGCCCTCTTAATGGGGTAAAATTTGGGTAACTGTTGCAACGACAGCTTGCCAACACCCATCCATGAAAAAAGAGAACATAGGGAAACGTTTACTGAGTACTTACTATGGGCTGGGCATCATGCTGGGTCCTTTAGATTTTTTTTTCATTTTACTTTATTTAATTTATAAAATATACATAACATGAAATGTATCACCTTAACCATTTTTAAGCACACAGTCCAGTGGCAGCAAATGCATTCACATGTCCTGTGCTGTCATCACTCCCATGGAGTTCTGGTTTAGATACATTCTTACTTAATATTCTAAACACTAATAGACATGTGGGCCATGCCCACCAGACTGTAAGCTCTTGGAGGAGAGTCTAAAGAGAAATATGTTGGTTGACTGGATAAATGAAGAATATCAGTTTTAACACCCCCACTTTGCAGATAAAGAAACTGAGACTCAAAAGATTCATGTAATTATTCAAGGTCTCAGGGCTAATGAGTAGCAGAACCAGGATCTGAATCCAAAAGCCACACTGTTTGTCCTGCAGCTGCCTTGGCTACAGCAGGGCAAGGCTACATGTTCTGATGCCAGGAGTGTTCCAGGTACTTGAGTTGAGTGTGGAGAGAGTCTGAACGTTAAATGATCACTGCAAAAGGTACCGAATCCTGTTCAGGTTCTAGAGGCTGGTCGAAACTCTCTGGATTACACCCTTATGCTTAGGCAGCAGTACATGCAAAAGCATACCTAATGCCACACTCCTTTTAAATTTTAACAGGAGTATCTAAGGTCTTCTCAGAGGAAAGCTTTCTTGGAGCACTGCATGACGAATTCCTTTTGTCTGTAAGAGCTAACAGCACCTGTAGAAGACACAAAGGTATATTCCGGGTGTGACGTCAGAGAACACTGCCAGCAGAAGCAGGGGAGATGTTCATCACTGTTTACCTTCTGCCCAAGATGCTCCAATATGTGTTACTGATAGATATTCCTAAAGCACGGTGGTTTCTCCTCTAAATTATTTTCAAAGAACAAAGACATCTACCAATTCATTCAACACGTTCACTATGCCCTGAGCGCTATGCTAGCCTGGATTCGGGGATGGACCAGGCACGCCTCTCTTAGTTCCACCTGTAAGGGGCCCACAACAGAGCGTGCATCTGGCGCCCTGCACTCAGGTACCAGCAGCACACTACCCCCCCCCCACCGCCGCGCCCCCGCCCAGGACCGGCCTGCTTGTGTCCACGCCAAAATAAGCCTAAATCTCAGAATAATTTACATCCCAAACACCTCAAGCCCAGGATGGGAGTATAGTACCCACTCGGCCAGAGGAACTCTCTCAATGGGCCCCAGGGGGTTGGCGATCAAGGCTCATATGAATACAGAGCAAGTGCCTCTTTGACCATTTATCCTGGTGCTCATCAGGTTCCTTGTTCGTTTTCCTTACACCAGCAAAGCGCCACTTGGCGGCCAAATGTGGAACTGCCGGTTTAGATAGACCGGATATGGGTATGGGTGTGTGTGTGTGTGTGTGTGTGTGTGTGTGTGTGTGTGTAGGGGTACACATACGTATATATTCATATACACACATATATGTATGTATATATCAACTATGTATCCTAGATTTTCTAACCATTCTAATTTTAAGTATTTTGTTAAACTACCCCCATGTCTGCACTCACATTTTTGCTGTAGAAAATATGGTCCCAGTGCATACGAGATTAAAGGATCTTACTTCAATTGTAAATTATTGGGTAATTCCCAGTAGTCTGTAAAAGGGACTATAATCCATTCATAAAAATAAATAATTTATTTCAACAAAAAGTTTTTTTAAGGTACATAATTTGCTAACATTTGCTATTAAATTCAGGCCTGATCATATACACACATCGCATCCTGGATTTGGCCACTGGGAACTCCCTCAGTTGGCTCCTGTGTCCTTTTGATTTGCCCCATCACTTTTCTGAGCACTTCCTCCTTACTTTCTGGCACCACAAGATATTCCAAGTTCATGCTGTGTTTTTCTGTCCCCTCCCTGGAACTGATCATGTCTCCAAGAATCCCTGGTTCCTTTTTAGAGACATCTACCTCAGACCATCATGTATTCACTAATCTTTTACCAATGAACACTTGTTCTGC
Source organism: Mesoplodon mirus (assembly GCF_964341445.2). Taxonomy (NCBI): domain Eukaryota; kingdom Metazoa; phylum Chordata; class Mammalia; order Artiodactyla; family Ziphiidae; genus Mesoplodon; species Mesoplodon mirus. Next base: position 37,725,949 of record NC_138994.1, on the reverse strand, counting down.
TTCCAGTTTTCAATATTACAAACAATGATGCAATAAACATTCCCTGAAAGGAAACTTAATAGGAAAAAGGAGGGGGGGTGATGTAAAAGAAAAACAAATGAATATGACCTAATGCAGTCTTTACTTAAGAAGAAAAAAGCCCCAAATGCCAAAAATCTGCCTCTGAAGAGAAAGGAAATTATTTTTAGGCAATTTATGACTAAAAGAGAAAAGTACTCATTTTACACATAGACATGTAATATTTGTGTCAGAGAAATAAATAATAGTTAATATGGAAATCAACATCTGGGATCATATGAAGAGCTCATTTACAGCACTCATTTACATAAGCTCTTGCTTTTATAGATTTTAGGGGTTTTATATTTAAAATTCAGTTCCTTTTTTATTTGATGCCTGGTTATTTTCTCAGCTTTCTCTACTTCCCCTCTTCTCAGCTATGTAGTGTGTCCAAGACTTACCAGTGGATATATTTAGACTTGTGATACTTTATAACCTTTTCTTAGATCCACATCAGGGAGAACAGTTTACCCTGGTTGAATGATGTGAAATGAATACAAATTTGCCTATTTAACCAGCTGTAGCCCTGGGACAGACTGTATTGTGCCTGCTGTCCACCAAAACATCAATGAGCTATATTTACAGCAGTCAAACTCCTTTTCACTAATTTTCCATCCAATCCTCGTGGGGAGTCAATCACCCATGTAGAAAGACTGGTGACCACAAAGCTGACAAGATGTGAAAAGACATTTTTTTCACTCAAATCAAAGACGTGAGGGAGATACCACGAGGGCGTCACATGATGACCTTAACTCAAAGATGCTCTGTGTCCAGGTTTGGTTACCAAAGGAATCCATCCAAGATGGCAGTCTATTTATAGTCTGTTAACTCCTCCGCTGGGTCCCCTGGCAGGGTGCACATGGGACCAATGTCCTGTCTATATGACATCACCTCTAAGGTTGATCTTTCCAAAATATTTAAACCCTACTACGAGTGTGCCCACTTAACCAGTTCTCTTTGATAACAAGGGCATGAAAGATCCACTGCAGAGAAAAGCACCCATCACAAAATCACCCTGGTCTTTGTGGACAACCATCACAGACCCATTTTCTCCCTCTACTTATGGTTTGGGTCTTGACTCATATTGTTCAGGAGTACTCAGACCGGGCAACAGGTTGCACACACTCGGACATCAAATGCACCTCCAGGGCTGTGTGTGCTGCTTTGATGACAAGTGAAACCTACTCAACTTCCGGTTCCCCTGATTGAAAGCCCCTCCCATCGGGATAAAACACTACCCAATCATCCTGTGCTTCTACAATAAAAGTATCTTTCTGAAGATGAGCTGCTTTTAGATACAGAGGGTTCTGCCTAACACCAGCTAATTTTAAGGAGAGTTAAAAGGGAAAAAAGTGCTTTTAGTAAAGCAGACACTGTCATCTTTTCCCTCCAGCAAGTTGGTAAATAATGACTAAGGGTCAGAGAAACGACTCCTTTCAGACCAGCACCCCATTCTAGACGCCTGACTTCCAGATTTCATCTGGTCAGGAGACTGGTAACCCAGCTCACAAATAAGAATCCAGTTTTAAGTAAGAGATTTTGAGATGCATAATACTGTAGGTAAAGAATATGCCCAAAGCACCAGTATCAGCCAAAACAGGTATTTTAAAATACACAACAATAAAGCAGAAACTAACACACCATTGTAAAGCAATTATACTCCAATAAACATGTTAAAAAATTTAAAAATAATTAAAAAAATAAAATACACAACATATACATTTTTTCCAAAGAAGCATATGAATGTTCTAATGCCACCAAGTATTAGTTTTCCAGTCATTTTATTTAACAGAGGTGTTTTTAGTAGGCCAGTTATTAAGAAGAGCAAGTGCACCGAAGTCTTCCCCAGTCTATATTTTAAAAACTAAAAACTGTAAGTTGCTCTTCAAGTTGAAAAACTCCAAGCTGCCCACCTGTGCCCCTCCTGAAATATACTGACCCTAAAACGATCTCTGTAAGAGCCAAGATCAATTACAAGAGTTTCAAGTCTCCATCTCTCATATTTCTGGAAGGAAATATGCTCTGAGGGACTTCCCTGGTGGTCCAGCAGTAAAGAATCCACATTACAATGCAGGGGACAGGGGTTCGATCCCTGGTCAGGGAACTAAGATCCCACATGCCACGGGGCAACTAAGCCCATGCGTCACAACTACTGAGCTCACGTGCCTCAACTAAAGCCCACGTGCCGCAAACTACAGAGCCCACATGCTCTGGAACCCATGCACCACAACTAATGAAGGGAAAAACCCACACGCCACAACTAGAGAGAAGCCCACGCGCCAGAATGAAGAGCCCGCACACCTCAGCAAAGATCCCGTGTGCCGCAGCTGAGACCCAATGCAGCCAAAAATAAATAAAATAAATAAATAATTAATAAATCTTAAAAAATATGCTCTGAAGTCTGCTATGTTAGGAACCTCAGCTTCAGAAAAAGAATAGTATGAAATACAGAAACAGTTAAGTTTATAAGCCAATCAAATACAGAATTCTAAGCCCAGGTAAGGTCAGTTTCTTTGGCTAAGCTACCTATTTTCAGGTACAGCCCTAGGCCCAGAAAGAAGGCCATTAGTAATTCAAACACCCTAATGAGATTTTATTTTGCTTAGCTCATCATGAGATATGGAAACCCCATATAATTGGAACAAAATAGCGTAAAATAAAAACCTATAAGTTATACAGCAGAAACTAACACACCATTGTATTTTTTTTTTTTTTGCAGTATGCAGGCCTCTCACTGTTGTGGTCTCTCCCTTTGTGGAGCACAGGCTCCGGATACGCAGGCTCAGCGGCCATGGCTCACAGGTCCAGCTGCTCCGCCGCATGTGGGATCTTCCCGGACTGGGGCACAAACCCGTGTCCCCTGCACTGGCAGGCAGACTCTCAACCACTGTGCCACCAGGGAAGCCCTAACACACCATTGTTAAGCAATTATACTCCAATAAAGATGTAAAAAAAAAAAGGCTCAACACAGTCAAAAAATAAATATATAAAAAGAAAATAAAAATAAAAAAAATTACTGCTGTTTATAAACCAAAAAAAAAAACCCTATAGCATATGTATGATAGTTTTAATTTCTAAATTGTTAATATTAAGCTCTGTAGGGACTTCCCTGGTGGTCCAGTGGTTAAGAGCCTGCCTTCCATTTCAGGGGACGGGGGTTCGATCCCTGGTCAGGGAACTAGGATTCCACATGCTGCAGGGCAACTAAGCCAGCACACCACAACTCCAGAGCCAACGCGCCACAACTAGAGAGAAGCCCACACACCTCAATGAAAGATTCCGCATGCCACAACTAAGACCCAACACAGCCAAAAATAAATAAATAAATATTTAATTTAAAAAAATCTGTAATTTGCAGCTAATTTAACAAGGTAACAATCTGTTTCACTTTGCCCTGCTAAGCTTCCAAAAGTCTTGAGAGCTCTGATTATTTTTCACTCACTCCTTAATAGCAGTGCATAGGACTGGTCAAGAATCCGCCTGCCTGTACGGGGCACACAGGTTTGAGCCCTGGTCTGGAAAGATCCCACATGTCAGGGAAGAGCTAAGCCTCTGCGCCACAACTACTGAGCCTGCACTCTAGAACCCGCGAGCCACAACTACTGAGCCCACACGCCACAACTGCTGAAGCCTGCATGCCTAGAGCCTGTGCTCTGCAACAATAGAAGCCACTGCAATGAGAAGTCTGTGCACCGCAATGAAGAGTAGGTCCCGCTCGCCGCAACTAGAGGAAGCCCATGTGCAGCAACAAAGACCCAACGCAGCCAAAATAAATTTAAAAAATAGCAGTGAGTAGCCAAGGTTATATAAACCAACTGAACTAATTTCTTAGGCTCACATATTAAATATATATTAAATATATTAAAGTCTAAGCTCACTTAAAGTCTGTCTGTAATGAAATCTAGAGCTAGAAGTATAACTCTGATGTTCTAGATGGTGAATCTCAGAGACAAAATATAATTATTTACAAAATATCATGCACAGAGTCCAATCCCAAGGCTGATTCACATCACTGGCTTCTCTCTCATCCTGTGTTCCATCCTCATCCCTTTCTTGACCTCCTACCTGACATCTCTGTGTCCCTCCACCAATCACCTATCACCTCTCAGTCCATCCTCGTAAATCTTCACTCCTTTAACCACATCCTTCAACACCTCCAATTTTCCTATTCTCAGCAAACACTTCTTTATGGCTCTTCCTCTTTTTACTGATTTCCTGCATGCTATTAAGACCCTGGGCTTCTGATCATCTTTCCAGGCTTGTCAGAAGTGATTCCAGTTCATCAAGAAAAAAGCAGGTGTCCTAGCCTTAACCATAAGCTTTCTGAGACTAAAAAGAGCCAAGTTCCAAGTTTAAACGTAGTGCAAAACAAAGATGGCACAACAGATAATAATTTCCCAAGGAGCAATACATGGTCATATCTCCTAACACAGTCTTGCTCCTGGGTTTATAATGCTCAGTCTGGCCAATTCAAAGATTCTTTAAGCACTACTTAATAATCCACCAAGAAAGCACAGCCCCAGGATTAAGTGGGAAGTCAAAAGTTCAGCAAGAGGATTTAGTGACTGGCTTCTAAACAAATAAATTACGGAAAAGGAAAGATTCGTAGTGGGTAAACCTGACAGACACCACCTTCACTAAGTGATCAAGGCTGCCATCACTGGGAGTATGTCATGAACTGTTATATGCCTCTTATATGATGTAATAAGTGCACTTAACCTCTGTGGTATTCTTTCTGCAAATCCATAACCCTAGTCTAATCACAAGAAAACATCAGAAAACCCAAATTGATGAGAGTTCTACAAAATATCTAACTAGTAAATCTCAAAACTGTCACGGTCATGAAAAACAAGGAAAAACTGAGAAACTGTTAAAGATTGGAAGAAATGAAGGAGACATGACAACCAAAGGTAACTGGGATGAAAAAAAGACATTAGTGGAAACACCGGTGTAGTCCTAATAAAATCTGTAGTTTTGAAAAATAGTAATGTACCTATGCTAACTTTTAGTTTGGATAAATGCTCCATGGTTGTGTAAGACGTTAACATCAGAGATAGCTGGGTGGAGGGCATATGGGAATTCCCTACTACCTTTGCAATTCTTCTGTAAAGTATTAAAAAAAAGTTCAGCAAGAGAAGTTCTGAGAGGAAATGAAGAGCAAAGGATCCCAAAGTGGAAGGTGTAGGTCTTGGCCCTTGTATTAGTGGTTGTGCAATTTTACACAAATTGCTGTACCCTACTAAGTCTCTATTTCCTCACCAGTAAAATGTGCTTGATAATAGCTACCTTATAATTTGTGAGATTAAAGGTTGTATTAGGGACTTCCCTGGTGGCACAGTGGTTAAGAATCTGCCTGCACGGGGAAACGGGTTCAAGCCCTGGTCCGGGAAGATCCCACATGCCACGGAGCAACTAAGCCCGCAAGCCACAACCTCTGAGCCCTCCCGGCACAACTACTGAAGCCCGGAGGCCTAGAGCCCATGCTCCGCAACAAAGAGAAGCCACCGCAGTGAGAAGCCCACACACCGCAATGAAGAGTAGCCCCTGTTCGCCACAACTAGAGAAAGCCCGCACTGCAACGAAGACCCAATGCAGACAATAAATAAATAAAAATAAAGGTTGTATTAGTCCAGTCAGGAAAACAAACCACACCAGGTATTTTAACAGAGAATTTAATCGAACTGGTTAAACAGGCACCAGAGAACCAAAACACAAAAAGGGGACACTGAGCTGACACAGTGTCACCTCAGGAAGCGGCTACAACCCCTGGGGCTGAGGGAATCAAGGGGAGAGGTGGGGGCTATCAGCCTAGAGGCCCATGGGGGTGGGACTCTGGTCTCTGGGTACCACCCTTTCTCTTCCTCCAGCCCTGAAGACCCTCTGGCGCCCTCCATTGGCAGAGCCTGGAAGTGGAGAAACCTGGCCGAAGAGTCCCTGCCCCAGAATTACCCAGCCCAGGTTAGAGGGTGGTTTGGGGCTGGGAGACAACAGCTGAACTGTGAACTATGAAACAACTTTGTAGACTGTAAATGTTACCCACTAGTACTTATTAATTTCATTACTTCCATTAAGTGCCTGAGATAACTCTCCCTCTTTTTTTTTTTGCCACGCCACGCATCTTGTGGGGATCTTAGTTCCCGGACCAGGGGGTCGAACCCGTGCCCCCTGCAGTGGAAGCACGGAGTCTTACCCACTGGACCCCCAGGGAAGTCCTCTCCCCTTTCTTTATAAATATTTAACAGTATGGATTAACAGAGGATATGCACCTTTGGTGTTAAAAGGATTTAAAATTTTAATAAATGGAAAATATGGGACTACATTCTATTCTATAATTATAGCAAGCTTTACCGCAAAGCTCGCTTTGTCAGAGCTGTTTTCTAAAGGTAAAGCATATGTCTGATTCATTTCTGTAATAGTCAGGGCTACTATTTTAGTTGAGTGGAATATGTGTGTTGCTCAGGGATGCTATTTACATGTAACCAAGCTATTTGACCCAGAAGTCTTTGACTTTTATAGACTTTTGTAAAAACACTTTCATTACAATTTAAGGCCATTATGCATCTCTTTAAAAGCTGAAAAAAGTTAACCAAATTTTTCTTTGAAATGCAACTCCAATACATATAGTTTCCCGAAAGCTGGGGCAGACCCTGACAACAGGAAACAGAGGTGAGAGTGTGCACACTTAGTTTCAGTAGGTTTCAGAGAAATGTCGAGGGACTTCCTACAACACAGATGTTTTCGTTTCACTGTTGAAAACTGCAGCAATTCTTGTGCTCTGGTTTGTTAAGAAACACAGCCTTAAACAACAAACCAAAAGTTCAAGCGTTTAGTGGCACTCTCCAAGTCAGCAAAACTTATGTCACAAAGCAAAGTTCCTTTCTCAGAGCTTCTGGAAGCTCTGTCTACACTTCATTTATCACTTCCCTCCTTGTGTGTATATAGTGTCCGAGCTTCCTGCGAGATTATAAACTTGAGGGCAAACTCTAGGTTAAAGATATCTTTGTATCACCCAGAGTGATTAGACCAGCACACATAAAAGATAAAAATAGGTATGTGTAGAATGAATATATGAATAAGGTCTTCAGAAGAGCACAGCATGTGGTGACCATCTGGATTGTGGATATTTGCCCTAAATGGCAGGTTGGCACAATTAATTCTCACAAAATAACTAAAAAACAGATCGCCATGTGTTTTTTGGTTTTTATTTTCTTACCTTTTTATTGAAGTGTAGTTTATTTACAATGCTGTGCCAATCTCTGTACAGCAAAGTGACTCCGTTTTACGCAAATAGACAATCGTTTTTTAATATTCTTTTCCATTATAGTTTTTCCCTGCTGCTGGGGTACTAGGATTAACCCCTCTGGCTGAGGGCTGCTGATGCAGAAGCAATGCTGACCCGCCCCCTGCCCCCACCCCACTGCCACGTGCACACATGGCATCTGGGGCACACGTCCACTGCCTCTTGTTGGTACATGGCCATAAGCAGGGGCTCCCTGGGCCACATGGACACCAGGCCACAGAGAGCACTGGCATGTCTGTGAACCACTCCTTCTTTCCAAGACATTCCTTTTTTTTTAAAGTCAGGTTTATCGAGGTGTATTTTACATCCATTAAAATTCACCCATTTTACTGTACAGTTCTATGAATTTTGACAAATGTATACAGCTCTGTAACCACCATTGTAATCAACGTACAGCACCCTCCCATCCCCCCACAGTGTTCCTTCATTCCCTTCTGCAGCCAACCCCTCCCTGCACCCCCAGTGTCTAGCAACCATTCATCTGTTTCACATCCCCACAGTTTTGTCCTTTCCAGAATGACAAGACACATTCTTTACATGCTTTAAAAAAATAGCCAGAGGCCTCAGTGAACTCTGCACAGATCACCATATGTTCAGCTGCCCTAGGAGCCTCTCGTGTACATCTGGAGGGGAGAACACAGGGGCTGGTGGGTGCGAAGGGCAGCACCATTCACTGTGGCATGGATGACATCACAAGCTCTACAGGGAGCAGGACGTGTCCTCGTGAGCTGGGAAGCAGCTCTTCTCCATCCAAAGACAAAGACCTCTTATTTTAAAGTGCCTCTCTATGAAATATCCGGGTTCCTTCTTCCATGGTCATATGGTACAAGACACAACCAGATTTCCTTCTGGTTTGGTTGAGCTTTTGGTATTAAAAGAAAACATAAATTACTGTAGCTGAAATAGAATATACATTAATAAGAAAATTCTGTTAAGCTAAAAAGCTTGAGTTCCAGTAGAATGTTCTTCCAGCCTATCAGATTTGGCTTGACCGCACAGTGGGTTATTTTGTGCCTAGCAAAATACTGAACTTTTACTGAATTCTTTAAGAATCACTCAAGAGCTTCCTACACAACTTCAGGCTAACATGAAGCAGAGTACAAAGAACGTATAAATGCAAAACAAGGGACAATGACGAGCTCCCTGGCAAATCGAGACTGAGGGAAATTGCAAATTACCTTCTAGCACAATACAAGGTCACATTACAGCTTTTTTTTTAATTTAAAATTTTTACATAGAAAATCCTTGCCCTGTAATTTCAAAGCCCCAATTATATTGTTTACACATTCCTTTTCTACTCTATGTAATAAATTATTTTATATTATATCTTATATTTCATATTAGATATATAAGGGGTTATCTATCAAATTGTGAGATGTATGGGGCTTCCCTGGTGGCGCAGTGGTTAAGAATCACCTGCCAATGCAGGGGACGCAGGTTCAAGCCCTGGCCCGGGAAGATACAACATGCCGTGGAGCAACTAAGCCCGTGCGCCACAACTACTGAGACTGTGCTCTAGAGCTCGAGCGCCACAACTACTGAGCCCGCATGCCACAACAACTGAAGCCCGTGCGCCTAGAGCCCTTGCTCTGCAACAAGAGAAGCCATCGCCATGAGAAGCCCACGCACTGCAACAAAGAGTAGCTCCCACTCGCTGTAACTAGAGAAAGCCCGCATGCAGCAATAAAGATCCAATGCAGCCAAAAACAAAAATAAAAAATAAATAAATTTATAAAAAATTTTGAGATGTAGTTTGAAGAAATGATAGGGAATTTAAAGTCAAACAGTGCTTCCCAGCTCCCATCAGCACAGATTTGAAAACTTGAAGAAATGAAGGCAAAAGTTTAGGATAGGCCTCCCAGTGCCCACAACAGATTCAATACTTGTACTGACTTCTGTTCCCTTCTGAATTCCCACTGAAATGACAGCAAAGGGATTGAAAAAGAAGAAAAAAAGTGTAAAACCACAAGAACAGAGAGAATGGGAGAGGAAATAAACAACTGGAAGCTGTATCACAGACAGACAAGTGGAAACTGATTTAGGAGAACAGAAAAGGCTGAAATTCGAAATGGCAGAAACATATTTATGCCCAGAGTCCCAGAAAGGCTTAGGAATTGGAGGCAACAGGTCGTCCTAAAAGTGGGGTACACTGAGGTTTGAAAGAGGAGACTGGGAAGGTCTGAATGAAGCGCATTTCGACTCTGAGATCTTTTCCCTGATGCCACGTGGCCAGGATTCTACCTGTCCCCTCTCTAAGAGAACGCGTTTACCAGTCAGAGGATTTGACAGTCCCAGGGACACGGGGCACAGCCAAGGGCAAGGGAGCTCTTTGCAAACACAGGCCTAAGTCAAGGTCTCCACACAGAGGCTTGCTGAGACCACACAGCCCCTTCCCCGCTCATCTCCTGGAACCAGGCCGTCAGACTTTCAACCCTTTCCCCTCTGTCCCCCACCCCCAGGTTGGACATGAGTGGATTCTTCACTGGAGAAACTAGTTACCGTCACTTGATTTATGACAAAGGCGATCCTGCAGTGCCATGAGAAAGGATGGATGGTCTTTTCCACGGTCGGTGCTGGGTCAATTTAAACAAAAGGAAAAGGAGGAAAAGAACCTTGGCCCCTACTTCACAGCACACCCCAAAATCAATTCCAGATGGGGGACAAGCCTAAGTGTGAAAGGTTAAACAAAGCTATTAGAGGAAAACCAGAGCATCTTCATGATTTGGGTATTTGAAAGATTTCTTAAATAGGATACAAAAAGTGCTACCATATAAGCAAAAAACAGATAAATTGGACTATATTAACATTTAGAACTTCTGTTCAACTAAAGATACTGGGAAGAGAGTGAAAAGGCATAAGCTTCAAAGCTGCTAAGAGACTAGATCTTAAATGTTCTCACCACAAAAAGAAATAATAATTACGGGCCCTGATGCTGGTGTTAGCTAACACATTGGTGGTAATCATATTGCAATATATAAATCTATCAAATCAACACATTGTACACCTCACACTAACACAATGTTCTATGTCAATTATATCTCAATAAAAATAAATTAATTCTTATTTATTTTTTATTTTTGGCTACACTGTGTGGCTTGTGGGATCTCAGCTCCCCAACCAGGGATTGAACCTGGGCCACGGCAGTGAAAGCACTGAGTCCTAACCACTGGTCCGCCAGGGAACTCCATAAATAAATTATTTTTAAAAAGAGAGAGTAAAAAGGAGTTGTGAAGATGGTACCTGAGGCTAGAGTGATGTACTTTGAAGACAGAGGAAGGGACCATGTGTCAAGGAATGCAGGGAACCTCTAGGAAAGGAAAATTAAAGGAAATGGATTCTCTTCTAAAGCCTCCAGAAGGTCCTTCCAACACCTTAATTTTAGACCTCTAGAACTATAAGAAAATAAATTCATGTTCTTTTAAGCTACTAAGTTTATAACAATTTGTTAGAGCAGCATTTGAAAACTAATAAATTACGGTTGTTAAATAGAACTTCTCACATTTTTACCTCTGGCCAAGATTTACCAAAAGTTTGTTTTAAGCAAAAACAAGCAAACCGACATACTGAATACAAAAATAAAAACAAAATAAAAAGAGAGAGTGAAAAGCAAGCAGAGACTAGGAGAATATATTTGCAATATATTTATCTGAGAAAGGGCTCATGTTTTTCTTATTATTTCCTTACTAAGAAAGAAAAAGCAGCTCAGCTAAGAGAAGAGATTTGAAGTGACACTTCGCAAAGGAGGGATCCAAATGGCCAGTAAATATATGTCATGGTGCTCAACCTCATGGGTCATCAGGAAAATGGAAGTTAATTCTGCACTCCCACCAGAATGGCTATGATGAAAAAGATGGAAAATACTAGGTGCTGGGGACTCCAAACACTCCTGACAGGAGTAAAATTGGTATAGTTGCTTTGGAAAACCATTTGGCAGTATCTTCTCCAGTATACTGTGTGCCCAGCAATGCCAGCTGCAGGCGTACTCCTACAAATATGCATACACATGCTGAACAAAATACACAGAATGCTGCATTTGCTCGGGTAGTGAGTACGTTCGTTGATCAATAAAGTCCTTCATGAAATGAAAACTGTCTCAGTTTCACTTAAAACCGAACGAGCTTTTTGGCCAACCCAATGGAATATTCACGACAGCACGGTGAGGAGTAAAAAGACCAGCACCCTGGCCTCGAGATGGGGGGATTCTGTGGTGCAAGCTGTACTCCAGAGCTTTCCCAAAGGACCAGGCTGGAGCAAGTCTGTGCCAAGACCACACTGCTGCCTAGTTTTGCTCCCCTGCCCCATCTGGCTTCCCTTATGCCCCTTCTCCAAAGAGCACTTCTTCAGTAAAGAGTTTTCACAAAAGTCTCTAGCACAGGTTTGCTTCCAGAGTCTGCCTTAGACCAGGTGGCATCAGAAGTTGCCTACGGAAGTGGACTCAGCAGGTGGAATTCTGAGGGTGGGTCGCTTACCAGCCAGATGGCAACATGGACCTATAAGTGGTGTGACGGCCCCTGGGGTGCTGTAGTAGTGCGACCTGTGGCTGGGGACACGCTGACTGGTTTAACGTCTCTGGTACAGGAGGTGCAGAAGAAATGGTCACGAGAAGGACTGTGGAACTGGGTGGCTGTTGTTAAGAGCCGTCTGCCCAGTGAAAACATAAAAAGACAGTCTCAGATAAAACAACCAGTAACTTGAAGCCGAGTATGACAGTCAGCCAGCCTAAAGACACTTACCTCCCTCAGGCTCAGGACCTGATGTTTAGGGGTGGCAGCTCTAAGAAGGCTGAACTCAGTCCAGGCAAGTCTCCTATGTCAAAGTCAGGGCCCTGATGGAAAGGGTGAACTCTAAGGCCTGAGATGGGATGTCTGTATCTATTTACTTGAGAACTGTAAACCCCAGATTCTCTGGGCCCTCAAAGTGGCCAACTCCCTCTCCTTGGAAAACAGAGGAATCCCCCTTGCTTGAAGACCATGGCAGCACTCTCAAACAAGACAAGCCTCTTACAGGACACCGCTTGCCCTACAATGGACTGCCCCCATCTTCCTCCTGGCTGCATCACTCACTTGGGGCCAGCTGGGCCGGCTAAGAGAGGAGGGGGTATTATTGCAAACATCCCAGGGGACTGGGCTGACACACGTGTTGGCAGGAGCTGGAAGGATGTGTGGGTCCTGAGGGTGCTGGTCATGGGTGTGGCCTATAAAGCAGAATGAGGAGGAGCTGCTGATACGAGGACATCCTCTCATGACTCAAAATTAACACGCTGGCGAAGGCCTGGGTCTCACAGCTGCTGGGGGAGGGGGCCTCTTAGGAGCTTGGATGAGCAATGGCCCACACTAAGCGATTCCAGAACTGGCACAGAAGTCTTTGGAAGCAAAGACCAAAAGGTTTAGAGGAGCCGGCACACTAGAATGGGTCTTCCACATAAAGCAGGGAAACCCATGAGCTGGCTGTATCCTTTGGGAGGGCCCGGGAGATACAGTCTGAGTACCAAAGCCTAGACTCTGCCTCCAATGTTGGTCACCAACACTGATTCTGCCTCACGGATCAGGGCCCTCTTCTTTATTCTGACTGCAACCTGAGATCACACCTCATCAGCTCTCATCTGGACAACGGGCTCTGCTTTATGTTCCCACAGTAAAAATAATCATCTCTTAATTGATTTTCTACATTGTCATCGGAGTGATCTTTCAAAATGTATATTAAATGACTCCCAGTTTATACCACATGAATGGTTCCCCATTCCTATAGGATAAACGTCCAAAGTTTGCAGGAAGGCACACAAGGCCCCTTGGCCTAGGCCAGGATCCACAGCCTTATCTCTTGCTGTGTCTCCCCTGCACCCTCTGGACCCTACACTTTAATTTTATTGAATCATCTGTAGTGCAGAGCTGTCACCTTGGTTAGATGCTTCTGTGCCTTTGCTCTTCGGCCCCTCCTCCAACTCGTGCGTATGTCCTGGTTATAAAGTATGTTCCTTCAGGCAGGGGTTTCATTTAATCTTTGTATCTCTAGCGTTGAACATGAGCCTGGAGGATGATAGGGGTTCAGTCAAATGAACCCATATGAAGAATGACTGAATGAGTCAATCAATCAACGATTTGTGTAATGGGGGGGGATCAACGTGGGCATGGCCTCATGATTATCAAAGAAAACTATCTGCTCAACTAGGACAGAAACCAAATTATGATAAGAACGGAGAAGAAACTGTTTCCTTCTCCCCCTCTCCTTTCTTCTCCCAGTGCATAATTTTATAATCCAAATTGATTTTGAAATTCTTATATCGGGAAGGTAACCCACTAGGTCAACAACTACTAAACACTGTTCTTATTCCTCATCATCTCCAGCAAAGTTTCTTCTCCAGAGAATTTTTTTTGCTTACTCTCATAATTTCAGGCTACATTACAACCCCTTTCTATAGCTCTAATCCATAAAACTATACCCTGAAGCCTACACACCAGACAGACAGAACCATGATCCCTGTCTTATATCCCTAAGCAATTCAGTAGATCTAATATGCAGCATCCTGTTAGTTAAGAAAGGAGCAATTAAAAAAAAAGAAATCTGGGACTTCCCTGGTGGCAAAGTGGTTAAGACTCCATGCTCCCAATGTAGGGGGCCCAGGTTCAATCCCTGGTCCAGGAACTAGATCCCACATGCATGCCACAGCTAAGAGTTCGCATGTCACAACTAAGACCCAGCACAGCCAAATAAATAAATAAATAAATAAATATTAAAACAAACAAAAAAAGAATACAGTGAGCATTAAAAAAAAAAAGAAATCTAGGCAGCAGTTTCAAACTATCCTCCCAAAGGTACTTATCAACTACAAAGGGAAAGATGGTAACTCTACCATGGAGAAACCCATGGTGAATTATATCTCAATAAAGCTTTTATTTAACAAAGCAATGCAGATGTGACCAGGGTCAGGCATAGGGTGAACTTCTAAGGTGCTGGCGATATTCCATTTCTTGATCTGGGTGGCGAGTCCAAGGGTGTTTGTTTGCAGTTTCTTTACCTGTAGATATGTGCTTTCTATACTTCCATATAAATATTTCACAATTCACAAGACAAAAGTGAAAAGAAAAAAAAACAATGATAGAAAGTAAATTAAAAGCAGTTGGGTTTTGTTTCCAGAAGATGAAAGTGAAAAGAAAAAAAAACAATAGAAAGTAAATTAAAAGCAGTTGGGTTTTGTTTCCAGAAAAGGTAATTTAAAAAAAAGGGGGGGTGCTTCCCTGGTGGCGCAGTGGTTGAGAGTCCGCCTGCCGGTGCAGGGGAGGCGGGTTCGTGCCCCGGTCCGGGAGGATCCCACATGTGGAGCGGCTGGGCCCGTGAGCCATGGCCGCTGAGCCTGCGCATCCGGAGCCTGTGCTCCGCAATGGGAGAGGCCACGACAGTGAGAGGCCCGCATACCGCAAAAAAAAAAAAAAAAAAAAAAAAAAGGAACATATGGCAGGAGCAGTCCTATCAGCTGATTTGACTTCTTTGGGGGCACACCCTCTCATCACTGGGACCTCAGCATGAAGTGTAGCTGCCCTGGATAGTGTGACTCGCTGGTCTCTGTCATACCAATGGGACCCCTGTCCATCCCATGATCCATCTACTACAGAAACCCATCTCCATAAAACAGAATTTTCAGGGTGGAAAACTAAGACAGAAGCCACTAAAATCCTTTTCTTAGTGCCAAGTAGCAAACGCTTGGACCCAACCAACTAGCTTCCAAAGTTGTCTCTTTTATGTTATAACTTACTATCGAAAGGTGGCGCTAACGTTACACATACTGTTAAGTCTCATATTTTATGCTTTCATTTACCTAAAAAATAATCTATCCTACTCTGCATGTAAAAGTAACCAGCTTTCTCATGTTTCTCATGTTATCTCTGGAGTCAAGAGACAGTTGAAACTAACTCTTGAATAAAATCTACAATTTGGTTATATTCTCTCGGTATTTGGGAAAATGACTAGGACGTTACCTGTACACTGCAAAATAGTCTTGGTTTATGTATTTGATATTTATTCACTAAGTGTCAGGAAGCAACTTTCCCTAGAAGAAGGTATTTGAAATGATTTCTTCATCTTTATTAAGAACTAAAAGGTAACATAAATAGAAGGATTTTTTGGGGGGGGAGGATATAAAAACAAGTTAAATTACAAAATTGAAGACCTACAATAACTTTATTAAAATAAGTTCCTAAAACTGAATGGTCATTTCTTCCCTAGGCCAATACTGGTGTGCACGTGTGCCTTAAAAACTGAATGCAATACTCATGTTCATAGCAGCATTATTCATAACAGCCAAGAAGTGGAAGCAACCCAAGTGTCCACAGACAGATAAATGGAAAAACAAAATGTGCTCTATCCAAACAGTGGAATATTATTCAGCCTTCAAAAGGAAGGAAATTCTGACACAGGCTATAATATGGATGAACCCTGAAGTCATTATGCTCAGTGAAATAAACCAGTCACAAAAAGACAAATAGTGTAAGAACCCACTTAGATGAGGTACTGGAGTAGTCAAATTCCTAGAGACAGAAAGTAGAATGGTGGTTGCCAGGGGCTAGGGGGAGAGGAAAAGGAGGAGTTAGTATTTAATGGGGAGAGAGTTTCAGTTTTGCAAGATGAAAAGAGTTCTGGAGACTGCGTGTAAAACAATGTCAATGTACTGAACTACATACTTAAAACGGTTAAGATGATACCATTTATGTTATGTGTATTTTGTCACAATTTTTTAAAAAAACTGAAAGTAAAAGATCGAGAAGATCACTTATTGAAATAAGCAGTGTGGTCACCTCTGGGGAGAGCCCAGAAGTAGGAAGACATGTATTATAAAAATGCTGTTTTAAAAAATCCTTACGTAAAGCTGTCTGTAAAGCCTTAAAGCATTTAAACAGTATGCATATTTGGGTTCCCCTGGTGGCACAGTGGTTAAGAATCTGCCTGCCAATGCAGGGGACATGGGTTTGAGCCCTGGTCCAGGGAGATCCCACATGCGGCAGAGCAACTAAGCCCGTGCACCACAACTACTGAGCCTGTATTCTGGACCTAGCGTGCCACAACTATTGAAGCCCGTGTGCCTAGAGCTCATGCTCCTCAACAAGAGAAGCCACCGCAAGGAGAAGAACCTGCACTGCAATGAAGAATAGCCCCCGCTCGTATCAACTACAGAAAGCCTGCACACAGCAACGAAGACCCAACACAGCCAAAAATAAATAAATTAAATAAATTTAAAAAAATTAAAAGTATGAATATTTATTCCCTAGTTTAGTTCTTTTAAATCTGTGTTTTCTTTTACTCTCAGCTTGTTAAAAGCAGGTCACATCCACACCTAATCTGACTTTTCTAAAGCTGAACCATCACAGCCTGACACCCAAAGGCTGACACTCCATCCCTCTCCATGTTTATTCTGATGTTTTTCTCATTTTCCACAAGCCTGTAACCACTCAGCAGACCACACCCTTCTTGCAGTTCATTAAAAAAAATTAAAACCATTATTCTATGAATTTCCTTACTTTTCCTACCTCTATATATTCTCCTCTGTATATTTTATTTCCTTCCTGTGCTCAGCAGTAATCCCTTCTCTATTTTTAGAAAAAAATTAAATGCTTTTAATTGAAAAGTGAAAACATGTTCAATGGGGAAAATTCAAACAACATAGAAGAATATGAAGGAAGTACCTCCCCTCACTGATGCACCCCCAAGAGTTACCCCATCACAGGTTAAAATGCATTGTGCTCATGTATTTTTATGCACTTGTAAATATCAACATAAATGTATACATATATTTTTATACACTGTTATTTTTATCAGAAATGAAACCAGGGACTTCCCTGGTGGCGCGGTGGTTAAGATTTCGAGCTCCCAATGCAAGGGGCCTGGGTTCGATCCCTGGTCATGGAATTATCTCCCACGTGCATGCCACAACTAAGAGTTCACATGCCACAGCTAAGGAGCCAGTGAGCCATAACTAAGGAGCCTGCCGGCAGAAACTAAGACCCAGTGCAACCAAATAAATAAAGAAATATTAAAAAAATAAAATAAAGAAATGAAACCAGACTCTACATTATATATAGGAACTTGCTTTTATTTTTGGTAAACGATGTGGTCATAGATATATTTGCACCTCAGTGGATACAGCTCTACTTTATTTTTGGCTGAATACCAGTTCATAGTATAGATACACTATAATTTATTTAACAATTCCTGCCTGATGTGTGGAAAACCCACACATATCTAGTGTCAAAAGTGAATCAGGAGGGACTTCCCTGGTGGCCCAGTGGTTGAGAATCTGCCTGCCAATGCAGGGGACATGAGTTTGAAACCTGGTCTGGGAAGATCCCACATGCCGTGGAGCAACTAAGCCTGTGTGCCACAACTACTGAGCCTGTGCTCTAGAGCCAGTAAGCCACAACTACTGAGCCAGTGTGCCACAACTACTGAAGCCCACATGCCTAGAGCCTGTGCTCTGCAACAAGAGAAGCCACCGCAGTGAGAAGCCTGCGCACTGCAATGAAGAGTAGCCCCTGCTCACCATAACTAGAGAGAACTGCATGCAGCAACAAAGACCCAATGCAGCCAAAAATAAATAAATAAATTAATTAATTAATTAAAAGTAAATTGGGAAAAAAAAGTGAATCAGGGGACTTCCCTGGTGGCACAGTGGTTAAAAACTGCCTGCCAGGGCTTCCCTGGTGGTGCAGTGGTTGGGAGTCCACCTGCCAATGCAGGGGACACGGGTTCCTGCCCAGGTCCGGGAAGATCCCCCATGCCGCGGAGTGGCTGGGCCCGTGAGCCATGGCCGCTGAGCCTGCGTGTCCAGAGCCTGTGCTCCGTGATGGGAGAGGCCACAACAGTGAGAAGCCTGCATACCGCAATAAATAAATAAATAAATAAATAAAAATAAATTTAAAAAAATAAAAAACTACCTGCCAATGTAGGGGACACGGGTTTGAGCCCTGGTCTGGGAAGATCCCACATACCATGGAGCAACTAAGCCAGTGCACCCCAACTACTGAGCCCACATGGCACAATTACTGAAGCCTACACACCTAGAGCCCATGCTCCACAACAAGAGAAGCCACTGCAAGGAGAAGTCTGTGCACCACAATGAAGAGTAACCCCTGCTCACCACAACTAGAGAAAGCCGGCGCATAGCTAACAAAGACCCAATGCAGCCAAAAATAAAATAAATAAAAATTAATTAATTAATTAATTAATTTAAAAAAAGTGAATCAGCATTGTAGTAGAATACTGAGAGCAGAGGAAACACACAGGAGTATGTTTTTCCTTTACATGGACACTCAGAGAAGTGAAATAGCTGGGCCACAGCTGAAAATTTACTAAATATTGCCAAACTGAATGCCCAAAACAAAAAGAGTTGTAGTACAATTATAAAGGAAGGAAGAAGGAAAGAAGATAGCAGACAAAAGGCAAAAAATCCAATCTAATACATACACACACACACACTCACTCGGAAAAGAGGCCCACTCCTTCCATGGACTTTACATTGTGCTATGGACTCATGTCCTCCTCCCCCATTCATACGTTGAAGCCCAACTTCCAATGTGACTATATTTGGAGATGGGGCTTTTGAGAGATAATTAGGGTTAGATAAGGTCATAAGGGTGGGCCCCTCCAGATGGGATTAGTGGCTTTATAAGAACAGAAATAGAGATATCAGTCTCTCTCTCTTTTTTTTCTTTTTGGCCACACAGTGAGGCTTGCAGGATTTCAGTTCCCCAACCAGGGGCTGAACCCGGGCCATGGTAGTGAAATCTGGGAATCCTAACCACTAAGCAACCAGGGAACTCCCAGTCTCTTTCTGCCATGTGAGGACACAGTAAGAAGGCAGTCATTGCAAGCCAGGAAGAGGGCCTTCACCAGCAACCCAGTCTGCCGGCACCTTGATCTTGGAGTTCTCAGCCTCCGGAACTGTGAGAAGTGAGTATGTGTTGTTTAAGCCACCCAGCCTGTGCTATTTTATTACGGCAGCCTGGGCATATGAATACAGGCTCCAAGGCAGTAGATACTGGGGTACTTGTGACCAACCGGTCTGGTTACACTGGGGCCTGGGCACAAACCAACCTGCAGACAAAACCCGTGCAGAGGATCCCATTTAAGTGGTAGCTGACCCCAGGGGCTGCTTCTCCGTGTCCTCTGCCCTAACTTCTCCCCTTCCCTCAACTCACACTGCCCACAACTTTTGAATCTGCACCATCCTTATTTTTTAATGCTGCTATCCTAGTTCAGGTAGTTTTCATTCTTAACTAAAACTACGACCTCTTAACTGGTCTCCTTAATCTCCTCCCTTTCTGATTCACTCTACACTGTGAGTTGATTTAAAGAGCTAACTTTCTAAAATGGAAATCAAATCACAATAGTTGTCATTATTTGAATTCTGAAAATATTCCAGCAAGATGGATATTTTTTTAACTTTCTTTTTTTTTAATTTTAAATTTTTTGGCTGCACCGTGTGGCTTGTGGGATCTTAGTTCCCTGACCAGGGATTGAACCCCGGCCTGCAGCAGTGGGAGCATGGAGTCCTAACCACTGGAGCACCGGGAAATTCCCAAGATGGTTTTTGTTTTTTTTCTGGTACGAGGGCCTCTCACTGTTGTGGCCTCTCCCATTGTGGAGCACAGGCTCCGGACACGCAGGCTCAGCGGCCATGGCTCACAGGCCTAGCTGCTCCACGGCATGTGGGATCTTCCTGGACTGGGGCATGAACCCGTATCCCCTGCATTGGCAGGCGGACTCTCAACCACTGCGCCACCAGGGAAGCCCCAAGATGGGTACTTTTATAGATGGGGAAACAGAGGCTCAGTGATGGCCAATACCTTAACCTACACCACAAAGCTAGTCAATGGCAAAGCCACTCATGACTATGACCTTCTCTACTGCCATAGAAGAGTATAAGCTTCTCAGTACAATATTCACAGCCCTTCGAACACGGGCCCAGTTTGTATTTCCAACCTCATCTCCCACCAACATCCCTCACGATCCAGTCCTTACAGACTACTTGCCATTCTGGAAGCCCGATGTGCACTTCTGCATCTTTGTGCTTTCTTGCAGTGCTTGTGAATTCTGCCTTAATGACCTTCCCAGTCTCCACCCGGGAAGTCCTGCTCATCCCTCCAGGTTCCAGGACTCCTCTCAGAGCCAGTTCCCTGGGAGGAGGGCATCCCCACTCCCCTGCGCTTTCAGGTTACTCTGGCCCTGTCTCTCTTGGAGAACTTACCACGATCCATCACAGTCAGGGGCAATCTGCCCACCCCACTCTGTCAGAGCTCCTCGGGGCAGGAGCCAAATCCTTCTCACCTTTGCATTCCCAGTTGCGAGCACAATATATGACTCACAGGTATTTACTGAATGAATAAACGGCACCATGGCTAACACAAAGCTCTATATGTGTAAAATCCTGCTTCATAAATGGATATATTGCCAAGTTCCTTTAACTAACTTGCTCTCCCTGCCCATATGTGAATAAAAGCGTTCAGTTTATGGCAACTGGATTTAAGCACAATTTGGGGGTCCATCTCTATGAGAGGAAGAAGGAAAGCCCACCTGTGTGTGCCTTGGTTCTCAACATTAGCTGTGCAGCCTGGCTGTAGGGAGCATGAGGAAGAAGCGACAAAACACCCAAGAGGATGTGGAGTATTAGGGGCCCAACGAAAACTCAGCTGCTTCCTCTCAGATGACAGGAGAGATCTGAACTCTGGGAGAGTCAAGAGAACACTTGATATCTGACAATCCTAAGGTCACTAAGCCTCCAAATAATTTAGAGTTTTAGAAGAAATTTACCTCAACAAAATAAGATCTAATGCAATAAAGGACCAAAAAAATCAGCACCAGCTCTTCTGCCACCTAAGAAGAGGACGAATGGCCTTTACTCAACTGTGATGTACAAACACAACCATCTTATCTCCTCTATATAGGGACCAGGGCAGAAAGGCCTTCAGAAGCCCTGTTCACTACTTAAGACAGTTGCTTAAAAAACAGTGGGTATTCTCTCCACCCAGAACTATCAGTAACTGCAGAAATAACCAACCTGAAAGCCTAGTGAGTGAAGCTAACCTTGCTCCATACTTCATTGCATCCAGCAGTTGAAATGCATTTTTCAAGCATGACATTCCTATAAAGTCAGAACTGCCTCCACTTTACAAGTGGGTAATTTGAGAGCCTGAGTGATAGACTTGCCAAGGTTGCAAAGAGTTTAAGGTACATAAAACTTCCAATCTTGATTCCAACCTCTCTTCAACCATCCTTCTATATGTACATCCTTCTATATATATCTGGTTCTTTAAATCTGACCTGAAGACTTGATAATACATTTGACTTTGATGGATTATCCTAAGTGGGAGATCAACTCCAGTAAAAACTACAGGCTGAGCGAGAACTGAATGGTACTCATCTTGGTCTGATCATTCAGAAATGACAGGAAAAACAAGACCCAGAAGCCAGGAAGTCTATGGCATTTATAATTTAATCTAATAATTTATTTCAACATATTTTGTCCCCATCTCTCTGGAAAGAGGTGCTGTTCCTGCCTGAAGCTGCTGGATGGCTTTATAAGGCTGTTCACTTTCCTCTGCAACCTGACGCCCATTTACCGACACCGAAATACATTACTAGAGAGTAGAGGTCAGCTCTGCAGAACTCAAGCGACCAGTCAACCTTCAATCGATGGGCCTTCCACTAAACAAGCTGACGTGTGGTAATGGCGGACTCCCCAGGTCAGGTCGGCAGGTGGAATTACACACCAGATATGGACTCTGTCAAGAGACACTCAGGAGAACATGTCATGGCCATGCTGGCTACTTTCGGATGGTTGTCTCTCCATATCTCACAAACCTCACTTGATGATCTACTTAGACAGCTTCACAGACAGGACATGTGCAGGGGTCCTGAGTGCACCTGACCTGACCAGCAGGAAAGGGCAGAGGACCCCAGGCTCTGGAGCTGGACTGCTGGGATCAAATCCCGATTTAGTCACTTCCAGGCTTTGCGATCTTTGTTTCAATTCTTTGTGTCTCTTTGTTCTTCATCTGTCAAATCAGGACCCTACTCGTTAGGGTGAGAACACAGAGAGAGAACATGTACGGAGAGCTTAGAACAACCAGGCCTGGCAAACAGTAAGTGTTCAATAAATGTTAGCTATTATTATTATTAACTAAGAAAGGGGGAAAGCAAAGGGAAATGTGCTACATTTCTTCTGTTTTCTCTGCTTCTACCTCCCTCTTTGAAGTGACCCTGATTTGCTTTCTTAACATGAAATCATGATGCTTTTTGAAAACATTTGCTCTGTGCAACATGAAGCACAGTTAATGACTACTTCATAAAAACAACAACAAAATGGCCAGTGTTGATGCTCCTTTGGGAGACAGCCTGCAAGTGAAGGTCAAGTCTGCTCTCCTGTGCTCCTGGAAGAGCTCAGTCATTCACAGGCTCACAGAGAAGTGTAAACAAGGCGGTTAAACTTTGCGAAGGTTTGTTAGCTGGCATAAACCTCAAAATGAACCTAAATGAGTGTTCCATTGTTTTAAAATCATCTTTGGGATGTCTCTGGTGGTGCAGTGGTTAAGAATCCGCCTGCCAATGCAGGGGACACGGGTTCGAGCCCTGGTCCGGGAAGATCCCACATGCTGAAGAGCAGCTAAGCCCGTGCACCACAACTACTGAGCCTGCACTCTAGAGCCCATGAGCCA
Source organism: Mesoplodon mirus (assembly GCF_964341445.2). Classification (NCBI taxonomy): domain Eukaryota; kingdom Metazoa; phylum Chordata; class Mammalia; order Artiodactyla; family Ziphiidae; genus Mesoplodon; species Mesoplodon mirus. The sequence continues at coordinate 37,702,891 of NC_138994.1, read as the reverse complement.
CAACTACTGAAGCCCACGTGCCTAGAGCCCGTGCTCTGCAACAAGAGAAGCCACCGCAATGAGAAGCCCATGCACCACAACGAAGAGCAGCCCCTGCTCACCGTGACTAGAGAAAGCCACGCACAGCAACAAAGACCCAAAGCAGCCAAAAATAAATAAATAAAATAATCTTTATGGCCTGAAAAGGTAAAAAAAAACAACTACACTTTTTTAAAGTACATAATCTATTCTGACACCAGAGGAAAGAAAAAAGGGAGGAAGAAATGGACGCAAACAGCAAGTCCATGTGAGAAGAAAGGGCATTTTCCAGGCATAAGCTGACTCTCGGTGAATGAGGAAGAGTACTTATCTGGCTCAATCAGAAAAAAAAAATCTTTCCACTCTAATGGCTAAGGTAGTAGCAGCAAAATCAGAGAACAGACATTTGATAAGTGTGAGCTGTCATAAGTGAATCTGAAGCAGAAAGGACTTGGTATTTTCTAAAGTACTATTGGACTCAGAATTAGAAGGTGTTGAAGGGGAGGATTGTCACCCCAGATAGAAAGGAAGAAAACAATGAAAACCACCACCACCAACAACAACGTTTTTTAATTAAAGCTCCAGATGGAAGAGTCACCAGATTAACCTTCCTAAAAAACAAACAAACAAACAAACAAACAGATAATTTCTCCAGGGCACTTATCTGCCTAAAAACTTTCAGTATTCCCCAGAGCCTACAGGAGAGAGTGGAAAACGTCTCGAGGTAATGGAGTCCCCAACTACCTTTCCAATCTTCTTTCACCATCAGGAAAGGTCCACTCCCACCAGACTGGCTTCCTCATTTGTTCCAGGGGAGGAACAAACCATGCTCATTTCAGCTTTGTATCCCCAGCTCCTATCACGGTACCTGGTCCATGGTAGTTTCTCAGTAAATGGTAGCTGATTCAACAGAAACGTGAATGCTTTCAGGCCTGTGCTCTGCACCTCACTCCCGGGAAGCCCCTTTCCCACCCGCCTCGTGAACACCCAGCCATCCTCCAAGGCCTTGTTCTCCACACCAACACTGAAGCATCTGCCCTTGCCACTCCCCTCCCCCACTCCCTATTCCTACAGAATCCCATCCCTTCGGGCCTTGTGTGCTACTGAAACATTTCCTGTTCCTATGTTTTGTCTGCCCCACTAAACTAGGAGTTTCTGGAGAAAGGCAGGATATTTTGAAGCATGAGAAGCAGTGGAAAGGTTATGGATCTCTGGCTAGGCACATCTAGTTATGTGACTTTGGGAAAACTTTCTGTAAAGCACTTCGAACAGGGCCCAGAACATAGTATGCACTTCATATAAGGCTATTACTGCTGTTCACCTCTCGGAAACTCAGTTTTCTTGCAACCTCACTTCTCTCACTTACAAAATGGGATTGATAATAAATCCTCTGTCAGGTGGGTCTTTGTGAAGATTAGGAATAATGCCTGAGAAGTCTCTAGGGCCTTCCTTAGCACACAGCAGCCACTCAATTGCCATATGGAAGCTATTATTACAAAGCCTCAGGCTGGGTGCAGAGAAAATGCTCCATAAACATTTATGGAATGAGTTGAATGAATGGAGAGAGAGACAGTCTGATAGCAGATCAGATATCAAGGGGAACTTTTTGAGTCATTCATTCAACAGATCTTTATTAAGGGCTTATCATAATGTCCCAGGTTTTGTCCTGGGTGCTGGGATGCAGTAGTAGGACAGCCCTTGCCCTGTGAAATGTACCTTCTGATGGGGAAGGCAGATAATAAACAGGAGGAGACAGAGAAATAAACGCTTATATGGTATGAAGTGCTATGAAGAGGAACGAAAAGCGAGGTGAGGGCCAGATAGGGGCTGGGCAAGGGCAGTCTGCAGAGGTGGCATTTAGGCAGAGCTTCAGATCCCTAGGAGAGCTGGGTTTTGTGAGCTGTCCTCGCCCTCAGGCAGACTCTGTACTTTTCCACGGGGCAGCCTCTAGTGCCAGGAGACCCTGATCCATCAAAGAGGCTGCAGTCTGGCTCCCAGGGCCCCTCTCAACTCAGACCAAACTACAAACACTGCTGAACCAGCAATTACAAACTTATTTTGACAAGACCATTTGACTTGGGCCACTTAGCCCCGCGTGGATGTAAATGGATTACAATCATACTGCAACTCGTCTGTTTCCCAGAAAGTTCAGATCGCAGGTAGCCTTCGGGATGAATTGAATCAAACTTCTCTCCTCCCATAATGAAGTGGCTGGCAAAATAGCTTCCTAGAGGGCGAGAGACAGAAAAATCAAACAGAAACCAGTCAAACTAAGCCAAGTGAAAAAGCTGATGCGGAAAAAAAAAAGGTTAACCCTTCAACAAACAATTAGAGCAATTTCTAACCCTAGGAAAATTTTCTTCTCTTGATTGGGGATAATGGCACAAAATAAGCAAAATCATAGCAGCGAGAACCCAAGATACCAAATATAAAATAGATCACCGTATTCCTTGTGACATTCTTAATTGAATCTTTACCAGGATCTGCCTATGATACCATGAAGCAAAAGACCAGAAGGCCCAACAATGCACCTGAACATATAATGTATGAACATATCTATGTTATATATATATATAGATAGATAGATAGATATATGCTAATGAACATATATATGTGTTTTGTTCCTGATTTTTTTCCTTACACTTGAAGCTGTTATTCTTTGTTCTCCACCTATTCAGGAATCTTATATGTAGGTATCAGCATGCATACACACATATGTTTCTTTACCTAGATTTTTCATAAGCCAGCTCATACCTATACACAGAAGTCTCAGCACCTACCTACCTATGTGTATACATCCATAACCCTCTACAATGAAGGCTCTTTGTTTTTCATATTTGTTTCAAAATGATTGTTTAATAGGAAAATACAAATTTAAATAATACTGCCCCAGGCTTTACCTACCAACTACCACATAGATTATGTAGTTTAATTGGACAGGTTTAGTGCTATGAAAGATATAGACACATACACAAACCCTAGTCTCAAATTCATTAGCAGTGCTAATGGCCAAGGTTACAGGGACATCAGTCACACAGGCTCTCTTTGCCCCACCTTGACCAGCCAGGAGGCAGGGATATTTACAACTCTACACTAAACAGATGCAATCAGCAGTCAGGGTCAGAATCCCCATCTGCCTTATCCAGATAGAAGGAAGAACCGTGCCAGGATGTGATGGCACTAAGTCACCAAGGGAGGCTTGGGTAACACTGCACATTCCAGCTGGGAACACTTTCCAAATCTGATGATTAAACGAATGCTTCTCATAGAATGGATAAACAACAAGGGCCTACTGCATAGCAAAGGGGACTATATTCAATATCCTGTGATAAACCATAGTGGAAAAGAATAGAAAAAAGAATGTATGTATATGTATAACTGAGTCACTTTGCTGTACAGCAGAAATGAACACTTTGTAAATCAACTATACTTCAATTAAAAAATGCTTTTTTTAAAAAAATAGATCTTTATTGGAGTATAATTGCTTCACAATACTGTTAGTTTCTGTTGCACAACAATGCGAATCAGACATACGCATACATTTCCCCATATCCCCTCCCTCTTGAGCCTCCCTCCCACCCTCCCTATCCCACCCCTCTAGGTCATCACAAGGCACCGAGCTGATCTCCCTGTGCTATGCTGCTGCTTCCCACCAGCCAACTATTTTACATTCAGTAGTGTATATATGTCAATGCTACTCTCACCCCAAGTCCGCAAGTCCATTCTCTATGCCTACCTCTTTATTCCTGCCCTGCAACTAGGTTCATCAGTACCATTTTTTTTAGATTCCATATATATGCGTTAGCATACAGTATTTTTTTCTCTTTCTGACTTACTTCACTCTTTATGACATACTCTAGGTCTATCCACATCACTACAAATAACTCAGTTTCATTTATTTTTATGGCTGAGTAATATTCCATTGTATATATGTGCCACATCTTCTTTATCCATTCATCTGTTGATGGACATTTAGTTTGGTTCCATGTCCTGGCTATTGTAAATAGTGCTGCAATGAACATTGCGGTACATGTCTCTTTCTGAATTACGGTCTTCTCTGGGTATATGCCCAGTAGTGGGGTTGATGGGTCATATGGTAGTTCTATTTTTAGTTTTATAAGGAACCTCCATACTGTTCTCCATAGTGGCTGTACCAATGTACATTCCTACCAACAGTGCAGGAGGGTTCCCTTTTCACCACACCCCTTCCAGCAAAAAAAAAAAATGCTTCTTAAGCCACATTTCTATAATCTAATTCTCCCACAAAGGCAAGCTGTTCAAAGTGAACAACTCCTACCATAACATACTTTATCGATGCTCTCATATACCCAAGTTCTTAGATTAATACAAAGAACTTATGAATTGGCAAAAGTCTTCTTTATGTGTTATACGGCTCAGGTAAATGTTTCAATGTTTAAGGTATACAGCAAACTCTTAAAAAAATGAGATTCAGCAATTTCAGCCTGTGAAGAAGCCACAGCAAGGAAGACAGAGAAGAAAGTTCTAACAGAAAAATGGAACCAAATGTTCATTTTTTGGATTTTCTACACATGGAGCTGCTTTAGTCTAGAAACATTTATTAAACAAAACAACGTGGATAAAATCACTCGCCACAAAGTGAGGCAATTCTTTAATTAAATAACAAGCAGGAAAACATTATTTGAGAGTAACAGCAGCCAAAACCAAAGCAATCACCGAGGAACCCTTGAAAGTTACCCATCAAAACGAAAACACACGGCAGCCATCTGCAGTGATACAACAGTGCGATTCATCATTTAGGAAAGCTTAATTATCAATTATTTATGTCTAGCACTTACTAGCCCTATTTTCCACGTGCATAATTTATAGAGAGGGGAGGTGCCTAGTTGCCATAAGCAGATGCAGCCATCTCAAAGAATTTGTCATTTACTGTTGAACCTTAGTAAAATATATTTTTTATACACTAGACATTATACATTTATTATACATTAGGTGAAATTAGAAAAGGGAAAGATGTTCACATTGATGGATGGATGGCTTGCCCAAATCATGAATAAAGAACCAGGAGAAGCAGGTTTGGTGTCTGGAGTGGTACAGGTTGAGCTCAATGTGGGACACGCTGAGTTTCCAGTACCTGGGAGCAGTCAGGTGGGGGATGTGGGGACAATGAAATCCATGGAGATTTGATCCTAGCAAGAGAAGAGCACTAATGGCTTCAGGGTTAAAGTGTTAAAGATGACAGTGTTCTATTGGAAATGCCATTCTGGGGGGAGCTGTGACATTAAAAGTAATCATCCAGAAAGCAGTGCAGAGCTAACTGTAGCATTAGAAATCAAGAGCACACATATACAAAGACCTAAACTTAAGGTCAATAATCCGCAAATGAAAAGGGGAGTTTTCATTTCAGGAGAGGCGTCAATGCCACGTTCCTGGGAAAAGCTGATCTTCCTTGGTGCACTTAAAATAGAAATGCCTCATCAGGTAAAAGGAAAATTAAACTTAAGACAACTGAAATTTTGTTTTTTCCTCTCTTTGAAATGCACCTCACTAATAACCCCAGTTAGACTAGAGGGAGAGCAAACTTGCTATCTGCAGCCTAGCTAAAGCATCCTGCCTGTGTGCCCAGGCTGCCCAGAGGTGTGGATCAGGGCACAGTGACCTAGAGCAGCCACATCAGAAGATGGGAACACCAAACACACTAACAATCCTTGAAAAAAATGCCTTCTGGACAATTTGCACACATTTTTTGCTTCTTAGTGTGAACTGCACTCTAAAATCAGAAATGGCAGGGGAAAAAGAACTGCACTAAAACACTTATTTGCCTGTTTGCTAACAGGAAAAAACATATGACTAGTAGATAACCTGCAAGCTTTCCGTTATTAGTTGGCTATAATTTCTTAACCAAATTATATTTAAAACATAAGGTATGAGTGGGAGGGGAAAAGGGGAATTCGTGTTTAATGGGTACAGAGTTTGTTTTGCAAGAAGAAAAAGTTCTAGAGATTTTAACACTAATGAACTGTACATTTGAAAATGGTTAAGATGGTAAGTTTAATGTTATGTATTTTTACCACAATAAAAATAAATATCAAGAAAAAAAAAACAACCATAATGTGTGGCCAGAATGACCAGTGCTAATACAATATTTTTTCATTATTTTTAAAAAAGTATTAAAGAAAAAAAGGTATCCAGACAAACAAAAATCAAATTACTTACAAGGGAAGAAAATTACACTAGTACTGTTCTTCCAGATCAGCACTGAACATAAATGCGCTAACACGGGACTTCCCTGGAGGTCCAGTAGTTAAGACTCCATGCTTCCACTGTAGGGGGAATGGGTTCAATCCCTGGTCCCAGAACTAAGATCCCATATGCCGCGTGGCGTGGCCAAAAAAATATATATGTATACCATGAGCCATAAATGCAAGCCACATATGTAATTTTAAATTATCTAATAGCCACATTTTTTAAAAGTAAAAATAAGCAAAATTAATTTGAATATATTTTATTTATCCCAATGTTGGATATCCCAATATCCCAATATATCCAAAATATTATTTCAATAGGTAATCAATATAAAAACTTTTAAGGAGCTATTCACATTCTTTTTTCAACTATCCATGAAGAAAAATACAACTATTTGTTACTCAGCAAGAGAACAAAGAGAAAAATCTTAGAATTCACTAACTTAAATAATTTACCCAGTGAATTAAGATATTAGGGCATATTCCTAACATCACAATGAAATTCAGTGTTGCTCAGTGAATTCCAGAATTTATGTCTGTCCCAGTGAGATATTCTGACATTTGCCACCAAACCACTATGTATTATCACATCACGCAATAAAGGGCAGTTAAACATCCTTCCCGTCTTTCTACAAATCTGTATTTAAAGGGTACCCTAAACGTTAACAAACAGAAACTCTAATTTTATTCTAATTTAAAATAACTTTTCTTTCCAAATCTATGATATTACTGAAATATGTTGGTCTACAGAAAAAGGGTTAGGGGAAAAAACTCAACTGTTTAGGCCTCTAGGAAATAGCAATTTATTTATTGTCATGGCATGATTCCAAATAAAAGATTTTAAGGTTTTTGAAACTTTATATTTATAAAACTAACAAAATTCAAAGACGCTGAGTAAGCAATAAAATTGTGATAATTTGAATAGAGTAAAAGATGAAGCAAAGTATATTTTGGATTTGAGTCACTATCTCATGCTAAATGGGAGGTTTTTTTTGTTTTGTTCTGTTTTGCGGTACGTGGGCCTCTCACCGTTGTGGCCTCTCGCGTTGCAGAACACAGGCTCTGGACACACAGGCTCAGTGGCCATGGCTCACGGGCCCAGCCACTCCACGGCATGTGGGATCTTCCTGGACCGGGGCATGAACCCATGTCCCCTGCATCGGAAGGCGGACTCTCAACCACTGTGCCACCAGGGAAGCCCTAATTGGGAGTTTTTATTGCAAGATCTCTAATCAATCTTCCCTCCTTTTGGTATTTTTTTTAAAATTGAGGTCATGGTAAAATAAATTAGATATCCTGCCTATAAGTGAAAAATACTAATCTTCACCTATTTACATTTGGACCAATGGAGTTATATCCTTGATTATTGTAGAAAATGGAATTGTACTTAAAAATAACTTCATACAAAATTAAAATATGGGAAAAAAATTTAAAAATAAAAAGGAAAGGAAATGAAAAGAAAAAATTAAAATATGGAAAAACTGGCTATGGAAATCCTATTACGTTTTCATATATTTGAAAAATCTTCATCTACATGGCATTTCAATAACATACTTTAAGCTTAAGGTCACAAAAATAAAAGGAAAGTAACAAAATTGTATTTAAGCACCTCTAACTGCTCAAGTCAATTCTAATGCTACAGTGCTGCTTTTGTTATTCATGTTTTTATCTATTTAAAAAAAATTATACGGACTTCCCTGGTGGTGCAATGGTTAAGAATCCACCTGCCAATGCAGGGGAAACGTGTTCGAGCTCTTGTCCAGGAAGATCCCGCATGCCGCGGAGCAACTAAGCCTGTGCGCCACAACTACTGAGCCCACGTGCCACAACGACTGAAGCCTACATGCCTAGAGCCCGTGCTCCGCAACAAGAGAAGCCACCACAATGAGAAGTTCACGCACCACAGTGAAGAGTGGCTCCCGCTTGCTGCAACTAGAGAAAGCCCGCGCCCAGCAGCGAAGACCCAACACAGCGAAAAATAAATTAAATAAATAAACAAAATTTAAAAATTATATAAGTAATACATGTCTTTGACAAAAAAATACAAAGAAGAGGGCTTCCCTGGTGGCGCAGTGGTTGAGAGTCCGCCTGCCGATGCAGGGGACACGGGTTCGTGCCCCGGTCCGGGAAGATCCCACATGCCGTGGAGCGGCTGGGCCCGTGAGCCATGGCCGCTGAGCCTGCGCGTCCGGAGCCTGTGCTCTGCAACGGGAGAGGCCACAACAGTGAGAGGCCCACGTACCGCAAAAAAAAAAAAAAAAAAAAATACAAAGAAGTACATAATTTAAAAAGTGATAATCTGGGCTTCCCTGGTGGCACAGTGGTTGAGAATCTGCCTGCCAATGCAGGGGACATGGGTTCGTGCCCCGGTCCAGGAAAATCCCACGTGCCACGGAGCAGCTGGGTCCGTGAGCCATGGCCGCTGAGCCTGCGCATCTGGAGCCTGTGCTCTGCAACGGGAGAGGCCACAACAGTGAGAGGCCCGCGTACCACGAGAAAAAAAAAAAGTGATAATCCAACACTATGAAAGGTAACTCCAATATTAACAATCAGTTTGCAGCCTTCCAGATTTTCCTATACATATATAAACACATTCAGGTTTTCTGTTTTGCTTTATTTTGATATTTTACCTAATTGGGATATTACTCTTATTGATCTGCACGTTGCTTTTTTTCCTAATGTACTGTAGACATCTTTCCATGTCTGTACTTATGGATTGACCTCATTGCCTCATTGTTTTTTTTTTTTTTGGCCCGCTGCGAGCAGCTTGCGGGATCTTATTTCACCAACCAGGGGCTGAACCCAGGCCTCAGCAGTGAAAGCACCAGAGTTCTAACCACTGGACCGCCAGGGAATTCCCGACCTCATTGTTCTTAATGACTACATAATAACCACCTCTTGGGCTTCCCTGATGGTGCAGTGGTTGAACGTCCGCCTGCCGATGCAGGGGACATGGCTTCGTGCCCCAGTCCGGGAAGATCCCACATGCCGCGGAGGCGTCAGTCATGGCCGCTGAGCCTGCGCGTCCGGAGCCTGTGCTCCACAACGGGAGAGGCCCCAACAGAGAGAGGCCCGCATACTGCAAAAAAAAAAAAAATTTTTGAAATATGTAGATATTTTCTTACTTGTTTTCTCTTAATTGCATCACTGTCTGAGAATGTACTCTGTATGATTTAGATCATTTGAATTTGCTGAGACTTGTTATATGGCCCAGCATTTTCATAAACATTCCATGTAGACTGGAGAAGAATTTGTGATCTGCAGTTGTGGGTGCAGTATTCTCTATATATCTATTAGGTAAGGTCTGCTTATCCAGTTGATCAGATCTATTTCTTACTAGCTCTCCATCTGCTTATTTTAACAGTTACTGATATATGCATCTTCCACTGTATTTGTAGATTTGTCTCTACCTTCTTGCAATTCTGTCCATGGTTTTGCTTTCTATATTTTGAGGCTATGTGTATTAGGCACACACAAATTCAGAACTGTTATGTCTTCTTGGTGAATGAAGCATACCATCATTATGAAGCATCCCTCTTTACTTCCAGTCATGCTTTTTTGCCATAATGCCTACTTTCTTTTGGTAGTTTTTGCATGGTTTGTCTTTTTAAATTTTTGTTCTTCTTTCAAAAATTGTGGTGCAATGCACAATTTACTGTCTTAACCATTAAAAGTTTTAAAAATTGTGGTAAAATCTCTGTTAACATGAAGTTTACCATTTTAGTCATTTTAAAGTGTACAGTAAAGTACATTTACATTGTTCTGCAATTAATCTCCAGAAGTCTTTTCATCTTACCACACTGAAGACGCTATATGTGTATCCAGGTAACAATTCCCCATCCTTCCGCCCCACCCCCTGCTTGGTAATCACCCTTCCTACTCTCGAAGAATTTGTCTACTCTAGATGCCCTCGTACAAATACAATCAGACAGTTGTTTGTTTCTTGCTGCTGGTTTATTCCACATAGCACAATGTTGTCAAGGTTCATCCATGTTGTAGCATGTGTAACATTTCCTCCCTTTTTAAGGCTGAGTAATATTCCATGGTGTGTATATGCCACATTAAAAAAAATCTGTTCATCTCTTGATGGACGCTTGGGTTGCTCCCACCTTTGTGTGATTGTGAATAATGCTGCTATGAACATGAGTGTTTAATATCTGTTTGAGTCCTTGCTTTCAATTCTTTTGGTTATATAGCCAGAAGTGGAAGTGCTGGGTCATATGGTCATTGTTTAATTTTTTGAGAAACTGCCATAATGTTTTCCATGGTGGTCGCACCATTTTACATTCCTACCAGCAATGCACAAGTATTTTAATTTCACTACATCTTTGCCAACACTTGTTATTTTCTATTTTTTGCTTTTGTTTTGATAACAGTTGTCTTAAGTGTGCGAGGTGATACTTACTCTGGACCTAAGTTGCTGTCAAAAGCAAAGGACCTTAGGGCACAAGGACCCCAAACCTTAGAGTCACCTCCCTGTTCTGTCTACCCCTGATAGTTTTCACTCTTATTAACCCACCAGATGTTTCCAAGCAGATGTTTTGAGGAATACATTGTCTATTTTGTTTTAGTAGTCCTTAGTGGGAGGGTTAGTCTGAATTATCTGGACCACCATCACTTCTTTTCTGTATTTCAAGAAGAAATGAAGTGGGCCTTAAAGGTAGAAGGAGAGTAGGAGTCCATGGATTTAATATTTCTTTATTTTTTAAACCACGTTATTTCCCAAGTCTCTATTTTAAGTAACCTGGAGTAGATATCCTGGCTGAGTACTCGCAGTAGCTCACATTAACAGGCAGTGATTTTTTTTTTAGATTAAGTGGGAATAAAAAGAGAAGAAAATCCATGGAAGAAAAAGGAGTGGAAGAAGAAGGGGAGAGAGAAGGAGGACCTAGAGGGATAGAGATGGAGAAGGCAGAAAAGTGGGAAGAAGAAAAGAGAAAGATGAAGCAGGGAGAAGAGAATTAAAGGAAGCTCCATTTAGTTTTACCAAGACCTGTAGCCAGTGCTTCTGTAGAAATCCAGAGTTACTACTTGTTTAACAAGCAAACAAACAAAAAATTCCTTTCACATTGTCCTTTCCTTGCCAACCATTCACTTATTTTCATGACTGGTCGTGAAAAAAGGAAACTAATTCATTCACTCAACAAATATTTATTAGGTACCCACTATATGCCAAGCTCTGTTCTGGGCACTGAGGAGAAACAAATGAACAAAACCTACACAAGCCCTTGCCCTCACTGAGCTTCTGTTCTAGTGGGCCACTGTACCCAAGGTACAGTGATTGAGGTGCTAAATGCTGTAACAAACAGATCACAACTTCTCAGCAGGTTAACGTAATAAAGGTCTGTTGTCTGCTCAGCTGAGAGTCCTTGCATGTATTTTTGGTCATGCAGATCCGCCCTGCTCATTCAGAGTCACACTTCTGCTTCACGTCTATTGGCAAGAACTAGTCACATGGCCCCAAAGGCAAGGGCATGGCTGGGAAATGTAGTTCCGAGTAACAAACACAAGTCTTTGGTGACCAGCAAACTGATTCTTCACATGGAAAGATACAGACAAGAAGCTGAATAACAAATTATTTATTACTTTAGGAGGTGATAAATGCTATGGGAAAAATGCAGGAAAGAAATAGAGTGTCTGGGAGGGGGGAGTATTGAAAATTTAAATAGACTGGCGAGAGATGGACTCACGGGGCTGAGCAAAGCTTGAAGGAAGCAGAGGCGTGAGCCATGTGAATATAGGGGAGACGGTGTGACTGGAAGAGGGAACACTCAAAAAGGAGCCCATTATGGCTGAAACAGAGCCAGCGGAGAGAGGCAGAAGATGAGGTCAAACAAATCAGAGGCAAATCGTGTGGGACTCTAGATTTATCCTCTGAATGAGATGAGAAGAAATCAGATGGGTGTGAGCAGAGGAGAGCTAGGATTCGATCTGCACTTTATCGAGACCAGTGTGGTGGCTACATTGGTAATACACTGAATGGGGGCAAAGGGAAGGAGATAAAAGTGCATGGGACCAGAGTGGCAACAATGGAGGTGATAAGAGATGTCGGTTGCTAGATACAATTTGAAGGCAAAGCAGGATTTGTAGATGGATTGAAGATGGAGTTTGAGAGAAAGACAGGAGTGACTGTGGCCTGAGCAATTAAGAGATGGAGCTAGGGAAGACTATGGTGGAGCACGTTTGTGGAGGGAACTCAAGAACTCACCTCTGGACATGTTGAGCTTGCTACATCCATGCGAGTTTCATGTGGAGACGCTAAAAAGCTGCTGGACTAGGGTCTGAAGCTCAGGAGAAAGCCCTGGGCTTGAGTTACAGGTTTAGAGTCCTTTCTCAGGGTAAAGGCGCTACTCAAAGCCTTGAGACCGAAAGAGAAGGGCAGGCAGTGTAGTTGAAAAAGAGAGACCCAAGGGCTGAGCCTTAGGTCTGGACAGAATAAGATGTGGCCATTGCTGGGGATGGGGAGAAAAAAAGTGAGGGAAGGAAGCGGGCGTGAGTGGGGAATTATTTGGGGCTGTGGTTCATCAGATCAGAATCAGAATGGAGCACCATTAATGGTGACCAAGGGGTCTGTTTCCCCACAACTCCACTCCTACCTGCCTGCCTCTAGCTGTGTACAATCCCAGTGGTCTGATGATGGGCAGGGCCGTCAGCTGCTCATTCCATGCTTCTGCACTCTTTCACCACCACCCCTCGCTCTCATAAAGGTTTGGTCATTCATTCAACAAATCTTTACTGAATGCCTATATATGTGCCAGGCCCTGAGTGAACAAGCTAGACAAGGCCTGTGCCCTTATGGAGCTTATACTCCATAAGGGGGCTGGGGCAGAAAATAAAAAATCAACAAATAGACAAACAGGAACATTCCTAATCCAGGGTAAAAGAATAGAGAATGCCCTGCTTTGGTGCAGGGGATCATGAAAATTCTCTTCCAGGAGGGGACATCCGAGCTGAGACCTGAGCGCTAAAAGGATGATGGCCATCAGATCTGGGGGTCAAGGATCTGGCTGGAGGGAGGCTTGCAGTGCTGCAGGGGAATGTTGAAGGCCAGTGTGCTGATCATGGTGAGGAGCCCCCTCACATGGGACCTTGGAGGCTATGGTTAGGAATTTGGTTTTATTCTAAGTGTGACGAGGACACCTCCCGTGGGTTTAAGCAGAGGACTCACGTGACAACATTTCACAGACCTCACTGGGTTGGTCAGATGGAGAGCACACAGTAGGGGGCAGAGTGGAGGCAGCGAAAGGAGTTAGGAGGGTTTTCGAGCTGAGGCCACAGGTGGCATCTTGCACTAGGATGGGCCAGGATGCACGTTGTCTTGAACGAACAGGTGGGTCAGGCAGTCATACATATATCAAGCTCTTCTCTGGGTCCAGGCCCATGCAAGGCCAAGAAAAGCACCTCCTAAAGAAACATGGGCGAGGTACAGTCCTTGCCCTCAGCTTACTGAATGCTGAATTACAGGAAACTCAGGCCACACATATTAAGGTGCCGGGTAAACACAAAGCAACCAATAAGTCAGTGCATAGGAGGGGTTGACTAGGTGCAGAAGGGGGACTGGAAACAGTAACTGGCTACCGCGTAAAGGGGAGACTTTGGAGCCTTCTCCAGACGGGCAGGGCGCCTCATCTTGCAGCGGGCAGCGGCAGAGGGTCGCGAGCAGCGCTGCCTCCCCACCCCCAGCCCACGGCCCCGCGTGGCGGCGGGGCCTGGATTGTCCAAGAACTTGGCTCCGGGCTCCAGTTTCCCAACTCACTCGGAGCTCAGAGAAGCAGTGATTCAGGCGAGGGCCCTCCCAGCACGCCGCGTTCTCAGCCGGCCTGCAGTGATTCACCACCTTGCTCCCTCCCTCACCGCTGACCCCGGGCCAATCCCTTAAGGAGTCTACACCCCACTCTTCTCACTTGGCCGGGACAATTGCTTGGTGGAGTTTTTAGCTCCCCGGGGGCAGGGCTTCTGTCAGCAACCGTCCAGGTTCCTTGAGAGAGGCTTCTCCTAGGGTCTGGTGGAGCGTAAAACCCTTGGGTGGACCCGAAGGCCCCAGGCCCTCCCCGTGCACCGAAGGAGGGCTTTAATGCCTGTGCATTCTTCTAATTTCAGAGCCTTTCAACAGCATTTTATACCGAATACAATTTCGCAAGTCTTGGTGTCCTGGAGGAATTTTCCCTTGGACACCTCTTGGTCAAAATTTGCTTGGGGGAAACCAAAAAGCAACCAGAGTAGGCCCCCAAAGTCTGCAAAGCAGAGACCAGTGGCAATGGGAGGCGAGAGTGCGGCGGACTGACCAACGGGCCCCGAGGCAAGGGGACCACCGCGCGAGGGCGCCTGCCGAAGCTCTGCTCTCCCGCGCAACCGAAAGCGGGCGTCGAGTATCGCGAGAGCGCTCAGCTCCCCTGCAGCGAGCCCTCGGGCAGGAGCAGAAGCCCAGGCGGCGGGCGTGGACTGCGGGGTCGCTCGCCTGGTTCCCTGGCTGGCATCTAGGCGCCCCTACTTCCAGCGCGCCCCATCGCAGCCAGGCGACCTGAGCGGCCCCCAACCAGCCTTGGGCCAGAGTTCTGCCCGCAGTCCTCCGCTCGCTTGGGCGCCGGCGCTCGCCGCCCGGCTGGGACCCGGCAGGTGGACTGTGGCGTGTGCACCCTCCTTTCGGCTCCGGCCCCTCTCCCGGACCCTCCCTCGAGCCCTTGCGTGCCTCTGCTCGCCGGCCAGAGCTCGCTATCTGCGCCCCCGTGTTACCTGCCTCGGGAAGTCCCAGTTCGCAAGTAGCCCGCACTGTAAAAGGGTGGATTCGGCAGAGCCCAAAACCACATTCCTAGGGGAGGGGTGGGGTCCCCATCTAGAGGGTCGCAGATCGCATTACCGGTCGAGGGGAGGAGACAGCGGAAGGGACAGTCAACAGGGGTAAAATTTGCTTTTCGCTTAGTACTCCCCCTCCCCCTCCCTAAAGCGCTGCGATGCCTGTAGGCTCGGGGACACAGTGTCCGCCCAGGTTCCGGAGCCCGACTGCCCCGGAACGGTTTGGCAGGACACAAGCATCTTTCCATACGCGGATGCTGCAGTCAGAGCGCCGGTTGGCCTGCAGGGCTGCCAGGCTCCAGGGCCCCGAGGGCGACCCCTATCCGGGCAACGAAGCCCGCCTCCGGGCAACGAAGATCTAGAGCAATAACAGATGCATAAATAAATCAATGAGCGGCTCTTTGCTGCCAGCAGCAGAGAAACCTCGGGCTGATTAAATGCAGACGCGGGGTGTCTGCCAGGACAGGAGGGCGGCGGGGTACAGGGAACCGGCGTGGAGGCGAAGGGTGGGGGGGAAGGGAGGCCGGGGCAGGAGCGACGGGAAAGTCCCAAAGCCACGTTTTTAAACATGGGGGGCGGTTTTAAAGGAAAACAGTACGGGGGAGGTGGGGACAGGGCTGCGGGCCTCTGGGCCTCCAAGCCACCCGGGGCAACTTTCCAGGTGGGAGGTGCGGCCCGAGGGGCGGTGCCGGCGGCGGGAGGCGGGAGTCCGAGGCCGAGGGCGGGGGGGGCGGTCACTTTAAAGGCTCTTTCTTACCCATAATGCTTTGTGGGGGCGTTGCCATAGTGGATCCAAGATGGCGTAGAAAGTAATGAGAGGTAAGTCCTGAATTCCCCCTTCTTTGCTGCTGGGATTGCTCCGCGAGCTGCCGGAGCCCTCCAGAGAGAGAACCGGACTCCCCTCCGGTCCTCCAAGTCCCGGGAGGGTCGGCCCCGGGGCGGGCCTGGGGCCCAGACGGCCCGCGGCGGGGCCTGGGAAGCGGGGCTCTTCGAGGCGAGGCCCGGACGCTGGGGCTGCTTACAGCTTCTTTCCCTCCCTGGCCCCCTTCCCCTCCGGTGGGGGCCGCGGAGCTCTCGGCCCAGGCCGTGGAGGGGGCCTCGCAGACCCCGGCCGCGAGCCTGCGGGAGGTTTGTCCAGCCCACGGCACGCCGGGAGGGGGAGTCGAGCCGCCTTGCACGCTCCCCTCCTCCGGGTCGCGGCTGGGGGTGGGGAGCGTGCAGGCCTCCCATGCCCCGCTCGATTGCCCCCTCTGGGCTCGGACTTCCACGCGGGGTGGGGCGGGGGCCGGAGGGTGAGCGCGGGGAAAAGTGGGTCAGGGGTGCACCCCTCCGTCCCCCGCCGAGGGCTGTTGCCTGAGCTTCACTTTCTTTACCCCCTTTCTCCGCCCCCTCCTCGGAAATTCTCATTGGCCCACAAGCACATCAACAAAAACAAAAACAGAGGATCCTTTCCTGGAGATTCCTTCAAGACTTCCCTTTTCTTGAGCTAAGGGACCGCAGCTTTATCTAAGGAACTTTGATTGCTCTCCCCCCAAATTATTTGAGCCTCCTTCACCCTCCCCTGTGCTGAGGATCGTCCAGCCAGGGTTGGAAATCAGGGTCTTAGGATTCTTCTTGGATTGAGACCCTCAGGTTGTGTTTGAAACTCAAAATTGTTGTTCCTTCATCCTCACCACTTACGCTTTTCAGGCAAATCATTTATAGATGTGTAACTCCAGAGACAGTGGATTCCTAGAGTTGGGCGGGGAGAGGGGGGAGGAAGGCGTCGTCCTGGCTAGTTCGTAATTCTGCCCTCTCTTAAACTCGTATGAATGGATTTCTTCTCCATCATCTCTTCTTTTTTCTCTTTCTTTTTCATTTGATTTTTTGAAAGTAAGGTCAGTCAGATATGACATTTTTATGTTTGGATTTTAAGAACACTTTATAATTATTCTTTTCTCACACAGAGAGGAAATGTTTTTGTTTTAAAGTAAAGCCAACAGACTCATTTACAAAGCTGCATACTGTACCATTTTGGTAACTTTTTCCATTTGAAATTTATATGCCCTTTCACTTCAGGCTGATAGAATGTTTGCTACATGTCTCTTACTGGTGTTGTCTAGACACATTTTACTTTTCTGTTTATCTCAGGAATTGGATGAAGTCATTGATGACTAAAGAACTGCAGTGCTGGTGAGATGTGTAAGGTGAGACTGCAGTTAAAAATGATTTACCTTTTTTCCTTCTTTATTTTAATCAAGTCATGAGGGTGAGACTGCAACTAAGTAACTTGATGGGGCCATCTTTATTTCTAAATCACTCACCCAGTCAAATGGGAGTAGAGGCAGGGCTAGATTTGGAAAGGACAACTGTGTCAAGTATACCAAACTTTTCAGCTACTGGAGCTTATCCAGAGCCAAATGTTATTTGCAGCCATCCTTGATTAGTATCTTCACCAGGGGTAATTATAGTTTGCCTATTTAAATTCCCTTGTGTAACTTTAATTGAATGTCTTAATTTTATCTGTGCTTTGGTGTCCATCACTTAGTCTGCATTGAGTGTTAGTGATTGTGTATGCGGATTTTGTGTGTCTACAGTTTGTGGGACTCGTGTAAAGTACACCCTTTGCATTGGAAAGAATGATTTCAGGCAAATCCTGCTTTTATTTTCTGAAAAATGGAACAGTGCTTGGCTCTCTCATAATTATTTGGAAATAAAAATGATAGTGTTGCATTTTGGCTAGGTTATTAGGGATAAGACTGGCTTGTCATTATCTTCTGGTCACATGTAGTGTGTGAATTCAGAGTGTTGCTTTATTTAATCTAACTCATAAGGCTTTGGATTTATAGAACATTATGAATACAGGGTCAATGAACAGTCAGTATTCTGTACTGGTGAGAAGGACAGTGTTGCTAATTTTACATTCTTCACAAGCAATTTTCTCAAATTTAAAAATATATCTTTTTATTTTTTTTATTTTAGTCATTGTAGATGTACTATACTACAGTGTGTGTGAGTGTGTGTGTCTGTAAAATATTTTACTATGGTTTATTGAGAAAATGTAAGTTGTTATGGTAGATTGGTTACTGCAGGGTTTTGTTTATTTTTCCTTTAACACATCTGAGTAGCCTTTGAATTTTGAAATTCACTCACAAAGTTTTCATCTCTATCACACATCTGTTTAAGAAGAGTAAGCTGTGCTTTATTTTATTCCAGATTGAGGCATACAATTGACATTTTTGCCTTAAAAAAAAAACTTGGGAGAGGAAGGTGGACATAAACCAAGATCATTTTGTAAGTGCACACACCACATTTGCTTGTGTTTGAAACTCAGAAGTGCTTGTGTGTATTACATATATTTTTATTTTTATTCTTAGCAGAGCAAATATGGATTGTAAAATTTATTTATTTTCAGCTTACAGATGGAGGCATATTCATGCCTTAGACCTCCCAATCTGTACCTTTTATCTTTTTTTGAAAATACATATTACTTTG
The DNA here is from genome assembly GCF_964341445.2 of Mesoplodon mirus. NCBI lineage: Eukaryota > Metazoa > Chordata > Mammalia > Artiodactyla > Ziphiidae > Mesoplodon > Mesoplodon mirus. The sequence continues at coordinate 37,684,382 of NC_138994.1, read as the reverse complement.
TGGAAAGAACCAATGATCTACTTTAGGGCCTATGGAGATGTTTGTTTATAATCCAAAAGGGAATATTTAGAAATAGGTCATCTTGTGTGGCTAGTGTTGTTTGGCCTGAGGTGTGTCAAGACATCTTCCACAATTTTCACACGTGTAGACCATGTGAAGTGTTAGTATTGACTTCAAAGTGAAGTTGGTGGTTGGCCACCGAACAGGTTGTCACACGAAGCATTCTAAAATGGGAAATGCCATAGTTCTGAAGTTTGTGGTGAAGCGAGGGTCTGTGTCTTTGAGTTGAATGAAGACATAGCTTTTTTAGTCTGTCCTTTTGGCTGGGAAGCTGGGACACTATTTTTAGGTAAGGCGGGAGTTTTGGGGAGTCAGTAAGTGCCTCTCTATCAGCTGGTGTGCTTGATTTTTGCAGTTGTTAGCAAGAAGTTTCATTTCTAATACCATAAGTATTCAATCTACATTGTTTTAAAGTCTGTATACATTTATGCACAGTCCAGTGTTTTACTGGAGAAGGGAGTGATGCCAAAATAACAGGGGAAATCATTCCTGCTTGCAAAGCACCTTGTGTAGTTTAAAACTATAGAGCATATTCATGAAAGGCTAAGAATATTGCAGAGGGACCTACCAATAAGTAGACCAGATCTTACACATGCATTTTTGTCCTCTGTTTAAGAAGTAGGCATGGTATTGATATTAAATGCAAATTAGTCTATAATTATCTGTCAGACTAAATTTAAGATTCTATTTTTTTTTTTTTTTGCGGTACACGGGCCTCTCACTGTTGTGGCCCCTCCCGTTGTGGAGCACAGGCTCCGACCACGCAAGCTCAGCGGCCATGGCTCACGGGCCCAGCCGTTCCGCGGCATGTGGGGTCTTTCCGGACCGAGGCACGGACCTGTGTCCCCTGCATCGGCATGCAGACTCTCAACCACTGTGCCACCAGGGAAGCCCTAAGATTCTAAATACAGGGCCAGCACAAGAAGTAAGGTCCTTTGGTCTGTTGTTTTAAATGCTTAGCAGTTCTAAATGCATAGTAGATTTGGGGCCAAGTTTATCAACTTGTCAATAAACAAGAGATGGGGAGGAGCTACTTAAAAATTATAAACAAATTGTTATGGCTGTTTATTTCCATCAACTTAGATAAGTATACATGCAAATATAATTTGATTTCTAAATAATAGTTTGAATTGTTTTCTAGGAGAGAAGTATGATATGTGTGGAGAGTGTGGCCGCAGCAGCTTGTAGTTCATTTAAATTGCTGGGTGTAGTCAGGATGACTTCAGTAGCACTGGCTAGGAGCCGCATAAAACTTAGTAGTCTGTCACTTCACCGGTGGCTGAGATTATACTTTTGAGCTATCCTGAATTTAATAAGGTTAATATTCCTCTTTCAAAAATAAATAGTAGATATAACATGAAGATTTTTAATTTATATGTCTATATATGTATGTACATATATTTATATATGTATCTATCTTTATTTTAAAAGCTACCAATTGTCTAAAGCAAATTGAAAGTTTTTCAGCATACTACTAAAGGTCATACCAACTTGTTTACTGGTGTAAATTGTACTGGGTCAGTTTGTCCAAGGGCAGGAAGTTGTCTGGTAAAGCCAGAATTTGTGTGTTCAACTTGTTTTGACCCCCAGAAACCCTGATTCATCATTAGGTTCTTCAAAGAATGCAGGCACATTTTTTTGAGTAAACCATTGTGACGTGTGAATGTTTGTGATTTTTGTTATTTCTGTGCCATATTTTAGGTGTTCTCAGAACATCTGAATTTGCCTTTTTGCTTTCTTCTGTCGATATTCTCCTGGTGGTGAAAATATTCCTGTGAGGCGAGCTTCCTTTCAGTAGGCAATATGTGTAACTAATATAGTTTAAAAAACTATTTATTTTTATGTAAAACTGATGCATGCTATGGTAAACAAATCCAAGCAGTGCTAAGTGTATATAGGAAAAAAGATAAAAAGCCTCTGCTCTCCTTCCTCCATCGTTAGCCATGTCCCCCTAATCTGACCGTAGAAAGCAGTTGGTGTTACTTGGTGTTGAGAAGACCTCTGTTGCCTAGGTGCGCGGGCAGTAGTGAAAGCAGAGGGAGAAGTCATGGAAGGCATGGCCACGGAACCCGTTTAGATGTTAGGCAGGTATTCCTCCCTTATTTCCTGTGATGTTAATTAATATTGATAATCTTAAACTTCCATTAGTTTAAGATAACTGTAATTGAATTGTTAGTGAACCACTCAAACAGTTAATTGCATTGTCAGGTTGGTAAAGTTTTGATTTGTTGATCTTGTAAGGAAATAAATATTTGGAAATTGAATTCACGTAACCTTAGGGCTGGGAGTAATGTTGGTAATTATCATCTGTGGAATTTCATGATGAGATGCACAGTATACTTACTATAGCTTCTATCTAGTCTGTCTTATTTTCCAGATGAGGAAGTTGAGGCCTGGAGAAGTCAAGTGACTTTCCCAAGGTCACACAGCTGATTAGTAGCAACATTAAAGCAATCTTTTATCTCTGGACCCTTATCTCAGGACTCTTGGTCCTGGCTGGTTATGCTACATTTTACTGCAGTACTGTGGACCAAAGGACCATATGCTGTGACCACTGGATACAAATGCTTCAGAACTGATACATCAGCAGTGGTGTTTTCTAGTATGTATTAAAAGGTTCCTTCTTTCTGTTTCAGAAATTATAAAGAGCTCTGATGGGCTCTTTGGGTGATACCCAGTGCAGTGAACTGCAGGTGAGTAAGGTCTGGGAGAGCCTTATTTACAAAGCAAGGACTTGGTAATGCCTGAGGAAAAGACAAAAGGGACTTAATCTAGAGGAGGGTGTCTGGTCAGCAAGATGAGGTGGGACAAGGTGGAGGAAGTAGGGCCCTGGTGCGGCAGTGGTGACCTGGCTGAATTGGTTACTTCTGGAGCCGACTGGATGATGGTGAACCTACTCCAAACAGACTGCCTGATGCTTTGTCAGTTTGTTTGAAGAGAAGTGAGGGTAGGTTAATCTTCCACTTCTGTTTTGAATGAGTAACTGCACAGGGATTCAACCTATCTGCATATGATTGGATCTTCAGAGGCCCTTCAGTTTTTGTGTCAACATTCTTGAGTGTTGATCACCCAGTGCTCTGATGAACGGGTTAAGTATTAAATTGTTTGTTTTCCTGTTATCTACTATATGTGTATTGTCATGAATGACTATATATCCACATTTTTGAGGATCTGGATACCAGGAACATATCAATGGAAACAGAAGGTTAAACGTTTTTCCTAATGGTTGTATTAGTCCTTTAGATTATTTGTATATTGCTGAAATGCCCTAAGAATGACATTTTAGTCTTGAGTATTTATTATTTCACAGTAATTAATCTTCTTGGTCCATTATAGTATCTTGGCCATTCAGTATTAAACTAAGAAAATGGTAGTACTACAGAGAAAACAATTAGAAGACAGTTTTAATATTGTCCTTGTGGGGCATCAGTGCTAAAATTATTTTTTGATGTATTTTTAATGCTAGTCCCGGAGACTATAATGAGACAATGCTATATACTTTTAGGGTTTATAATTAAACTTAGGCTTGGCTACTTATTTTTTTTTTTTTTTTGCTGTACGCGGGCCTCTCATTGCTGTGGCCTCTCCCGTTGCGGAGCACAGGCTCCGGACACACAGGCTCCGCGGCCATGGCTTGCGGGCCCAGCCGCTCCGCGGCATGTGGGATCTTCCGGGATCGGGGCATGAACCCGTGTCCCCTGCATCGGCAGGCGGACTCTCAACCACTGCGCCACCAGGGAAGCCCTTGGCTACTTATTGATTGCTAAAGTAAAACATTGTTGTAGGGGTTCTTTGTTTCTTGAGTTAGGGAGGTTTGCACGATTCATCCCCCACAGGTTCATGGGGATGATCAGAAGGCTAGTTGAGCTGGTTTCTTAGTCCTTGGAAAACTGGGATCTGGGTTGTCATAGGTCATTGTGATAAGAAGTACATGAGCGTTCTCAGTTAAGGCCAAAGTGAGCAGTAAAAGAGAGGTGTGGACCTCTTCCTGAGACTATATTGAGTTTGCATCCTGGGACCCCTAAGTTTCCTCAGTATGGTAGAACTTTCTCTCTTAAATTATAAAATAATTTAAGCATTGCTATTAAGTAAATTGTTAAATATTTGGGTTACTACCCAAAAAACAGTTGATTTTCTTTTTGGCATTCTGTTAAAAAAAAAAAAATATATATATATATATATATACACACACATACACGCATACATACACACACACCACACACATATATTATTGTACTCATTTTTAATTATAATGCATATAATTTGAATTTTTTCTACTTATTAGATTATGAAACATTTCCATGTTATAGTTGTCACAATTTTAATTGACATGATTACACTTTGAGAGGCTGCAAAATATTTCATCAAGTCATGCCATCAATAATTTACTTAAATCTTTTTATATTAGATATTTATGTTGCTGGCTGGTTTTCAGTTAATATTTAATCTACGTTATTGTAGATATTATTGTATTTTTTTCTGGCTAATTATATCTCTAGGATAAATGTTTGAATGCATTATTGTGTTAAATGGTATGAATGTTTTTATGGCTTTTGATATATATATCGCCATACTGTTTTTCAAGAATGTTATACCAGTTTGTACTACTAACAGATATACAGATGTACCTGTTTCACCATAACTGGATATACATATTTTCCTTAAAAGTTTTTGCTTATTTAATAGTGTAAAGTGGCATTTGTACTTCTTTGTTCTATAATGTTGAATTTTTCTCTTTGAGTCTCTTCATGGTGAATTGTTTGTTCATATCCTTTGCTATTTTAATCAGTAAACTATCGATGTGGGCTTTGGATGGTAAGACAAGTATAACCAGCTAATAAACAGGTGATTATTAAAATAATGATCAGAACATGTTCAGGGAGAATGTTCAGAGAGAGTCTAGTCTGGATGGTAAGTTTTCTTGAGAACATAGTGGTTGAAGGGGAACGGGTGAGTTATTCCAAGGTTCAGCTCAGCACATGTTTAGTGCGCATCCATTGTGTACCACGTGTTGCATCCTCTTAGTGCTCCTCAAGTCATCGTGGCGTATACTTGGCTGAAGGAGGAGGCTGCCTGAGGCTGCTTGAGGCTTCACTTGTGGGACTTTGGCTGCTGACGTCTCTTTGTGGAGGGCTGAGGGGATGACTGACTAGAACCTCTTTAGCTCATTCATGGCATACCACAGTGCCATGGCACAGTCTTTGAGAAGCTCTGTTCTGAAGGATACAAAGACGAATAAAGCATCATTTCCTCTGACAAGGAGCAAATCATCTACTAGAGAGAGTAGGGGCACCTAAACAAGAAAGGACTAATAGGAATTTGAAGGGCGCTGTAAGAGGGGTTCAGACAAGGTGCTTAGGGGTTCAGTGGAGGGAGTGATACTGCCCCCTTGGGGATGTAAGGGAACACTTCAACTGAGGAGGTGGCATTTAAATTGTACCACTGTGAAATTGAGGCGCCAGGGCAAGAAAAGGGCATTCTGGAGGGATGGGTAGTTTGAGCAAAGGCTGAGTGGTGGTGTTGGAAATGAGGTGGATGTCTGGAAACTGAGTATCCAAATTACCCAGACCCTGGGTTACATGAAGGAACATAGTGGACAGTGAGGCTGTTGAGAGGTCATGACTGGGTTTTGGAGAATGCATATGATGGATTGTGAGTGAGGAGAAACTAGAGACAGGGTTTTCAGTCGAGTTCATGGCACTACTCCAGGTGAGGGATGATGAGTGCCTGAGTTAGTGTGCTTGGGAATGAAAGGAGGTGGTGAAGTCAGGAGATACTTTGGAGGTTGAACAGAGAGATGTGGTGACTGATTAGGTAGGAGGGGAAGGAACAGTCCGTTCTGTGTCTTAAGTCAGAGATGATGCTGAGGTATTTGTGGTTGGATGGCTGGCAGAATGGGACAGCAGGAATACAGAAGTCAGGAGGAAGAGCAGGTCTTAGGGGTTTAGAATAGAGAAAAGACGATTTTGGTTTTGTGTGTTGAGTTTAAGGAACTAGTAGAAAGGTGAAATCAGAATCTTAACCCTGGAAGGAACAGATGAGGAAGTTCGGGGCCCAGAGGAGCTTGAGGGACCAGTGAGGTCTCACAGTTAGATAAAGCAGAGTGAAGACTGAAGCTTCCTGATTCCCAGTGCAGCACTTTCTTCAGTGCCTCAGACTGAGAAACTTCTCTGCCGTGGTGTTTTCCTCGCACCTAGGTGTGCTCAATAGGAAGTTGGAAGTGGCAGAGCTTATGTTGGGAGTGAAGAGCTTATTTTTCAATGACATTTTTATTATGGAAAATTTCAGATGTATAGAAGTGGAAAGGGTATAATCAATCCCACTGTACCCGTTGTTCAACTTTAATAGTTAGTAATGTTGTTTCATCTGTTTCCTCCCTCTCCATCAATTCTATTGAAGCAAATCAGATAAAGTGTTTTGGTGAACTTGAACTCTGGGTATCTGTAGTTAAGGAGAATTGAACAGTTCAGTAGGGTATGTTCTGAGCTTTCTGGGTGGGGGTCTAGAGTGAACAGAAGTAGCATTAATTGCCAGGATTCCTGGGCAAATCATTTACGTCTTCTGAGCCTTCGTTTGTCTGTGAGATGGAAGTAATAATGGCAGTGTCACAGAATCACCTGAGATAAGGTGTAGAAAATGCTCTGTGAACTGTGAGCCTGAAGAGTGTTATGCAGATTTCAGTTGTTGGTAATAACAGAAAGGTAGTGCTATTCCTTTGGGCTTCTGTGTTGCTGGCATTCAATACATTGTTATTATTCAACAAAGAATAACAGGGAACAAAACAGACAAAATCTCAGCTCTCCTGGAACTCATGTTCTAGGTCTGGAGTATAATAGGATGTTAATACCTTCATAGTGATTAGTGTGGGCCAGACACTGTTCTGAGTGCTTTCATATTTTAGCCTATTTAATTCTTGCAGTAATGCCTTGAAGTGTAGCCCTGTTATTATTCCCATTTTGCAAATTTGGAAATCAAAGCAGATTTTTAAGCAGATTGCCTCAGGTCACAATGCCGGGATTCAGTTTCAGGCAGAGCTGGCTTCAAGCCTGTACTCTTACCCCTGTGCCATTAAAACGCTTTAGCTCATTCATGGCCTACTAGTGTTTGGTACAAATACAAAAGGTAGGCCCTGATTGAAATTATTCCTAAACAAGTAAGTGTTCTCTTCTTGTGGGAGAAAAAAAGACAAAAACAAAGGAAAACAATGGCAGTACACAGTTCTCTGTGGATGGGGGTATATTAGTATTCTTACACAGAAAAGAATTTTTCTTCCTAACTTTTTATAGGCTTCAGCAACTTTCTTGGTTTCTTTAGATACAAATGGCCACCTCAGTGGAACGAAGTCATTTTCCTGCTGGTACTTGGGAAGAGTCTCTTCTTGGATGAATCTCCTTCTTGCTTACAATTCTTCTTTCTTCTCCTACTCCTCTCTTTCCTTACCTTGGGGCAGTTCCCTTCTCTGATTTCCCCTGTTGTCTGATCCTCCTTTTCCTCACAGCTGTGGTGTCCCTTCCCAGTGTCATCAGCTGCCCATGTTCTCAGGGATTTCCTTCCTTCTGCCTTTGCCTTCTCTTCCCTAGCCTGCCTCTGTCCGTCTTCTTGGGCTTTGTTGTGGCTTTGTTGTGGCTCTTCTGAGTTTCTTCAGTGGTACTAACGTCAGGACCAATTTCCCGCCCCTGGATCTGGCTCTGCCCTGCCAGCTCGTGGTTCTCCTTCCTGGGCAGGGAAGATGGGGAAATGGGCAGTGAGCATTCCTTAAGTTTGCATCAGGATTAGGACAAGGGCCTCATTCCTTTTAAGGAGGGTTAGGAGGGTATTATGGCTTGCATACCTGTGGGTTTTTTTTTGAATATTGTTAAAATATACATAACATAAAATTTACCATTTTAATCATTTTAGCATACAATGTTCAGTGTCATTAAGTGCATTCACATTGTTGTACAACCATCACCACCATCCATCTCCAGAACTTCATCATCTTCCCAAATTGAAGTCTGTACTCATTAAACACTAACCCTCTATCCCCCTCTCCCTCAAGCACCTGGCAAACATCATTCTACTTTCTAAGAATTTGAATAGGGTCCATTCATACCATAGGTACCTCATATAAGTGCACTGATACAATATTTGTCTTTTTGTGACTGGCTAATTTCACTTAGCCTGTCTTCAAGGTTCATCCATATTGTAGCATGTGGCAGCATTTTCTTCCTTTTTAAGGCTAAATACTATGCCATTGTACGTAAATACCACATTTTTTAAAATCCATCCGGTTTTTGATAGACACTCAGGTTGCTTCCACGTTTTGGCTGTTGTGAACAATGTTGCTGTGAACTTGGGTGTATACATATCTGTTCAGGTCCCTACTTTCAGTTCTTTCGGGAAATACCCAGAAGTGGAATTGTTAGATCATATGGTAATTCTGTGTTTAATTTTTTGAGGAATCCCCATATTCTATTCCATAGCAGTAGCACCATTTTATGTCCACCAGAAATGAAAAAAGGGTTCCAATTTCTCCACACCCTCTCAAACAGTTATGTTCTATTTTTTTTGATAGTAGCCATCCTAATGGGTGTGAAATGATAATATATACTTGTTTTTAAAGGTGTTTTATGTAGAATAATAGAATTTCAGGACTGGAAATGGTATTAAAGATTTCTGATTCAATTAGCTGTAGACAGCAACGAATGTTCTCATATGTCTTAGCATTTTCACTTCTTTCTCAGTTGGAGAAAGGCATTTTGGTCAGACGGGTCTCTACTGTATCTTCAGCTCAAGATGAACTATGTCTGACCCAGGCAGGGTACATGGAATGCAGCTTTGCAAGAGATCTGCTCTTCTCTTCTGCCAGTGACTCTCTTTCTTATACTTCTTTACAGTTTCCAACTGTGTCTTCTGGGTTATTTCATCTTCTTTCCAGCTTCTTTAAGGGATAAGGTAATTGTATTCAAATAAATATTCTTATTTTTAAAAAAAGTCAGTAAGTTAGCAATTAATGAGCCCAAGATCAGTATAAACTGCTCAGATGATTAAAAAGACTGTATTGAATATCAATTTGAAGGAAACCTAAATATTACTCCTGGATGTTAGCTATAATTCCTTACTATGTAAAATAAGTCATCCCTTTTCAATTTTTTTTTAATTTGGAGGAGATGAGTTAAGCAGCATAAAATAAAATATATTTTATATTTACGAGAAGATTATAACTTCTGGATTAGTTTGGGTTTTGAATCTTTTTTAAGTTAAAGAAAACTGTTAGTTTAATTTATATTATGAAAACCTATATGCCTACAGCAAAGTTTTAAGAATAGTATAATCAATACCCAATTGTTACCGTTATGTCATAATTTGCCTTGTCTCTCTTTCTCTGTCAAATAGATAGAAATTTTTTTCCTGAGCCAGCTACAAGTAAGTGGCAGACATCTTAGATGGCATTTTGTTCATACTTCATCATGTGTCTCCTAAGAATGAGGACATAGTTCTTCATAAACATAAGACCATTCTCCCACCTAAGAAGATAATTCAGTAATACTAATAGTTAGACTATCAGATATCAAGTTCATGTATAATTTTTCATATTTCTTCCAAAAATGTATTTTATTTTTTTAGTTTGTTTTTGACTCTTTAGTTTCTTTGTTTTTAAATTAATGAATTTAATTTATTTATTTTTGGATGCATTGGGTCTTCGTTGCTGTGTGCGGGCTTTCTCTAGTTGCAGTGAGAAGGGGCTACTCTTCATTGCGGTACACGTGCTTCTCACTGTGGTGGCTTCCCTTGTTGTGGAGCACGGGCTCTAGGTGTGCGGGCTTCAGCTGTTGTGGCGCATGGGCTTAGTTGCTCTGCAGCATGTGGGATCTTCCCGGACCAGGGCTCAAACCCGTTTCCCCTGAACTGGCAGGCAGATTCTTAAACACTGCCGCAACAGTTATTCTTTTTTTTAAAAAAATTATTTCCTCATTTGTTTTTATGTGATGATGCCTTTATTTATTTATCTTTATTATTGTTTATGTTTGGCTGTGTTGGGTCTTTGTTGCTGCGCGCAGGCTTTCTCTAGTTGTGGCAAGTGGGGGCTACTCTTTGTTGTGGTGCGTGGACTTCTCATTGTGGTGGCTTCTCTTGTTGCAGAGCATGGGCTTTAAGAGTGCGGGCTTCAGTAATTGCAGCACCTGGGCTCAGTATTTGCGGCACACAGGCCCTAGAGTGCGCGGGCTTCATTAGTTGCAGCGTGTGGCCTCAGTTGTTGTGGCTGGCAGGCTCTAGAGCGCAGGTTCAGTAGTTGTGATGTACGGGCTTACTTGCTCAGCGGCATGTGGGATCTTCCCGGAGCAGGGCTGGAACCCGTGTCCCCTGCATTGGCAGACGGATTCTTAACTAGTGTACCACCAGGAAAGTCCCAGACTTTCCTATTCTTAATGACAATTTTGAAGAGTCCTGGTTCACGTATTTCATAGACTGTCCTTCAACTTGGTTTTGTGTGATGTTCTCCTCATGACTGGAATGGATTTAGGGTTTTGGGGAAGGAGATGTTTACTTTTAATATTCGGTTTCAACTCTATCTCTTGGCTTTTCATATAAGATATTCAGTGCACTTAGTTATATATTTAAAAAAGCAGGCTTGTACACTATTATTTTAAAATCTGCTTGCTATTTTGTAATCTGCTTGGGTTGATGGTGGTATTTTTTTTTTCAGTACGTGGGTCTCTCACTGTTGTGGCCTCTCCCGTTACGGAGCACAGGCTCCCGACCCGCAGGCTCAGTGGCCATGGCTCACGGGCCTAGCCGCTCCGCGGCATGTGGGATCTTCCCTGACCGAGGCACGATCCTATGTCCCCTGCATCGGCAGGCAGACTCTCAACCACTGTGCCACCAGGGAAGCCCGGTACACTTTTGTTTTAATTATGCATTTGGCTCTCTTGTGTTGATTTACATTTTATTGATAAAGCTCAACTGCTTTGGATGATGATGTGTTTATAAGGCTACACAGATAATCTGGAAGGGAAAATGAAGTAATACAAATGACAGAAAGTGTTTTATAATAATAAAATTTTCTTGGCAAGCAGCAACCTCTTCTCAAAGTCAGTCTTTTAATATAATTTGCTTGCTTCATAAATATGGCTTTCTTGTTTGTTCTTATCTTTATTGATTAGTGAGCATGTTAGATGACTTGGGAGGAATCTCACTGTCTTCAAGAAATAATTTGGAATTATTGATCCAGAATGCTGACAATTCTCAAAAATGGGTCAGGAAAATCAAAGTAATAGATGGAAAAACAATCTCAATTTTAGCTGTTGAGATAACTTTTCTTAAATTTAGGGTGTTTTTTATAATTTAAGTTAGTAAAACAGATGGTGGAAGGTCCACCAAGATATTTATTTTATGTATTTAAAGCATTTTACTTTGCTGTATTGAATTCCATTCATTCTGGAATTTAGGAGGATTGACCTCTTTATGAAAGAGATTATTGAAAGTAGAAAATGATTGATGACCTTCGCTTCCAGTATTCTTCTCAATAGACTTAGTCTCTCTTCTCATGCTTCTTGCATACTCAGTAATTGTATAAGGTTTAGAGAAAAATGCAGGTCTGGCTGAATATTAAGCCCAGTACACTAAATAAAGCTTTTTTCCTTTGCAGAATATTTTACATGTGTGTCCCATAGATTCATCAGAGATTCTAGTTTTGGATAAAGGCAAGTACATTGAAGGACAATACAACATCCCTGTGTATGACATTGGCATTCGAATGAGAAGTGAATTTGGTTGAGGACGGTTCTTGGAATGCTTGGCATTTAGGTTATTTTAGGTCAACTCTTTGGGCAGTTCAATTAGAGTATTTATTGAATGGTTTTAGTGAGCTGAATGGTTGTCATGTCATGTCATAGATGGTCTAAAACATGACTCTTATTTCTAAACTAGTTGTGTTGGTCAGGATCTTACATGATGTATTTAATCCAAGACAATGATGGATGAGTAAGAGGCAGATCATTCTCGAGGAAGTAATTTTGGTTTTGAGAGAGGCATTCTTAGGGAAATAGGCCTTGCAGTCCTCATTTAGAGCTGGGCAGGATTGAGGTCCGGAGAGAGGAGGGAAAGGATATTTGGGTAGAGGGAAGGGCATTGGCAGAGCCTCAGAGGCCTGACGGTTCCTGGGGCCTGTGTGGGAATGGTGGGAAAGTTGGGCTGCAGTCAGCCTGTGGGTGGCCTGGACTTTGGGTAATGAGCATGGCCGTCAGTATATGGGTGCCCTCTCTAGAGTTGTCTGTAACTTGCTTCCTCCCTGAGGAAGTGTGACACGCTTCTGCTAGCTGCAGTGTCTTCCCCACAGCTGTGCTGTCCATGGAGGAGAAGGGGGCCTGCTCTGCCATGGCTTCCTTACTCCTCAGGGTATGGCGTGTGAGTTATTTTAATAGTGTATCAATCTGCCTTTACTTTCTTTTGTCACAATGCATTTGCTTTCTAAAGTGGTCTTGTTTTCAGGATAATAATTGGGTTTCCACAGGGAAAATCATAATGTATGAGGCAAATTACTGACTAAAGGCAAATTACTGACTTAAAAACATGAATCTCTAATTTTTTTCTAGTAGGTCTTCTTTTGTTTAAATTTTTGTTTTGTTAGTTATGTATAGAAACTTAAGGATAGTAATTTCTGCTCAGGTGGATAGTGGTACTGTTTAGCACAGCTCATTGGTCTTCTGAAACTTTTACAAATGCAGTCTGATTCATTCCAGCCAAGTTAATTATGAGGTACATATTTTTTCCCCTAATGGAGACAAATGTAAAAGACAGAGATACAGAAATCATCTCCAGTTCAGATTGAAGAAATTTCAGTTACTACTGTTTGTTCCTGCTATTTGATCACAGTTTATTTTTATTTTTTGAAGTCTGTCTCTAATCAAATAAGATTTAATGTTTTAGAAGTAAAAGAGCACCATGACTAAGTTAATAATAAAAGTTAATTTAAGGACAATCATTGATTTTTAAGTATATAAAAGTACATTTCATGACTTGATTTCAAGATGATCTGGTGGTATCCTTATACTGCTGCAGAAGGAAGTCCACAGTGGGACGAGAATGATGCTTACAAATCCCCACCCTTATTATCTATTACTGAACATGTCTTAGTCCAGGCCAGTGTGCCTACCACCTCTGTGGTACACTGTTGATTTCATTTTTCTTCCAGTATTTACTTTTGGTCCTGGACCAATTATCTAGCTGCGATGGGATTCTCCAAAAGTATCCTACAGTTTGTACTTAGTGAACTAGTGATTGTTCTGTTTGCAGACATTCTTTCTGAGGCTCTACTCTTGCCTCGAAAACCTACATTTGCAGAAAGGGAAATGTATAGGTTTTCCTTTTAAATGTATTTATTTTTATTTATATTTTATTTATTTTTGGCTGTGTTGGGTCTTCGTTTCTGTGCGAGGGCCTTCTCTAGTTGCGGCGAGCAGGGGCCACGCCTCATCGTGGTTCGTGGGCCTCTCACTGCCGTGGCGCCTCTTGTTGCGGAGCACAGGCTCCAGAAGCGCAGGCTCAGTAGTTGTGGCTCACGGGCTTAGTTGCACTGCAGCATGTGGGATCTTCCCGGACCAGGGCTCAAACCCGTGTCCGCTGCACTGGCAGGCGGATTCTTAACCACTGCCCCGTCCGTTATTCTGTTTTTTAAAAAAATATTTCCTCATTTGTTTTTATGTGATGATGCCTTTATTTATTTTTTATTATTGTTTATATTTGGCTGGGTTGAGTCTTTGTTGCTGCGTGCAGGCTTTCTCTAGTTGTGGCAAGTGGGGGCTACTCTTTGTTGTGGTGCGCGGACTTCTCATTGTGGTGGCTTCTCTTGTTGCGGAGCATGGGCTCTAAGAGTGCGGGCTTCAGTAATTGCAGCACCTGGGCTCAGTATTTGCGGCACACAGGCCCTAGAGTGCGCGGGCTTCATTAGTTGCAGCGTGTGGCCTCAGTAGTTGTGGCTCGCGGGCTCTAGAGCCCAGGCTCAATAGTTGTGATGTACGGGCTTACTTGCTCAGCGGCATGTGGGATCTTCCCGGAGCAGGGCTGGAACCTGTGTCCCCTGCATTGGCAGACGGATTCTTAACTAGTGCACCACCAGGAAAGTCCCAGACTTTCCTTTTCTTAATGACAATTTTGAAGAGTCTTGGTTCACGTATTTCATAGACTGTCCTTCAACTTGGTTTTGTGTGATGTTCTCCTCATGACTGGAGTGGAGTTAGGGTTTTGGGGAAGGAGATGTTTACTTTTAATATTCGGTTTCAACTCTATCTCTTGGCTTTTTATATAAGATATTCAATGCATTTAGTTATATATTTAAAAAAGCAGGCTTGTAGACTATTATTTTAAAATCTGCTTGCTATTTTGTAATCTGCTTGGGTTGATGGTGGTATGTTTTTTTTTTTTCAGTACGTGGGCCTCTCACTGTTGTGGCCTTTCCCGTTACGGAGCACAGGCTCCCGAACCGCAGGCTCAGTGGCCATGGCTCACGGGCCCAGCCGCTCCGCGGCATGTGGGATCTTCCCGGACCGAGGCACGAACCCAGGGCCCCTGCATCGGCAGGCAGACTCTCAACCACTGCTCCACCAGGGAAGCCCGGTACACTTTTGTTTTAATTATGCAGTTGGCTCTCTTGTGTTGATTTACATTTTATTGGTAAAGCTCAACTGCTTTGGATTATGATGTGTTTACAAGGCTACACAGATAATCTGGAAGGGAAAATGAAGTAATACAAATGACAGAAAATGTTTTATAATAATAAAATTTTCTTGGCAAGCAGCAACCTTTTCTCAAAGTCAGTCTTTTAATATAATTTGCTTGCTTCATAAATATGGCTTTCTTGTTTGTTTTATCTTTATTGATTAGTAAGCATGTTAGATGACTTGGGAGGAATCTCACTGTCTTCAAGAAATAATTTGGAATTATTGATCCAGAATGCTGACCATTCTCAAAAATGGGTCAGGAAAATCAAAGTAATAGATGGAAAAACAATCTCAATTTTAGCTGTTGAGATAACTTTTCTTAAATTTAGGGTGTTTTTTATAATTTAAGTTAGTAAAACAGATGGTGGAAGGTCCACCAAGATATTTATTTTATGTATTTAAAGCATTTTACTTTGCTGTATTGAATTCCATTCATTCTGGAATTTAGGAGGATTGACCTCTTTATGAAAGAGATTATTGAAAGTAGAAAATGATTGATGACCTTCGCTTCCAGTATTCTTCTCAATAGACTTAGTCTCTCTTCTCATGCTTCTTGCATACTCAGTAATTGTATAAGGTTTAGAGAAAAATGCAGGTCTGGCTGAATATTAAGCCCAGTACACTAAATAAAGCTTTTTTCCTTTGCAGAATATTTTACATGTGTGTCCCATAGATTCATCAGAGATTCTAGTTTTGGATAAAGGCAAGTACATTGAAGGACAATACAACATCCCTGTGTATGACATTGGCATTCGAATGAGAAGTGAATTTGGTTGAGGACGGTTCTTGGAATGCTTGGCATTTAGGTTATTTTAGGTCAACTCTTTGGGCAGTTCAATTAGAGTATTTATTGAATGGTTTTAGTGAGCTGAATGGTTGTCATGTCATGTCATAGATGGTCTAAAACATGACTCTTATTTCTAAACTAGTTGTGTTGGTCAGGATCTTACATGATGTATTTAATCCAAGACAATGATGGATGAGTAAGAGGCAGATCATTCTCGAGGAAGTAATTTTGGTTTTGAGAGAGGCATTCTTAGGGAAATAGGCCTTGCAGTCCTCATTTAGAGCTGGGCAGGATTGAGGTCCGGAGAGAGGAGGGAAAGGATATTTGGGTAGAGGGAAGGGCATTGGCAGAGCCTCAGAGGCCTGACGGTTCCTGGGGCCTGTGTGGGAATGGTGGGAAAGTTGGGCTGCAGTCAGCCTGTGGGTGGCCTGGACGTTGGGTAATGAGCGTGGCCGTCAGTTTATGGGTGCCCTCTCTAGAGTTGTCTGTAAGTTGCTTCCTCCCTGAGGAAGTGTGACACGCTTCTGCTAGCTGCAGTGTCTTCCCCACAGCTGTGCTGTCCATGGAGGAGAAGGGGGCCTGCTCTGCCATGGCTTCCTTACTCCTCAGGGTATGGCATGTGAGTTATTTTAATAGTGTATCAATCTGCCTTTACTTTCTTTTGTCACAATGCATTTGCTTTCTAAAGTGGTCTTGTTTTCAGGATAATAATTGGGTTTCCACAGGGAAAATCATAATGTATGAGGCAAATTACTGACTAAAGGCAAATTACTGACTTAAAGACATGAATCTCTAATTTTTTTCTAGTAGTTCTTCTTTTGTTTAAATTTTTGTTTTGTTAGTTATGTATAGAAACTTAAGGATAGTAATTTCTGCTCAGGTGGGTAGTGGTACTGTTTAGCTCAGCTCATTGGTCTTCTGAAACTTTTACAAATGCAGTCTGATTCATTCCAGCCAAGTTAATTATGAGGTACATATTTTTTCCCCTAATAGAGACAAATGTAAAAGACAGAGATACAGAAATCGTCTCCAGTTTAGATTGAAGAAATTTTAGTTACTACTGTTTGTTCCTGCTATTTGATCACAGTTTATTTTTATTTTTTGAAGTCTGTCTCTAATCAAATAAGATTTAATGTTTTAGAAGTAAAAGAGCACCATGACTAAATTAATAATAAAAGTTAATTTAAGGACAATCATTGATTTTTAAATATATAAAAGTACATTTCATGACTTGATTTCAAGATGATCTGGTGGTATCCTTATACTGCTGCAGAAGGAAGTCCACAGTGGGACGAGAATGATGCTTACAAATTCCCACCCTTATTATCTATTACTGAACATGTCTTAGTCCAGGCCAGTGTGCCTACCACCTCTGTGGTACACTGCTGATTTCATTTTTCTTCCAGTATTTACTTTTGGTCCTGGACCAATTATCTAGCTGTGATGGGATTCTCCAAAAGTATCCTAGAGTTTGTTCTTAGTGAACTAGTGATTGTTCTGTTTGCAGACATTCTTTCTGAGGCTCTACTCTTGCCTCGAAAACCTACATTTGCAGAAAGGGAAATGTATAGGTTTTCCTTTTAAATGTATTTATTTTTATTTATATTTTATTTATTTTTGGCTGTGTTGGGTCTTCGTTTCTGTGCGAGGGCCTTCTCTAGTTGCGGCGAGCAGGGGCCACTCCTCATCGTGGTTCGTGGGCCTCTCACTGCCGTGGCGCCTCTTGTTGCGGAGCACAGGCTCCAGAAGCGCAGGCTCAGTAGTTGTGGCTCACGGGCTTAGTTGCACTGCAGCATGTGGGATCTTCCCGGACCAGGGCTCAAACCCATGTCCCCTGCACTGGCAGGCGGATTCTTAACCACTGCCCTGTCCGTTATTCTGTTTTTTAAAAAAATATTTCCTCATTTGTTTTTATGTGATGATGCCTTTATTTATTTTTTTATTATTGTTTATATTTGGCTGGGTTGTGTCTTTGATGCTGCGCGCAGGCTTTCTCTAGTTGTGGCAAGTGGGGGCTACTCTTTGTTGTGGTGCGCGGACTTCTCATTATGGTGGCTTCTCTTGTTGCGGAGCATGGGCTCTAAGAGTGCGGGCTTCAGTAATTGCAGCACCTGGGCTCAGTATTTGCGGCACACAGGCCCTAGAGTGCGCGGGCTTCATTAGTTGCAGCGTGTGGCCTCAGTTGTTGTGGCTGGCGGGCTCTAGAGCCCAGGCTCAGTAGTTGTGATGTAAGGGCTTACTTGCTCAGCGGCATGTGGGATCTTCCCGGACCAGGGCTGGAACCCGTGTCCCCTGCATTGGCAGACGGATTCTTAACTAGTGCACCACCAGGAAAGTCCCAGACTTTCCTTTTCTTAATGACAATTTTGAAGAGTCCTGGTTCACGTATTTCATAGACTGTCCTTCAACTTGGTTTTGTGTGATGTTCTCCTCATGACTGGAATGGAGTTAGGTTTTGGGGAAGGAGGTGTTTACTTTTAATATTCGGTTTCAACTCTATCTCTTGGCTTTTTATACAAGATATTCAATGCATTTAGTTATATATTAAAAAAAGCAGGCTTGTAGACTATTATTTTAAAATCTGCTTGCTATTGTGTAATCTGCTTGGGTTGATGGTGGTATGTTTTTTTTTTTTTTCAGTACGTGGGCCTCTCACTGTTGTGGCCTCTCCCGTTACGGAGCACAGGCTCCCGACCCGCAGGCTCAGTGGCCATGGCTCACGGGCCCAGCCGCTCCGCGGCATGTGGGATCTTCCCGGACCGAGGCACGAACCCAGGGCCCCTGCATCGGCAGGCAGACTCTCAACCACTGCTCCACCAGGGAAGCCCGGTACACTTTTGTTTTAATTATGCAGTTGGCTCTCTTGTGTTGATTTACATTTTATTGGTAAAGCTCAACTGCTTTGGATTATGATGTGTTTACAAGGCTACACAGATAATCTGGAAGGGAAAATGAAGTAATACAAATGACAGAAAATGTTTTATAATAATAAAATTTTCTTGGCAAGCAGCAACCTTTTCTCAAAGTCAGTCTTTTAATATAATTTGCTTGCTTCATAAATATGGCTTTCTTGTTTGTTTTATCTTTATTGATTAGTAAGCATGTTAGATGACTTGGGAGGAATCTCACTGTCTTCAAGAAATAATTTGGAATTATTGATCCAGAATGCTGACAATTCTCAAAAATGGGTCAGGAAAATCAAAGTAATAGATGGAAAAACAATCTCAATTTTAGCTGTTGAGATAACTTTTCTTAAATTTAGGGTGTTTTTTATAATTTAAGTTAGTAAAACAGATGGTGGAAGGTCCACCAAGATATTTATTTTATGTATTTAAAGCATTTTACTTTGCTGTATTGAATTCCATTCATTCTGGAATTTAGGAGGATTTACCTCTTTATGAAAGAGATTATTGAAAGTAGAAAATGATTGATGACCTTCGCTTCCAGTATTCTTCTCAATAGACTTAGTCTCTCTTCTAATGCTTCTTGCATACTCAGTAATTGTATAAGGTTTAGAGAAAAATGCAGGTCTGGCTGAATATTAAGCCCAGTACACTAAATAAAGCTTTTTTACTTTGCAGAATATTTTACATGTGTGTCCCATAGATTCATCAGAGATTCTAGTTTTGGATAAAGGCAAGTACATTGAAGGACAATACAACATCCCTGTCTATGACATTGGCATTCGAATGAGAAGTGAATTTGGTTCAGGACGGTTCTTGGAATGCTTGGCATTTAGGTTATTTTAGGTCAACTCTTTGGGCAGTTCAATTAGAGTATTTATTGAATGGTTTTAGTGAGCTGAATGGTTGTCATGTCATGTCATAGATGGTCTAAAACATGACTCTTATTTCTAAACTAGTTGTGTTGGTCAGCATCTTACATGATGTATTTAATCCAAGATAATGATGGATGAGTAAGAGGCAGATCATTCTCGAGGAAGTAATTTTGGTTTTGAGAGAGGCATTCTTAGGGAAATAGGCCTTGAAGTGCTCATTTAGAGCTGGGCAGGATTGAGGTCCGGAGAGAGGAGGGAAAGGATATTTGGGTAGAGGGAAGGGCATTGGCAGAGCCTCAGAGGCCTGACGGTTCCTGGGGCCTGTGTGGGAATGGTGGGAACGTTGGGCTGCAGTCAGCCTGTGGGTGGCCTGGACGTTGGGTAATGAGCGTGGCCGTCAGTTTATGGGTGCCCTCTCTAGAGTTGTCTGTAACTTGCTTCCTCCCTGAGGAAGTGTGACACGCTTCTGCTAGCTGCATTGTCTTCCCCACAGCTGTGCTGTCCATGGAGGAGAAGGGGGCCTGCTCTGCCATGGCTTCCTTACTCCTCAGGGTATGGCGTGTGAGTTATTTTAATAGTGTATCAATCTGCCTTTACTTTCTTTTGTCACAATGCATTTGCTTTCTAAAGTGGTCTTGTTTTCAGGATAATAATTGGGTTTCCACAGGGAAAATCATAATGTATGAGGCAAATTACTGACTAAAGGCAAATTACTGACTTAAAAACATGAATCTCTAATTTTTTTCTAGTAGGTCTTCTTTTGTTTAAATTTTTGTTTTGTTAGTTATGTATAGAAACTTAAGGATAGTAATTTCTGCTCAGGTGGATAGTGGTACTGTTTAGCACAGCTCATTGGTCTTCTGAAACTTTTACAAATGCAGTCTGATTCATTCCAGCCAAGTTAATTATGAGGTACATATTTTTTCCCCTAATGGAGACAAATGTAAAAGACAGAGATACAGAAATCATCTCCAGTTCAGATTGAAGAAATTTCAGTTACTACTGTTTGTTCCTGCTATTTGATCACAGTTTATTTTTATTTTTTGAAGTCTGTCTCTAATCAAATAAGATTTAATGTTTTAGAAGTAAAAGAGCACCATGACTAAGTTAATAATAAAAGTTAATTTAAGGACAATCATTGATTTTTAAGTATATAAAAGTACATTTCATGACTTGATTTCAAGATGATCTGGTGGTATCCTTATACTGCTGCAGAAGGAAGTCCACAGTGGGACGAGAATGATGCTTACAAATCCCCACCCTTATTATCTATTACTGAACATGTCTTAGTGCAGGCCAGTGTGCCTACCACCTCTGTGGTACACTGTTGATTTCATTTTTCTTCCAGTATTTACTTTTGGTCCTGGACCAATTATCTAGCTGCGATGGGATTCTCCAAAAGTATCCTACAGTTTGTACTTCGTGAACTAGTGATTGTTCTGTTTGCCGACATTCTTTCTGAGGCTCTACTCTTGCCTCGAAAACCTACATTTGCAGAAAGGGAAATGTATAGGTTTTCCTTTTAAATGTATTTATTTTTATTTATATTTTATTTATTTTTGGCTGTGTTGGGTCTTCGTTTCTGTGCGAGGGCCTTCTCTAGTTGCGGCGAGCAGGGGCCACTCCTCATCGTGGTTCGTGGGCCTCTCACTGCCGTGGCGCCTCTTGTTGCGGAGCACAGGCTCCAGAAGCGCAGGCTCAGTAGTTGTGGCTCACGGGCTTAGTTGCACTGCAGCATGTGGGATCTTCCCGGACCAGGGCTCAAACCCGTGTCCGCTGCACTGGCAGGCGGATTCTTAACCACTGCCCCGTCCGTTATTCTGTTTTTTAAAAAAATATTTCCTCATTTGTTTTTATGTGATGATGCCTTTATTTATTTTTTATTATTGTTTATATTTGGCTGGGTTGAGTCTTTGTTGCTGCGTGCAGGCTTTCTCTAGTTGTGGCAAGTGGGGGCTACTCTTTGTTGTGGTGCGCGGACTTCTCATTGTGGTGGCTTCTCTTGTTGCGGAGCATGGGCTCTAAGAGTGCGGGCTTCAGTAATTGCAGCACCTGGGCTCAGTATTTGCGGCACACAGGCCCTAGATTGCGCGGGCTTCATTAGTTGCAGCGTGTGGCCTCAGTAGTTGTGGCTCGCGGGCTCTACAGCGCAGGCTCAATAGTTGTGATGTACGGGCTTACTTGCTCAGCGGCATGTGGGATCTTCCCGGAGCAGGGCTGGAACCTGTGTCCCCTGCATTGGCAGACGGATTCTTAACTAGTGCACCACCAGGAAAGTCCCAGACTTTCCTTTTCTTAATGACAATTTTGAAGAGTCTTGGTTCACGTATTTCATAGACTGTCCTTCAACTTGGTTTTGTGTGATGTTCTCCTCATGACTGGAGTGGAGTTAGGGTTTTGGGGAAGGAGATGTTTACTTTTAATATTCGGTTTCAACTCTATCTCTTGGCTTTTTATATAAGATATTCAATGCATTTAGTTATATATTTAAAAAAGCAGGCTTGTAGACTATTATTTTAAAATCTGCTTGCTATTTTGTAATCTGCTTGGGTTGATGGTGGTATGTTTTTTTTTTTTCAGTACGTGGGCCTCTCACTGTTGTGGCCTTTCCCGTTACGGAGCACAGGCTCCCGAACCGCAGGCTCAGTGGCCATGGCTCACGGGCCCAGCCGCTCCGCAGCATGTGGGATCTTCCCGGACCGAGGCACGAACCCAGGGCCCCTGCATCGGCAGGCAGACTCTCAACCACTGCTCCACCAGGGAAGCCCGGTACACTTTTGTTTTAATTATGCAGTTGGCTCTCTTGTGGTGATTTACATTTTATTGGTAAAGCTCAACTGCTTTGGATTATGATGTGTTTACAAGGCTACACAGATAATCTGGAAGGGAAAATGAAGTAATACAAATGACAGAAAATGTTTTATAATAATAAAATTTTCTTGGCAAGCAGCAACCTTTTCTCAAAGTCAGTCTTTTAATATAATTTGCTTGCTTCATAAATATGGCTTTCTTGTTTGTTTTATCTTTATTGATTAGTAAGCATGTTAGATGACTTGGGAGGAATCTCACTGTCTTCAAGAAATAATTTGGAATTATTGATCCAGAATGCTGACCATTCTCAAAAATGGGTCAGGAAAATCAAAGTAATAGATGGAAAAACAATCTCAATTTTAGCTGTTGAGATAACTTTTCTTAAATTTAGGGTGTTTTTTATAATTTAAGTTAGTAAAACAGATGGTGGAAGGTCCACCAAGATATTTATTTTATGTATTTAAAGCATTTTACTTTGCTGTATTGAATTCCATTCATTCTGGAATTTAGGAGGATTTACCTCTTTATGAAAGAGATTATTGAAAGTAGAAAATGATTGATGACCTTCGCTTCCAGTATTCTTCTCAATAGACTTAGTCTCTCTTCTCATGCTTCTTGCATACTCAGTAATTGTATAAGGTTTAGAGAAAAATGCAGGTCTGGCTGAATATTAAGCCCAGTACACTAAATAAAGCTTTTTTACTTTGCAGAATATTTTACATGTGTGTCCCATAGATTCATCAGAGATTCTAGTTTTGGATAAAGGCAAGTACATTGAAGGACAATACAACATCCCTGTCTATGACATTGGCATTCGAATGAGAAGTGAATTTGGTTCAGGACGGTTCTTGGAATGCTTGGCATTTAGGTTATTTTAGGTCAACTCTTTGGTCAGTTCAATTAGAGTATTTATTGAATGGTTTTAGTGAGCTGAATGGTTGTCATGTCATGTCATAGATGGTCTAAAACATGACTCTTATTTCTAAACTAGTTGTGTTGGTCAGCATCTTACATGATGTATTTAATCCAAGATAATGATGGATGAGTAAGAGGCAGATCATTCTCGAGGAAGTAATTTTGGTTTTGAGAGAGGCATTCTTAGGGAAATAGGCCTTGCAGTCCTCATTTAGAGCTGGGCAGGATTGAGGTCCGGAGAGAGGAGGGAAAGGATATTTGGGTAGAGGGAAGGGCATTGGCAGAGCCTCAGAGGCCTGACGGTTCCTGGGGCCTGTGTGGGAATGGTGGGAAAGTTGGGCTGCAGTCAGCCTGTGGGTGGCCTGGACGTTGGGTAATGAGCGTGGCCGTCAGTTTATGGGTGCCCTCTCTAGAGTTGTCTGTAAGTTGCTTCCTCCCTGAGGAAGTGTGACACGCTTCTGCTAGCTGCAGTGTCTTCCCCACAGCTGTGCTGTCCATGGAGGAGAAGGGGGCCTGCTCTGCCATGGCTTCCTTACTCCTCAGGGTATGGCATGTGAGTTATTTTAATAGTGTATCAATCTGCCTTTACTTTCTTTTGTCACAATGCATTTGCTTTCTAAAGTGGTCTTGTTTTCAGGATAATAATTGGGTTTCCACAGGGAAAATCATAATGTATGAGGCAAATTACTGACTAAAGGCAAATTACTGACTTAAAGACATGAATCTCTAATTTTTTTCTAGTAGTTCTTCTTTTGTTTAAATTTTTGTTTTGTTAGTTATGTATAGAAACTTAAGGATAGTAATTTCTGCTCAGGTGGGTAGTGGTACTGTTTAGCTCAGCTCATTGGTCTTCTGAAACTTTTACAAATGCAGTCTGATTCATTCCAGCCAAGTTAATTATGAGGTACATATTTTTTCCCCTAATAGAGACAAATGTAAAAGACAGAGATACAGAAATCGTCTCCAGTTTAGATTGAAGAAATTTTAGTTACTACTGTTTGTTCCTGCTATTTGATCACAGTTTATTTTTATTTTTTGAAGTCTGTCTCTAATCAAATAAGATTTAATGTTTTAGAAGTAAAAGAGCACCATGACTAAATTAATAATAAAAGTTAATTTAAGGACAATCATTGATTTTTAAGTATATAAAAGTACATTTCATGACTTGATTTCAAGATGATCTGGTGGTATCCTTATACTGCTGCAGAAGGAAGTCCACAGTGGGACGAGAATGATGCTTACAAATCCCCACCCTTATTATCTATTACTGAACATGTCTTAGTCCAGGCCAGTGTGCCTACCACCTCTGTGGTACACTGCTGATTTCATTTTTCTTCCAGTATTTACTTTTGGTCCTGGACCAATTATCTAGCTGTGATGGGATTCTCCAAAAGTATCCTAGAGTTTGTTCTTAGTGAACTAGTGATTGTTCTGTTTGCAGACATTCTTTCTGAGGCTCTACTCTTGCCTCGAAAACCTACATTTGCAGAAAGGGAAATGTATAGGTTTTCCTTTTAAATGTATTTATTTTTATTTATATTTTATTTATTTTTGGCTGTGTTGGGTCTTCGTTTCTGTGCGAGGGCCTTCTCTAGTTGCGGCGAGCAGGGGCCACTCCTCATCGTGGTTCGTGGGCCTCTCACTGCCGTGGCGCCTCTTGTTGCGGAGCACAGGCTCCAGAAGCGCAGGCTCAGTAGTTGTGGCTCACGGGCTTAGTTGCACTGCAGCATGTGGGATCTTCCCGGACCAGGGCTCAAACCCATGTCCCCTGCACTGGCAGGCGGATTCTTAACCACTGCCCTGTCCGTTATTCTGTTTTTTAAAAAAATATTTCCTCATTTGTTTTTATGTGATGATGCCTTTATTTATTTTTTTATTATTGTTTATATTTGGCTGGGTTGTGTCTTTGATGCTGCGCGCAGGCTTTCTCTAGTTGTGGCAAGTGGGGGCTACTCTTTGTTGTGGTGCGCGGACTTCTCATTATGGTGGCTTCTCTTGTTGCGGAGCATGGGCTCTAAGAGTGCGGGCTTCAGTAATTGCAGCACCTGGGCTCAGTATTTGCGGCACACAGGCCCTAGAGTGCGCGGGCTTCATTAGTTGCAGCGTGTGGCCTCAGTTGTTGTGGCTGGCGGGCTCTAGAGCCCAGGCTCAGTAGTTGTGATGTAAGGGCTTACTTGCTCAGCGGCATGTGGGATCTTCCCGGACCAGGGCTGGAACCCGTGTCCCCTGCATTGGCAGACGGATTCTTAACTAGTGCACCACCAGGAAAGTCCCAGACTTTCCTTTTCTTAATGACAATTTTGAAGAGTCCTGGTTCACGTATTTCATAGACTGTCCTTCAACTTGGTTTTGTGTGATGTTCTCCTCATGACTGGAATGGAGTTAGGTTTTGGGGAAGGAGGTGTTTACTTTTAATATTCGGTTTCAACTCTATCTCTTGGCTTTTTATACAAGATATTCAATGCATTTAGTTATATATTAAAAAAAGCAGGCTTGTAGACTATTATTTTAAAATCTGCTTGCTATTTTGTAATCTGCTTGGGTTGATGGTGGTATGTTTTTTTTTTCAGTACGTGGTCTTCTCACTGTTGTGGCCTCTCCCGTTACGGAGCACAGGCTCCCGACCCGCAGGCTCATTGGCCATGGCTCACGGGCCTAGCCGCTCCGCAGCATGTGGGATCTTCCCTGACCGAGGCACGATCCCATGTCCCCTGCATCGGCAGGCAGACTCTCAACCACTGCTCCACCAGGGAATCCCGGTACACTTTTGTTTTATTTATGCAGTTGGCTCCCTTGTGTTGATTTACATTTTATTGATAAAACTCAACTGCTTTGGATGATGATGTGTTTACAAGGCTACACAGATAATCTGGAAGGGAAAATGAAGAAATACAAATGACAGAAAATGTTTTATAATAATAAAATTTTCTTGGCAAGCAGCAACCTTTTCTCAAAGTCAGTCTTTTAATATAATTTGCTTGCTTCATAAATATGGCTTTCTTGTTTGTTCTTATCTTTATTGATTAGTGAGCATGTTAGATGACTTGGGAGGAATCTCACTGTCTTCAAGAAATAATTTGGAATTATTGATCCAGAATGCTGACAATTCTCAAAAATGGGTCAGGAAAATCAAAGTAATAGATGGAAAAACAATCTCAATTTTAGCTGTTGAGATAACTTTTCTTAAATTTAGGGTGTTTTTTATAATTTAAGTTAGTAAAACAGATGGTGGAAGGTCCACCAAGATATATATTTTATGTATTTAAAGCATTTTCCTTTGCTGTATTGAATTCCATTCATTCTGGAATTTAGGAGAATTGACCTCTTTATGAAAGAGATTATTGAAAGTAGAAAATGATTGATGACCTTCGCTTCCAGTATTCTTCTCAATAGACTTAGTCTCTCTTCTCATGCTTCTTGCATACTCAGTAATTGTATAAGGTTTAGAGAAAAATGCAGGTCTGGCTGAATATTAAGCCCAGTACACTAAATAAAGCTTTTTTACTTTGCAGAATATTTTACATGTGTGTCCCATAGATTCATCAGAGATTCTAGTTTTGGATAAAGGCAAGTACATTGAAGGACAATACAACATCCCTGTCTATGACATTGGCATTCGAATGAGAAGTGAATTTGGTTCAGGACGGTTCTTGGAATGCTTGGCATTTAGGTTATTTTAGGTCAACTCTTTGGTCAGTTCAATTAGAGTATTTATTGAATGGTTTTAGTGAGCTGAATGGTTGTCATGTCATGTCATAGATGGTCTAAAACATGACTCTTATTTCTAAACTAGTTGTGTTGGTCAGCATCTTACATGATGTATTTAATCCAAGATAATGATGGATGAGTAAGAGGCAGATCATTCTCGAGGAAGTAATTTTGGTTTTGAGAGAGGCATTCTTAGGGAAATAGGCCTTGCAGTCCTCATTTAGAGCTGGGCAGGATTGTGGTCCGGAGAGAGGAGGGAAAGGGTATTTGGGTAGAGGGAAGGGCATTGGCAGAGCCTCAGAGGCCTGACTGTTTCCGGGGCCTGTGTGGGAATGGTGGGATAGTTGGGCTGCAGTCAGCCTGTGGGTGGCCTGGACGTTGGGTAATGAGCGTGGCCGTCAGTTTATGGGTGCCCTCTCTAGAGTTGTCTGTAAGTTGCTTCCTCCCTGAGGAAGTGTGACACGCTTCTGCTAGCCGCAGTGTCTTCCCCACTGCTATGCTGTCCATGGAGGAGAAGGGGGCCTGCTCTGCCATGGCTTCCTTACTCCTCAGGGTATGGCGTGTGAGTTATTTTAATAATGTATCAATCTGCCTTTACTTTCTTTTGTCACAATGCATTTGCTTTCTAAAGTGGTCTTGTTTTCAGGATAATAATTGGGTTTCCACAGGGAAAATCATAATGTATGAGGCAAATTACTGACTAAAGCCAAATTACTAACTTAAAAACATGAATCTCTAATTTTTTTCTAGTAGGTCTTCTTTTGTTTAAATTTTTGTTTTGTTAGTTATGTATAGAAACTTAAGGATAGTAATTTCTGCTCAGGTGGATAGTGGTACTGTTTAGCACAGCTCATTGGTCTTCTGAAACTTTTACAAATGCAGTCTGATTCATTCCAGCCAAGTTAATTATGAGGTACATATTTTTTCCCCTAATGGAGACAAATGTAAAAGACAGAGATACAGAAATCATCTCCAGTTTAGATTGAAGAAATTTCAGTTACTACTGTTTGTTCCTGCTATTTGATCACAGTTTATTTTTATTTTTTGAAGTCTGTCTCTAATCAAATAAGATTTAATGTTTTAGAAGTAAAAGAGCACCATGACTAAATTAATAATAAAAGTTAATTTAAGGACAATCATTGATTTTTAAGTATATAAAAGTACATTTCATGACTTGATTTCAAGATGATCTGGTGGTATCCTTATACTGCTGCAGAAGGAAGTCCACAGTGGGACGAGAATGATGCTTACAAATCCCCACCCTTATTATCTATTACTGAACATGTCTTAGTGCAGGCCAGTGTGCCTACCACCTCTGTGGTACACTGTTGATTTCATTTTTCTTCCAGTATTTACTTTTGGTCCTGGACCAATTATCTACCTGCGATGGGATTCTCCAAAAGTATCCTACAGTTTGTACTTCGTGAACTAGTGATTGTTCTGTTTGCGGACATTCTTTCTGAGGCTCTACTCTTGCCTCGAAAACCTACATTTGCAGAAAGGGAAATGTATAGGTTTTCCTTTTAAATGTATTTATTTTTATTTATATTTTATTTATTTTTGGCTGTGTTGGGTCTTCGTTTCTGTGCGAGGGCCTTCTCTAGTTGCGGCGAGCAGGGGCCACTCCTCATCGTGGTTCGTGGGCCTCTCACTGCCGTGGCGCCTCTTGTTGCGGAGCACAGGCTCCAGAAGCGCAGGCTCAGTAGTTGTGGCTCACGGGCTTAGTTGCACTGCAGCATGTGGGATCTTCCCGGACCAGGGCTCAAACCCGTGTCCCCTGCACTGGCAGGCGGATTCTTAACCACTGCCCCGTCCGTTATTCTGTTTTTTAAAAAAATATTTCCTCATTTGTTTTTATGTGATGATGCCTTTATTTATTTTTTTATTATTGTTTATATTTGGCTGGGTTGAGTCTTTGTTGCTGCGCGCAGGCTTTCTCTAGTTGTGGCAAGTGGGGGCTACTCTTTGTTGTGGTGCGCGGACTTCTCATTGTGGTGGCTTCTCTTGTTGCGGAGCATGGGCTCTAAGAGTGCGGGCTTCAGTAATTGCAGCACCTGGGCTCAGTATTTGCGGCACACAGGCCCTAGAGTGCGCGGGCTTCATTAGTTGCAGCGTGTGGCCTCAGTAGTTGTGGCTCGCGGGCTCTACAGCGCAGGCTCAATAGTTGTGATGTACGGGCTTACTTGCTCAGCGGCATGTGGGATCTTCCCGGAGCAGGGCTGGAACCCGTGTCCCCTGCATTGGCAGACGGATTCTTAACTAGTGCACCACCAGGAATGTCCCAGACTTTCCTTTTCTTAATGACAATTTTGAAGAGTCCTGGTTCACGTATTTCATAGACTGTCCTTCAACTTGGTTTTGTGTGATGTTCTCCTCATGACTGGAGTGGAGTTAGGGTTTTGGGGAAGGAGATGTTTACTTTTAATATTCGGTTTCAACTCTATCTCTTGGCTTTTTATATAAGGTATTCAATGCATTTAGTTATATATTTAAAAAAGCAGGCTTGTAGACTATTATTTTAAAATCTGCTTGCTATTGTGTAATCTGCTTGGGTTGATGGTGGTATGTTTTTTTTTTTTTTCAGTACGTGGGCCTCTCACTGTTGTGGCCTCTCCCGTTACGGAGCACAGGCTCCCGACCCGCAGGCTCAGTGGCCATGGCTCACGGGCCCAGCCGCTCCGCGGCATGTGGGATCTTCCCGGACCGAGGCACGAACCCAGGGCCCCTGCATCGGCAGGCAGACTCTCAACCACTGCTCCACCAGGGAAGCCCGGTACACTTTTGTTTTAATTATGCAGTTGGCTCTCTTGTGTTGATTTACATTTTATTGGTAAAGCTCAACTGCTTTGGATTATGATGTGTTTACAAGGCTACACAGATAATCTGGAAGGGAAAATGAAGTAATACAAATGACAGAAAATGTTTTATAATAATAAAATTTTCTTGGCAAGCAGCAACCTTTTCTCAAAGTCAGTCTTTTAATATAATTTGCTTGCTTCATAAATATGGCTTTCTTGTTTGTTTTATCTTTATTGATTAGTAAGCATGTTAGATGACTTGGGAGGAATCTCACTGTCTTCAAGAAATAATTTGGAATTATTGATCCAGAATGCTGACAATTCTCAAAAATGGGTCAGGAAAATCAAAGTAATAGATGGAAAAACAATCTCAATTTTAGCTGTTGAGATAACTTTTCTTAAATTTAGGGTGTTTTTTATAATTTAAGTTAGTAAAACAGATGGTGGAAGGTCCACCAAGATATTTATTTTATGTATTTAAAGCATTTTACTTTGCTGTATTGAATTCCATTCATTCTGGAATTTAGGAGGATTTACCTCTTTATGAAAGAGATTATTGAAAGTAGAAAATGATTGATGACCTTCGCTTCCAGTATTCTTCTCAATAGACTTAGTCTCTCTTCTCATGCTTCTTGCATACTCAGTAATTGTATAAGGTTTAGAGAAAAATGCAGGTCTGGCTGAATATTAAGCCCAGTACACTAAATAAAGCTTTTTTACTTTGCAGAATATTTTACATGTGTGTCCCATAGATTCATCAGAGATTCTAGTTTTGGATAAAGGCAAGTACATTGAAGGACAATACAACATCCCTGTCTATGACATTGGCATTCGAATGAGAAGTGAATTTGGTTCAGGACGGTTCTTGGAATGCTTGGCATTTAGGTTATTTTAGGTCAACTCTTTGGGCAGTTCAATTAGAGTATTTATTGAATGGTTTTAGTGAGCTGAATGGTTGTCATGTCATGTCATAGATGGTCTAAAACATGACTCTTATTTCTAAACTAGTTGTGTTGGTCAGCATCTTACATGATGTATTTAATCCAAGATAATGATGGATGAGTAAGAGGCAGATCATTCTCGAGGAAGTAATTTTGGTTTTGAGAGAGGCATTCTTAGGGAAATAGGCCTTGAAGTGCTCATTTAGAGCTGGGCAGGATTGAGGTCCGGAGAGAGGAGGGAAAGGATATTTGGGTAGAGGGAAGGGCATTGGCAGAGCCTCAGAGGCCTGACGGTTCCTGGGGCCTGTGTGGGAATGGTGGGAACGTTGGGCTGCAGTCAGCCTGTGGGTGGCCTGGACGTTGGGTAATGAGCGTGGCCGTCAGTTTATGGGTGCCCTCTCTAGAGTTGTCTGTAACTTGCTTCCTCCCTGAGGAAGTGTGACACGCTTCTGCTAGCTGCATTGTCTTCCCCACAGCTGTGCTGTCCATGGAGGAGAAGGGGGCCTGCTCTGCCATGGCTTCCTTACTCCTCAGGGTATGGCGTGTGAGTTATTTTAATAGTGTATCAATCTGCCTTTACTTTCTTTTGTCACAATGCATTTGCTTTCTAAAGTGGTCTTGTTTTCAGGATAATAATTGGGTTTCCACAGGGAAAATCATAATGTATGAGGCAAATTACTGACTAAAGGCAAATTACTGACTTAAAAACATGAATCTCTAATTTTTTTCTAGTAGGTCTTCTTTTGTTTAAATTTTTGTTTTGTTAGTTATGTATAGAAACTTAAGGATAGTAATTTCTGCTCAGGTGGATAGTGGTACTGTTTAGCACAGCTCATTGGTCTTCTGAAACTTTTACAAATGCAGTCTGATTCATTCCAGCCAAGTTAATTATGAGGTACATATTTTTTCCCCTAATGGAGACAAATGTAAAAGACAGAGATACAGAAATCATCTCCAGTTCAGATTGAAGAAATTTCAGTTACTACTGTTTGTTCCTGCTATTTGATCACAGTTTATTTTTATTTTTTGAAGTCTGTCTCTAATCAAATAAGATTTAATGTTTTAGAAGTAAAAGAGCACCATGACTAAGTTAATAATAAAAGTTAATTTAAGGACAATCATTGATTTTTAAGTATATAAAAGTACATTTCATGACTTGATTTCAAGATGATCTGGTGGTATCCTTATACTGCTGCAGAAGGAAGTCCACAGTGGGACGAGAATGATGCTTACAAATCCCCACCCTTATTATCTATTACTGAACATGTCTTAGTGCAGGCCAGTGTGCCTACCACCTCTGTGGTACACTGTTGATTTCATTTTTCTTCCAGTATTTACTTTTGGTCCTGGACCAATTATCTAGCTGCGATGGGATTCTCCAAAAGTATCCTACAGTTTGTACTTCGTGAACTAGTGATTGTTCTGTTTGCCGACATTCTTTCTGAGGCTCTACTCTTGCCTCGAAAACCTACATTTGCAGAAAGGGAAATGTATAGGTTTTCCTTTTAAATGTATTTATTTTTATTTATATTTTATTTATTTTTGGCTGTGTTGGGTCTTCGTTTCTGTGCGAGGGCCTTCTCTAGTTGCGGCGAGCAGGGGCCACTCCTCATCGTGGTTCGTGGGCCTCTCACTGCCGTGGCGCCTCTTGTTGCGGAGCACAGGCTCCAGAAGCGCAGGCTCAGTAGTTGTGGCTCACGGGCTTAGTTGCACTGCAGCATGTGGGATCTTCCCGGACCAGGGCTCAAACCCGTGTCCGCTGCACTGGCAGGCGGATTCTTAACCACTGCCCCGTCCGTTATTCTGTTTTTTAAAAAAATATTTCCTCATTTGTTTTTATGTGATGATGCCTTTATTTATTTTTTATTATTGTTTATATTTGGCTGGGTTGAGTCTTTGTTGCTGCGTGCAGGCTTTCTCTAGTTGTGGCAAGTGGGGGCTACTCTTTGTTGTGGTGCGCGGACTTCTCATTGTGGTGGCTTCTCTTGTTGCGGAGCATGGGCTCTAAGAGTGCGGGCTTCAGTAATTGCAGCACCTGGGCTCAGTATTTGCGGCACACAGGCCCTAGAGTGCGCGGGCTTCATTAGTTGCAGCGTGTGGCCTCAGTAGTTGTGGCTCGCGGGCTCTACAGCGCAGGCTCAATAGTTGTGATGTACGGGCTTACTTGCTCAGCGGCATGTGGGATCTTCCCGGAGCAGGGCTGGAACCTGTGTCCCCTGCATTGGCAGACGGATTCTTAACTAGTGCACCACCAGGAAAGTCCCAGACTTTCCTTTTCTTAATGACAATTTTGAAGAGTCTTGGTTCACGTATTTCATAGACTGTCCTTCAACTTGGTTTTGTGTGATGTTCTCCTCATGACTGGAGTGGAGTTAGGGTTTTGGGGAAGGAGATGTTTACTTTTAATATTCGGTTTCAACTCTATCTCTTGGCTTTTTATATAAGATATTCAATGCATTTAGTTATATATTTAAAAAAGCAGGCTTGTAGACTATTATTTTAAAATCTGCTTGCTATTTTGTAATCTGCTTGGGTTGATGGTGGTATGTTTTTTTTTTTTCAGTACGTGGGCCTCTCACTGTTGTGGCCTTTCCCGTTACGGAGCACAGGCTCCCGAACCGCAGGCTCAGTGGCCATGGCTCACGGGCCCAGCCGCTCCGCGGCATGTGGGATCTTCCCGGACCGAGGCACGAACCCAGGGCCCCTGCATCGGCAGGCAGACTCTCAACCACTGCTCCACCAGGGAAGCCCGGTACACTTTTGTTTTAATTATGCAGTTGGCTCTCTTGTGGTGATTTACATTTTATTGGTAAAGCTCAACTGCTTTGGATTATGATGTGTTTACAAGGCTACACAGATAATCTGGAAGGGAAAATGAAGTAATACAAATGACAGAAAATGTTTTATAATAATAAAATTTTCTTGGCAAGCAGCAACCTTTTCTCAAAGTCAGTCTTTTAATATAATTTGCTTGCTTCATAAATATGGCTTTCTTGTTTGTTTTATCTTTATTGATTAGTAAGCATGTTAGATGACTTGGGAGGAATCTCACTGTCTTCAAGAAATAATTTGGAATTATTGATCCAGAATGCTGACCATTCTCAAAAATGGGTCAGGAAAATCAAAGTAATAGATGGAAAAACAATCTCAATTTTAGCTGTTGAGATAACTTTTCTTAAATTTAGGGTGTTTTTTATAATTTAAGTTAGTAAAACAGATGGTGGAAGGTCCACCAAGATATTTATTTTATGTATTTAAAGCATTTTACTTTGCTGTATTGAATTCCATTCATTCTGGAATTTAGGAGGATTTACCTCTTTATGAAAGAGATTATTGAAAGTAGAAAATGATTGATGACCTTCGCTTCCAGTATTCTTCTCAATAGACTTAGTCTCTCTTCTCATGCTTCTTGCATACTCAGTAATTGTATAAGGTTTAGAGAAAAATGCAGGTCTGGCTGAATATTAAGCCCAGTACACTAAATAAAGCTTTTTTACTTTGCAGAATATTTTACATGTGTGTCCCATAGATTCATCAGAGATTCTAGTTTTGGATAAAGGCAAGTACATTGAAGGACAATACAACATCCCTGTCTATGACAT
Organism: Mesoplodon mirus; assembly: GCF_964341445.2. Taxonomy (NCBI): domain Eukaryota; kingdom Metazoa; phylum Chordata; class Mammalia; order Artiodactyla; family Ziphiidae; genus Mesoplodon; species Mesoplodon mirus. Next base: position 37,650,283 of record NC_138994.1, on the reverse strand, counting down.
TGGCATTCGAATGAGAAGTGAATTTGGTTCAGGACGGTTCTTGGAATGCTTGGCATTTAGGTTATTTTAGGTCAACTCTTTGGGCAGTTCAATTAGAGTATTTATTGAATGGTTTTAGTGAGCTGAATGGTTGTCATGTCATGTCATAGATGGTCTAAAACATGACTCTTATTTCTAAACTAGTTGTGTTGGTCAGCATCTTACATGATGTATTTAATCCAAGATAATGATGGATGAGTAAGAGGCAGATCATTGTCTAGGAAGTAATTTTGGTTTTGAGAGAGGCATTCTTAGGGAAATAGGCCTTGGTGTGTTCATTTAGAGCTGGGCGGGATTGAGGTCCGGAGAGAGGAGGGAAAGGATATTTGGGTAGAGGGAAGGTCATTGGCAGAGCCTCAGAGGCCTGACTGTTTCCGGGGCCTGTGTGGGAATGGTGGGAAAGTTGGGCTGCAGTCAGCCTGTGGGTGGCCTGGACGTTGGGTAATGAGCGTGGCCGTCAGTTTATGGGTGCCCTCTCTAGAGTTGTCTGTAAGTTGCTTCCTCCCTGAGGAAGTGTGACACGCTTCTGCTAGCCGCAGTGTCTTCCCCACTGCTATGCTGTCCATTGAGGAGAAGGGGGCCTTCTCTGCCATGGCTTCCTTACTCCTCAGGGTATGGCGTGTGAGTTATTTTAATAATGTATCAATCTGCCTTTACTTTCTTTTGTCACAATGCATTTGCTTTCTAAAGTGGTCTTGTTTTCAGGATAATAATTGGGTTTCCACAGGGAAAATCATAATGTATGAGGCTAATTACTGACTAAAGGCAAATTACTGACTTAAAAACATGAATCTCTAATTTTTTTCTAGTAGGTCTTCTTTTGTTTAAATTTTTGTTTTGTTAGTTATGTATAGAAACTTAAGGATAGTAATTTCTGCTCAGGTGGATAGTGGTACTGTTTAGCACAGCTCATTGGTCTTCTGAAACTTTTACAAATGCAGTCTGATTCATTCCAGCCAAGTTAATTATGAGGTACATATTTTTTCCCCTAATGGAGACAAATGTAAAAGACAGAGATACAGAAATCATCTCCAGTTTAGATTGAAGAAATTTCAGTTACTACTGTTTGTTCCTGCTATTTGATCACAGTTTATTTTTATTTTTTGAAGTCTGTCTCTAATCAAATAAGATTTAATGTTTTAGAAGTAAAAGAGCACCATGACTAAGTTAATAATAAAAGTTAATTTAAGGACAATCATTGATTTTTAAGTATATAAAAGTACATTTCATGACTTGATTTCAAGATGATCTGGTGGTATCCTTATACTGCTGCAGAAGGAAGTCCACAGTGGGACGAGAATGATGCTTACAAATCCCCACCCTTATTATCTATTACTGAACATGTCTTAGTCCAGGCCAGTGTGCCTACCACCTCTGTGGTACACTGTTGATTTCATTTTTCTTCCAGTATTTACTTTTGGTCCTGGACCAATTATCTAGCTGCGATGGGATTCTCCAAAAGTATCCTACAGTTTGTACTTAGTGAACTAGTGATTGTTCTGTTTGCAGACATTCTTTCTGAGGCTCTACTCTTGCCTCGAAAACCTACATTTGCAGAAAGGGAAATGTATAGGTTTTCCTTTTAAATGTATTTATTTTTATTTATATTTTATTTATTTTTGGCTGTGTTGGGTCTTCGTTTCTGTGCGAGGGCCTTCTCTAGTTGCGGCGAGCAGGGGCCACGCCTCATCGTGGTTCGTGGGCCTCTCACTGCCGTGGCGCCTCTTGTTGCGGAGCACAGGCTCCAGAAGCGCAGGCTCAGTAGTTGTGGCTCACGGGCTTAGTTGCACTGCAGCATGTGGGATCTTCCCGGACCAGGGCTCAAACCCGTGTCCCCTGCACTGGCAGGCGGATTCTTAACCACTGCCCCGTCCGTTATTCTGTTTTTTAAAAAAATATTTCCTCATTTGTTTTTATGTGATGATGCCTTTATTTATTTTTTTATTATTGTTTATATTTGGCTGGGTTGAGTCTTTGTTGCTGCGCGCAGGCTTTCTCTAGTTGTGGCAAGTGGGGGCTACTCTTTGTTGTGGTGCACGGACTTCTCATTGTGGTGGCTTCTCTTGTTGCGGAGCATGGGCTCTAAGAGTGCGGGCTTCAGTAATTGCAGCACCTGGGCTCAGTATTTGCGGCACACAGGCCCTAGAGTGCGCGGGCTTCATTAGTTGCAGCGTGTGGCCTCAGTAGTTGTGGCTCGCGGGCTCTACAGCGCAGGCTCAATAGTTGTGATGTACGGGCTTACTTGCTCAGCGGCATGTGGGATCTTCCCGGAGCAGGGCTGGAACCCGTGTCCCCTGCATTGGCAGACGGATTCTTAACTAGTGCACCACCAGGAAAGTCCCAGACTTTCCTTTTCTTAATGACAATTTTGAAGAGTCCTGGTTCACGTATTTCATAGACTGTCCTTCAACTTGGTTTTGTGTGATGTTCTCCTCATGACTGGAGTGGAGTTAGGGTTTTGGGGAAGGAGATGTTTACTTTTAATATTCGGTTTCAACTCTATCTCTTGGCTTTTTATATAAGATATTCAATGCATTTAGTTATATATTTAAAAAAGCAGGCTTGTAGACTATTATTTTAAAATCTGCTTGCTATTTTGTAATCTGCTTGGGTTGATGGTGGTATGTTTTTTTTTTTTCAGTACGTGGGCCTCTCACTGTTGTGGCCTTTCCCGTTACGGAGCACAGGCTCCCGAACCGCAGGCTCAGTGGCCATGGCTCACGGGCCCAGCCGCTCCGCGGCATGTGGGATCTTCCCGGACCGAGGCACGAACCCAGGGCCCCTGCATCGGCAGGCAGACTCTCAACCACTGCTCCACCAGGGAAGCCCGGTACACTTTTGTTTTAATTATGCAGTTGGCTCTCTTGTGTTGATTTACATTTTATTGGTAAAGCTCAACTGCTTTGGATTATGATGTGTTTACAAGGCTACACAGATAATCTGGAAGGGAAAATGAAGTAATACAAATGACAGAAAATGTTTTATAATAATAAAATTTTCTTGGCAAGCAGCAACCTTTTCTCAAAGTCAGTCTTTTAATATAATTTGCTTGCTTCATAAATATGGCTTTCTTGTTTGTTTTATCTTTATTGATTAGTAAGCATGTTAGATGACTTGGGAGGAATCTCACTGTCTTCAAGAAATAATTTGGAATTATTGATCCAGAATGCTGACCATTCTCAAAAATGGGTCAGGAAAATCAAAGTAATAGATGGAAAAACAATCTCAATTTTAGCTGTTGAGATAACTTTTCTTAAATTTAGGGTGTTTTTTATAATTTAAGTTAGTAAAACAGATGGTGGAAGGTCCACCAAGATATTTATTTTATGTATTTAAAGCATTTTACTTTGCTGTATTGAATTCCATTCATTCTGGAATTTAGGAGGATTTACCTCTTTATGAAAGAGATTATTGAAAGTAGAAAATGATTGATGACCTTCGCTTCCAGTATTCTTCTCAATAGACTTAGTCTCTCTTCTCATGCTTCTTGCATACTCAGTAATTGTATAAGGTTTAGAGAAAAATGCAGGTCTGGCTGAATATTAAGCCCAGTACACTAAATAAAGCTTTTTTACTTTGCAGAATATTTTACATGTGTGTCCCATAGATTCATCAGAGATTCTAGTTTTGGATAAAGGCAAGTACATTGAAGGACAATACAACATCCCTGTCTATGACATTGGCATTCGAATGAGAAGTGAATTTGGTTCAGGACGGTTCTTGGAATGCTTGGCATTTAGGTTATTTTAGGTCAACTCTTTGGTCAGTTCAATTAGAGTATTTATTGAATGGTTTTAGTGAGCTGAATGGTTGTCATGTCATGTCATAGATGGTCTAAAACATGACTCTTATTTCTAAACTAGTTGTGTTGGTCAGCATCTTACATGATGTATTTAATCCAAGATAATGATGGATGAGTAAGAGGCAGATCATTCTCGAGGAAGTAATTTTGGTTTTGAGAGAGACATTCTTAGGGAAATAGGCCTTGCAGTCCTCATTTAGAGCTGGGCAGGATTGAGGTCCGGAGAGAGGAGGGAAAGGATATTTGGGTAGAGGGAAGGGCATTGGCAGAGCCTCAGAGGCCTGACGGTTCCTGGGGCCTGTGTGGGAATGGTGGGAAAGTTGGGCTGCAGTCAGCCTGTGGGTGGCCTGGACGTTGGGTAATGAGCGTGGCCGTCAGTTTATGGGTGCCCTCTCTAGAGTTGTCTGTAAGTTGCTTCCTCCCTGAGGAAGTGTGACACGCTTCTGCTAGCTGCAGTGTCTTCCCCACAGCTGTGCTGTCCATGGAGGAGAAGGGGGCCTGCTCTGCCATGGCTTCCTTACTCCTCAGGGTATGGCATGTGAGTTATTTTAATAGTGTATCAATCTGCCTTTACTTTCTTTTGTCACAATGCATTTGCTTTCTAAAGTGGTCTTGTTTTCAGGATAATAATTGGGTTTCCACAGGGAAAATCATAATGTATGAGGCAAATTACTGACTAAAGGCAAATTACTGACTTAAAGACATGAATCTCTAATTTTTTTCTAGTAGTTCTTCTTTTGTTTAAATTTTTGTTTTGTTAGTTATGTATAGAAACTTAAGGATAGTAATTTCTGCTCAGGTGGGTAGTGGTACTGTTTAGCTCAGCTCATTGGTCTTCTGAAACTTTTACAAATGCAGTCTGATTCATTCCAGCCAAGTTAATTATGAGGTACATATTTTTTCCCCTAATAGAGACAAATGTAAAAGACAGAGATACAGAAATCGTCTCCAGTTTAGATTGAAGAAATTTTAGTTACTACTGTTTGTTCCTGCTATTTGATCACAGTTTATTTTTATTTTTTGAAGTCTGTCTCTAATCAAATAAGATTTAATGTTTTAGAAGTAAAAGAGCACCATGACTAAATTAATAATAAAAGTTAATTTAAGGACAATCATTGATTTTTAAATATATAAAAGTACATTTCATGACTTGATTTCAAGATGATCTGGTGGTATCCTTATACTGCTGCAGAAGGAAGTCCACAGTGGGACGAGAATGATGCTTACAAATCCCCACCCTTATTATCTATTACTGAACATGTCTTAGTCCAGGCCAGTGTGCCTACCACCTCTGTGGTACACTGCTGATTTCATTTTTCTTCCAGTATTTACTTTTGGTCCTGAACCAATTATCTAGCTGTGATGGGATTCTCCAAAAGTATCCTAGAGTTTGTTCTTAGTGAACTAGTGATTGTTCTGTTTGCAGACATTCTTTCTGAGGCTCTACTCTTGCCTCGAAAACCTACATTTGCAGAAAGGGAAATGTATAGGTTTTCCTTTTAAATGTATTTATTTTTATTTATATTTTATTTATATTTGGCTGTGTTGGGTCTTCGTTTCTGTGCGAGGGCCTTCTCTAGTTGCGGCGAGCAGGGGCCACTCCTCATCGTGGTTCGTGGGCCTCTCACTGCCGTGGCGCCTCTTGTTGCGGAGCACAGGCTCCAGAAGCGCAGGCTCAGTAGTTGTGGCTCACGGGCTTAGTTGCACTGCAGCATGTGGGATCTTCCCGGACCAGGGCTCAAACCCATGTCCCCTGCACTGGCAGGCGGATTCTTAACCACTGCCCTGTCCGTTATTCTGTTTTTTAAAAAAATATTTCCTCATTTGTTTTTATGTGATGATGCCTTTATTTATTTTTTTATTATTGTTTATATTTGGCTGGGTTGTGTCTTTGATGCTGCGCGCAGGCTTTCTCTAGTTGTGGCAAGTGGGGGCTACTCTTTGTTGTGGTGCGCGGACTTCTCATTATGGTGGCTTCTCTTGTTGCGGAGCATGGGCTCTAAGAGTGCGGGCTTCAGTAATTGCAGCACCTGGGCTCAGTATTTGCGGCACACAGGCCCTAGAGTGCGCGGGCTTCATTAGTTGCAGCGTGTGGCCTCAGTTGTTGTGGCTGGCGGGCTCTAGAGCCCAGGCTCAGTAGTTGTGATGTAAGGGCTTACTTGCTCAGCGGCATGTGGGATCTTCCCGGACCAGGGCTGGAACCCGTGTCCCCTGCATTGGCAGACGGATTCTTAACTAGTGCACCACCAGGAAAGTCCCAGACTTTCCTTTTCTTAATGACAATTTTGAAGAGTCCTGGTTCACGTATTTCATAGACTGTCCTTCAACTTGGTTTTGTGTGATGTTCTCCTCATGACTGGAATGGAGTTAGGTTTTGGGGAAGGAGGTGTTTACTTTTAATATTCGGTTTCAACTCTATCTCTTGGCTTTTTATATAAGATATTCAATGCATTTAGTTATATATTTAAAAAAGCAGGCTTGTAGACTATTATTTTAAAATCTGCTTGCTATTTTGTAATCTGCTTGGGTTGATGGTGGTATGTTTTTTTTTTTTCAGTACGTGGGCCTCTCACTGTTGTGGCCTTTCCCGTTACGGAGCACAGGCTCCCGAACCGCAGGCTCAGTGGCCATGGCTCACGGGCCCAGCCGCTCCGCGGCATGTGGGATCTTCCCGGACCGAGGCACGAACCCAGGGCCCCTGCATCGGCAGGCAGACTCTCAACCACTGCTCCACCAGGGAAGCCCGGTACACTTTTGTTTTAATTATGCAGTTGGCTCTCTTGTGTTGATTTACATTTTATTGGTAAAGCTCAACTGCTTTGGATTATGATGTGTTTACAAGGCTACACAGATAATCTGGAAGGGAAAATGAAGTAATACAAATGACAGAAAATGTTTTATAATAATAAAATTTTCTTGGCAAGCAGCAACCTTTTCTCAAAGTCAGTCTTTTAATATAATTTGCTTGCTTCATAAATATGGCTTTCTTGTTTGTTTTATCTTTATTGATTAGTAAGCATGTTAGATGACTTGGGAGGAATCTCACTGTCTTCAAGAAATAATTTGGAATTATTGATCCAGAATGCTGACCATTCTCAAAAATGGGTCAGGAAAATCAAAGTAATAGATGGAAAAACAATCTCAATTTTAGCTGTTGAGATAACTTTTCTTAAATTTAGGGTGTTTTTTATAATTTAAGTTAGTAAAACAGATGGTGGAAGGTCCACCAAGATATTTATTTTATGTATTTAAAGCATTTTACTTTGCTGTATTGAATTCCATTCATTCTGGAATTTAGGAGGATTTACCTCTTTATGAAAGAGATTATTGAAAGTAGAAAATGATTGATGACCTTCGCTTCCAGTATTCTTCTCAATAGACTTAGTCTCTCTTCTCATGCTTCTTGCATACTCAGTAATTGTATAAGGTTTAGAGAAAAATGCAGGTCTGGCTGAATATTAAGCCCAGTACACTAAATAAAGCTTTTTTACTTTGCAGAATATTTTACATGTGTGTCCCATAGATTCATCAGAGATTCTAGTTTTGGATAAAGGCAAGTACATTGAAGGACAATACAACATCCCTGTCTATGACATTGGCATTCGAATGAGAAGTGAATTTGGTTCAGGACGGTTCTTGGAATGCTTGGCATTTAGGTTATTTTAGGTCAACTCTTTGGTCAGTTCAATTAGAGTATTTATTGAATGGTTTTAGTGAGCTGAATGGTTGTCATGTCATGTCATAGATGGTCTAAAACATGACTCTTATTTCTAAACTAGTTGTGTTGGTCAGCATCTTACATGATGTATTTAATCCAAGATAATGATGGATGAGTAAGAGGCAGATCATTCTCGAGGAAGTAATTTTGGTTTTGAGAGAGGCATTCTTAGGGAAATAGGCCTTGCAGTCCTCATTTAGAGCTGGGCAGGATTGAGGTCCGGAGAGAGGAGGGAAAGGATATTTGGGTAGAGGGAAGGGCATTGGCAGAGCCTCAGAGGCCTGACGGTTCCTGGGGCCTGTGTGGGAATGGTGGGAAAGTTGGGCTGCAGTCAGCCTGTGGGTGGCCTGGACGTTGGGTAATGAGCGTGGCCGTCAGTTTATGGGTGCCCTCTCTAGAGTTGTCTGTAAGTTGCTTCCTCCCTGAGGAAGTGTGACACGCTTCTGCTAGCTGCAGTGTCTTCCCCACAGCTGTGCTGTCCATGGAGGAGAAGGGGGCCTGCTCTGCCATGGCTTCCTTACTCCTCAGGGTATGGCATGTGAGTTATTTTAATAGTGTATCAATCTGCCTTTACTTTCTTTTGTCACAATGCATTTGCTTTCTAAAGTGGTCTTGTTTTCAGGATAATAATTGGGTTTCCACAGGGAAAATCATAATGTATGAGGCAAATTACTGACTAAAGGCAAATTACTGACTTAAAGACATGAATCTCTAATTTTTTTCTAGTAGTTCTTCTTTTGTTTAAATTTTTGTTTTGTTAGTTATGTATAGAAACTTAAGGATAGTAATTTCTGCTCAGGTGGGTAGTGGTACTGTTTAGCTCAGCTCATTGGTCTTCTGAAACTTTTACAAATGCAGTCTGATTCATTCCAGCCAAGTTAATTATGAGGTACATATTTTTTCCCCTAATAGAGACAAATGTAAAAGACAGAGATACAGAAATCGTCTCCAGTTTAGATTGAAGAAATTTTAGTTACTACTGTTTGTTCCTGCTATTTGATCACAGTTTATTTTTATTTTTTGAAGTCTGTCTCTAATCAAATAAGATTTAATGTTTTAGAAGTAAAAGAGCACCATGACTAAATTAATAATAAAAGTTAATTTAAGGACAATCATTGATTTTTAAATATATAAAAGTACATTTCATGACTTGATTTCAAGATGATCTGGTGGTATCCTTATACTGCTGCAGAAGGAAGTCCACAGTGGGACGAGAATGATGCTTACAAATCCCCACCCTTATTATCTATTACTGAACATGTCTTAGTCCAGGCCAGTGTGCCTACCACCTCTGTGGTACACTGCTGATTTCATTTTTCTTCCAGTATTTACTTTTGGTCCTGAACCAATTATCTAGCTGTGATGGGATTCTCCAAAAGTATCCTAGAGTTTGTTCTTAGTGAACTAGTGATTGTTCTGTTTGCAGACATTCTTTCTGAGGCTCTACTCTTGCCTCGAAAACCTACATTTGCAGAAAGGGAAATGTATAGGTTTTCCTTTTAAATGTATTTATTTTTATTTATATTTTATTTATATTTGGCTGTGTTGGGTCTTCGTTTCTGTGCGAGGGCCTTCTCTAGTTGCGGCGAGCAGGGGCCACTCCTCATCGTGGTTCGTGGGCCTCTCACTGCCGTGGCGCCTCTTGTTGCGGAGCACAGGCTCCAGAAGCGCAGGCTCAGTAGTTGTGGCTCACGGGCTTAGTTGCACTGCAGCATGTGGGATCTTCCCGGACCAGGGCTCAAACCCATGTCCCCTGCACTGGCAGGCGGATTCTTAACCACTGCCCTGTCCGTTATTCTGTTTTTTAAAAAAATATTTCCTCATTTGTTTTTATGTGATGATGCCTTTATTTATTTTTTTATTATTGTTTATATTTGGCTGGGTTGTGTCTTTGATGCTGCGCGCAGGCTTTCTCTAGTTGTGGCAAGTGGGGGCTACTCTTTGTTGTGGTGCGCGGACTTCTCATTATGGTGGCTTCTCTTGTTGCGGAGCATGGGCTCTAAGAGTGCGGGCTTCAGTAATTGCAGCACCTGGGCTCAGTATTTGCGGCACACAGGCCCTAGAGTGCGCGGGCTTCATTAGTTGCAGCGTGTGGCCTCAGTTGTTGTGGCTGGCGGGCTCTAGAGCCCAGGCTCAGTAGTTGTGATGTAAGGGCTTACTTGCTCAGCGGCATGTGGGATCTTCCCGGACCAGGGCTGGAACCCGTGTCCCCTGCATTGGCAGACGGATTCTTAACTAGTGCACCACCAGGAAAGTCCCAGACTTTCCTTTTCTTAATGACAATTTTGAAGAGTCCTGGTTCACGTATTTCATAGACTGTCCTTCAACTTGGTTTTGTGTGATGTTCTCCTCATGACTGGAATGGAGTTAGGTTTTGGGGAAGGAGGTGTTTACTTTTAATATTCGGTTTCAACTCTATCTCTTGGCTTTTTATATAAGATATTCAATGCATTTAGTTATATATTTAAAAAAGCAGGCTTGTAGACTATTATTTTAAAATCTGCTTGCTATTTTGTAATCTGCTTGGGTTGATGGTGGTATGTTTTTTTTTTTTCAGTACGTGGGCCTCTCACTGTTGTGGCCTTTCCCGTTACGGAGCACAGGCTCCCGAACCGCAGGCTCAGTGGCCATGGCTCACGGGCCCAGCCGCTCCGCGGCATGTGGGATCTTCCCGGACCGAGGCACGAACCCAGGGCCCCTGCATCGGCAGGCAGACTCTCAACCACTGCTCCACCAGGGAAGCCCGGTACACTTTTGTTTTAATTATGCAGTTGGCTCTCTTGTGTTGATTTACATTTTATTGGTAAAGCTCAACTGCTTTGGATTATGATGTGTTTACAAGGCTACACAGATAATCTGGAAGGGAAAATGAAGTAATACAAATGACAGAAAATGTTTTATAATAATAAAATTTTCTTGGCAAGCAGCAACCTTTTCTCAAAGTCAGTCTTTTAATATAATTTGCTTGCTTCATAAATATGGCTTTCTTGTTTGTTTTATCTTTATTGATTAGTAAGCATGTTAGATGACTTGGGAGGAATCTCACTGTCTTCAAGAAATAATTTGGAATTATTGATCCAGAATGCTGACCATTCTCAAAAATGGGTCAGGAAAATCAAAGTAATAGATGGAAAAACAATCTCAATTTTAGCTGTTGAGATAACTTTTCTTAAATTTAGGGTGTTTTTTATAATTTAAGTTAGTAAAACAGATGGTGGAAGGTCCACCAAGATATTTATTTTATGTATTTAAAGCATTTTACTTTGCTGTATTGAATTCCATTCATTCTGGAATTTAGGAGGATTTACCTCTTTATGAAAGAGATTATTGAAAGTAGAAAATGATTGATGACCTTCGCTTCCAGTATTCTTCTCAATAGACTTAGTCTCTCTTCTCATGCTTCTTGCATACTCAGTAATTGTATAAGGTTTAGAGAAAAATGCAGGTCTGGCTGAATATTAAGCCCAGTACACTAAATAAAGCTTTTTTACTTTGCAGAATATTTTACATGTGTGTCCCATAGATTCATCAGAGATTCTAGTTTTGGATAAAGGCAAGTACATTGAAGGACAATACAACATCCCTGTCTATGACATTGGCATTCGAATGAGAAGTGAATTTGGTTCAGGACGGTTCTTGGAATGCTTGGCATTTAGGTTATTTTAGGTCAACTCTTTGGTCAGTTCAATTAGAGTATTTATTGAATGGTTTTAGTGAGCTGAATGGTTGTCATGTCATGTCATAGATGGTCTAAAACATGACTCTTATTTCTAAACTAGTTGTGTTGGTCAGCATCTTACATGATGTATTTAATCCAAGATAATGATGGATGAGTAAGAGGCAGATCATTCTCGAGGAAGTAATTTTGGTTTTGAGAGAGGCATTCTTAGGGAAATAGGCCTTGCAGTCCTCATTTAGAGCTGGGCAGGATTGAGGTCCGGAGAGAGGAGGGAAAGGATATTTGGGTAGAGGGAAGGGCATTGGCAGAGCCTCAGAGGCCTGACGGTTCCTGGGGCCTGTGTGGGAATGGTGGGAAAGTTGGGCTGCAGTCAGCCTGTGGGTGGCCTGGACGTTGGGTAATGAGCGTGGCCGTCAGTTTATGGGTGCCCTCTCTAGAGTTGTCTGTAAGTTGCTTCCTCCCTGAGGAAGTGTGACACGCTTCTGCTAGCTGCAGTGTCTTCCCCACAGCTGTGCTGTCCATGGAGGAGAAGGGGGCCTGCTCTGCCATGGCTTCCTTACTCCTCAGGGTATGGCATGTGAGTTATTTTAATAGTGTATCAATCTGCCTTTACTTTCTTTTGTCACAATGCATTTGCTTTCTAAAGTGGTCTTGTTTTCAGGATAATAATTGGGTTTCCACAGGGAAAATCATAATGTATGAGGCAAATTACTGACTAAAGGCAAATTACTGACTTAAAGACATGAATCTCTAATTTTTTTCTAGTAGTTCTTCTTTTGTTTAAATTTTTGTTTTGTTAGTTATGTATAGAAACTTAAGGATAGTAATTTCTGCTCAGGTGGGTAGTGGTACTGTTTAGCTCAGCTCATTGGTCTTCTGAAACTTTTACAAATGCAGTCTGATTCATTCCAGCCAAGTTAATTATGAGGTACATATTTTTTCCCCTAATAGAGACAAATGTAAAAGACAGAGATACAGAAATCGTCTCCAGTTTAGATTGAAGAAATTTTAGTTACTACTGTTTGTTCCTGCTATTTGATCACAGTTTATTTTTATTTTTTGAAGTCTGTCTCTAATCAAATAAGATTTAATGTTTTAGAAGTAAAAGAGCACCATGACTAAATTAATAATAAAAGTTAATTTAAGGACAATCATTGATTTTTAAATATATAAAAGTACATTTCATGACTTGATTTCAAGATGATCTGGTGGTATCCTTATACTGCTGCAGAAGGAAGTCCACAGTGGGACGAGAATGATGCTTACAAATCCCCACCCTTATTATCTATTACTGAACATGTCTTAGTCCAGGCCAGTGTGCCTACCACCTCTGTGGTACACTGCTGATTTCATTTTTCTTCCAGTATTTACTTTTGGTCCTGAACCAATTATCTAGCTGTGATGGGATTCTCCAAAAGTATCCTAGAGTTTGTTCTTAGTGAACTAGTGATTGTTCTGTTTGCAGACATTCTTTCTGAGGCTCTACTCTTGCCTCGAAAACCTACATTTGCAGAAAGGGAAATGTATAGGTTTTCCTTTTAAATGTATTTATTTTTATTTATATTTTATTTATATTTGGCTGTGTTGGGTCTTCGTTTCTGTGCGAGGGCCTTCTCTAGTTGCGGCGAGCAGGGGCCACTCCTCATCGTGGTTCGTGGGCCTCTCACTGCCGTGGCGCCTCTTGTTGCGGAGCACAGGCTCCAGAAGCGCAGGCTCAGTAGTTGTGGCTCACGGGCTTAGTTGCACTGCAGCATGTGGGATCTTCCCGGACCAGGGCTCAAACCCATGTCCCCTGCACTGGCAGGCGGATTCTTAACCACTGCCCTGTCCGTTATTCTGTTTTTTAAAAAAATATTTCCTCATTTGTTTTTATGTGATGATGCCTTTATTTATTTTTTTATTATTGTTTATATTTGGCTGGGTTGTGTCTTTGATGCTGCGCGCAGGCTTTCTCTAGTTGTGGCAAGTGGGGGCTACTCTTTGTTGTGGTGCGCGGACTTCTCATTATGGTGGCTTCTCTTGTTGCGGAGCATGGGCTCTAAGAGTGCGGGCTTCAGTAATTGCAGCACCTGGGCTCAGTATTTGCGGCACACAGGCCCTAGAGTGCGCGGGCTTCATTAGTTGCAGCGTGTGGCCTCAGTTGTTGTGGCTGGCGGGCTCTAGAGCCCAGGCTCAGTAGTTGTGATGTAAGGGCTTACTTGCTCAGCGGCATGTGGGATCTTCCCGGACCAGGGCTGGAACCCGTGTCCCCTGCATTGGCAGACGGATTCTTAACTAGTGCACCACCAGGAAAGTCCCAGACTTTCCTTTTCTTAATGACAATTTTGAAGAGTCCTGGTTCACGTATTTCATAGACTGTCCTTCAACTTGGTTTTGTGTGATGTTCTCCTCATGACTGGAATGGAGTTAGGTTTTGGGGAAGGAGGTGTTTACTTTTAATATTCGGTTTCAACTCTATCTCTTGGCTTTTTATACAAGATATTCAATGCATTTAGTTATATATTAAAAAAAGCAGGCTTGTAGACTATTATTTTAAAATCTGCTTGCTATTTTGTAATCTGCTTGGGTTGATGGTGGTATGTTTTTTTTTTCAGTACGTGGTCTTCTCACTGTTGTGGCCTCTCCCGTTACGGAGCACAGGCTCCCGACCCGCAGGCTCAGTGGCCATGGCTCACGGGCCTAGCCGCTCCGCAGCATGTGGGATCTTCCCTGACCGAGGCACGATCCCATGTCCCCTGCATCGGCAGGCAGACTCTCAACCACTGCTCCACCAGGGAATCCCGGTACACTTTTGTTTTATTTATGCAGTTGGCTCCCTTGTGTTGATTTACATTTTATTGATAAAACTCAACTGCTTTGGATGATGATGTGTTTACAAGGCTACACAGATAATCTGGAAGGGAAAATGAAGAAATACAAATGACAGAAAATGTTTTATAATAATAAAATTTTCTTGGCAAGCAGCAACCTTTTCTCAAAGTCAGTCTTTTAATATAATTTGCTTGCTTCATAAATATGGCTTTCTTGTTTGTTCTTATCTTTATTGATTAGTGAGCATGTTAGATGACTTGGGAGGAATCTCACTGTCTTCAAGAAATAATTTGGAATTATTGATCCAGAATGCTGACAATTCTCAAAAATGGGTCAGGAAAATCAAAGTAATAGATGGAAAAACAATCTCAATTTTAGCTGTTGATATAACTTTTCTTAAATTTAGGGTGTTTTTTATAATTTAAGTTAGTAAAACAGATGGTGGAAGGTCCACCAAGATATATATTTTATGTATTTAAAGCATTTTCCTTTGCTGTATTGAATTCCATTCATTCTGGAATTTAGGAGAATTGACCTCTTTATGAAAGAGATTATTGAAAGTAGAAAATGATTGATGACCTTCGCTTCCAGTATTCTTCTCAATAGACTTAGTCTCTCTTCTCATGCTTCTTGCATACTCAGTAATTGTATAAGGTTTAGAGAAAAATGCAGGTCTGGCTGAATATTAAGCCCAGTACACTAAATAAAGCTTTTTTACTTTGCAGAATATTTTACATGTGTGTCCCATAGATTCATCAGAGATTCTAGTTTTGGATAAAGGCAAGTACATTGAAGGACAATACAACATCCCTGTCTATGACATTGGCATTCGAATGAGAAGTGAATTTGGTTCAGGACGGTTCTTGGAATGCTTGGCATTTAGGTTATTTTAGGTCAACTCTTTGGTCAGTTCAATTAGAGTATTTATTGAATGGTTTTAGTGAGCTGAATGGTTGTCATGTCATGTCATAGATGGTCTAAAACATGACTCTTATTTCTAAACTAGTTGTGTTGGTCAGCATCTTACATGATGTATTTAATCCAAGATAATGATGGATGAGTAAGAGGCAGATCATTCTCGAGGAAGTAATTTTGGTTTTGAGAGAGGCATTCTTAGGGAAATAGGCCTTGCAGTCCTCATTTAGAGCTGGGCAGGATTGAGGTCCGGAGAGAGGAGGGAAAGGATATTTGGGTAGAGGGAAGGGCATTGGCAGAGCCTCAGAGGCCTGACGGTTCCTGGGGCCTGTGTGGGAATGGTGGGAAAGTTGGGCTGCAGTCAGCCTGTGGGTGGCCTGGACGTTGGGTAATGAGCGTGGCCGTCAGTTTATGGGTGCCCTCTCTAGAGTTGTCTGTAAGTTGCTTCCTCCCTGAGGAAGTGTGACACGCTTCTGCTAGCTGCAGTGTCTTCCCCACAGCTGTGCTGTCCATGGAGGAGAAGGGGGCCTGCTCTGCCATGGCTTCCTTACTCCTCAGGGTATGGCATGTGAGTTATTTTAATAGTGTATCAATCTGCCTTTACTTTCTTTTGTCACAATGCATTTGCTTTCTAAAGTGGTCTTGTTTTCAGGATAATAATTGGGTTTCCACAGGGAAAATCATAATGTATGAGGCAAATTACTGACTAAAGGCAAATTACTGACTTAAAGACATGAATCTCTAATTTTTTTCTAGTAGTTCTTCTTTTGTTTAAATTTTTGTTTTGTTAGTTATGTATAGAAACTTAAGGATAGTAATTTCTGCTCAGGTGGGTAGTGGTACTGTTTAGCTCAGCTCATTGGTCTTCTGAAACTTTTACAAATGCAGTCTGATTCATTCCAGCCAAGTTAATTATGAGGTACATATTTTTTCCCCTAATAGAGACAAATGTAAAAGACAGAGATACAGAAATCGTCTCCAGTTTAGATTGAAGAAATTTTAGTTACTACTGTTTGTTCCTGCTATTTGATCACAGTTTATTTTTATTTTTTGAAGTCTGTCTCTAATCAAATAAGATTTAATGTTTTAGAAGTAAAAGAGCACCATGACTAAATTAATAATAAAAGTTAATTTAAGGACAATCATTGATTTTTAAATATATAAAAGTACATTTCATGACTTGATTTCAAGATGATCTGGTGGTATCCTTATACTGCTGCAGAAGGAAGTCCACAGTGGGACGAGAATGATGCTTACAAATCCCCACCCTTATTATCTATTACTGAACATGTCTTAGTCCAGGCCAGTGTGCCTACCACCTCTGTGGTACACTGCTGATTTCATTTTTCTTCCAGTATTTACTTTTGGTCCTGGACCAATTATCTAGCTGTGATGGGATTCTCCAAAAGTATCCTAGAGTTTGTTCTTAGTGAACTAGTGATTGTTCTGTTTGCAGACATTCTTTCTGAGGCTCTACTCTTGCCTCGAAAACCTACATTTGCAGAAAGGGAAATGTATAGGTTTTCCTTTTAAATGTATTTATTTTTATTTATATTTTATTTATTTTTGGCTGTGTTGGGTCTTCGTTTCTGTGCGAGGGCCTTCTCTAGTTGCGGCGAGCAGGGGCCACTCCTCATCGTGGTTCGTGGGCCTCTCACTGCCGTGGCGCCTCTTGTTGCGGAGCACAGGCTCCAGAAGCGCAGGCTCAGTAGTTGTGGCTCCCGGGCTTAGTTGCACTGCAGCATGTGGGATCTTCCCGGACCAGGGCTCAAACCCATGTCCCCTGCACTGGCAGGCGGATTCTTAACCACTGCCCTGTCCGTTATTCTGTTTTTTAAAAAAATATTTCCTCATTTGTTTTTATGTGATGATGCCTTTATTTATTTTTTTATTATTGTTTATATTTGGCTGGGTTGTGTCTTTGATGCTGCGCGCAGGCTTTCTCTAGTTGTGGCAAGTGGGGGCTACTCTTTGTTGTGGTGCGCGGACTTCTCATTATGGTGGCTTCTCTTGTTGCGGAGCATGGGCTCTAAGAGTGCGGGCTTCAGTAATTGCAGCACCTGGGCTCAGTATTTGCGGCACACAGGCCCTAGAGTGCGCGGGCTTCATTAGTTGCAGCGTGTGGCCTCAGTTGTTGTGGCTGGCGGGCTCTAGAGCCCAGGCTCAGTAGTTGTGATGTAAGGGCTTACTTGCTCAGCGGCATGTGGGATCTTCCCGGACCAGGGCTGGAACCCGTGTCCCCTGCATTGGCAGACGGATTCTTAACTAGTGCACCACCAGGAAAGTCCCAGACTTTCCTTTTCTTAATGACAATTTTGAAGAGTCCTGGTTCACGTATTTCATAGACTGTCCTTCAACTTGGTTTTGTGTGATGTTCTCCTCATGACTGGAATGGAGTTAGGTTTTGGGGAAGGAGGTGTTTACTTTTAATATTCGGTTTCAACTCTATCTCTTGGCTTTTTATACAAGATATTCAATGCATTTAGTTATATATTAAAAAAAGCAGGCTTGTAGACTATTATTTTAAAATCTGCTTGCTATTTTGTAATCTGCTTGGGTTGATGGTGGTATGTTTTTTTTTTCAGTACGTGGTCTTCTCACTGTTGTGGCCTCTCCCGTTACGGAGCACAGGCTCCCGACCCGCAGGCTCAGTGGCCATGGCTCACGGGCCTAGCCGCTCCGCAGCATGTGGGATCTTCCCTGACCGAGGCACGATCCCATGTCCCCTGCATCGGCAGGCAGACTCTCAACCACTGCTCCACCAGGGAATCCCGGTACACTTTTGTTTTATTTATGCAGTTGGCTCCCTTGTGTTGATTTACATTTTATTGATAAAACTCAACTGCTTTGGATGATGATGTGTTTACAAGGCTACACAGATAATCTGGAAGGGAAAATGAAGAAATACAAATGACAGAAAATGTTTTATAATAATAAAATTTTCTTGGCAAGCAGCAACCTTTTCTCAAAGTCAGTCTTTTAATATAATTTGCTTGCTTCATAAATATGGCTTTCTTGTTTGTTCTTATCTTTATTGATTAGTGAGCATGTTAGATGACTTGGGAGGAATCTCACTGTCTTCAAGAAATAATTTGGAATTATTGATCCAGAATGCTGACAATTCTCAAAAATGGGTCAGGAAAATCAAAGTAATAGATGGAAAAACAATCTCAATTTTAGCTGTTGAGATAACTTTTCTTAAATTTAGGGTGTTTTTTATAATTTAAGTTAGTAAAACAGATGGTGGAAGGTCCACCAAGATATATATTTTATGTATTTAAAGCATTTTCCTTTGCTGTATTGAATTCCATTCATTCTGGAATTTAGGAGAATTGACCTCTTTATGAAAGAGATTATTGAAAGTAGAAAATGATTGATGACCTTCGCTTCCAGTATTCTTCTCAATAGACTTAGTCTCTCTTCTCATGCTTCTTGCATACTCAGTAATTGTATAAGGTTTAGAGAAAAATGCAGGTCTGGCTGAATATTAAGCCCAGTACACTAAATAAAGCTTTTTTACTTTGCAGAATATTTTACATGTGTGTCCCATAGATTCATCAGAGATTCTAGTTTTGGATAAAGGCAAGTACATTGAAGGACAATACAACATCCCTGTCTATGACATTGGCATTCGAATGAGAAGTGAATTTGGTTCAGGACGGTTCTTGGAATGCTTGGCATTTAGGTTATTTTAGGTCAACTCTTTGGTCAGTTCAATTAGAGTATTTATTGAATGGTTTTAGTGAGCTGAATGGTTGTCATGTCATGTCATAGATGGTCTAAAACATGACTCTTATTTCTAAACTAGTTGTGTTGGTCAGCATCTTACATGATGTATTTAATCCAAGATAATGATGGATGAGTAAGAGGCAGATCATTCTCGAGGAAGTAATTTTGGTTTTGAGAGAGGCATTCTTAGGGAAATAGGCCTTGAAGTGTTCATTTAGAGCTGGGCAGGATTGAGGTCCGGAGAGAGGAGGGAAAGGGTATTTGGGTAGAGGGAAGGGCATTGGCAGAGCCTCAGAGGCCTGACGGTTCCTGGGGCCTGTGTGGGAATGGTGGGAAAGTTGGGCTGCAGTCAGCCTGTGGGTGGCCTGGACGTTGGGTAATGAGCGTGGCCGTCAGTTTATGGGTGCCCTCTCTAGAGTTGTCTGTAAGTTGCTTCCTCCCTGAGGAAGTGTGACACGCTTCTGCTAGCCGCAGTGTCTTCCCCACTGCTATGCTGTCCATGGAGGAGAAGGGGGCCTTCTCTGCCATGGCTTCCTTACTCCTCAGGGTATGGCGTGTGAGTTATTTTAATAATGTATCAATCTGCCTTTACTTTCTTTTGTCACAATGCATTTGCTTTCTAAAGTGGTCTTGTTTTCAGGATAATAATTGGGTTTCCACAGGGAAAATCATAATGTATGAGGCAAATTACTGACTAAAGCCAAATTACTAACTTAAAAACATGAATCTCTAATTTTTTTCTAGTAGGTCTTCTTTTGTTTAAATTTTTGTTTTGTTAGTTATGTATAGAAACTTAAGGATAGTAATTTCTGCTCAGGTGGATAGTGGTACTGTTTAGCACAGCTCATTGGTCTTCTGAAACTTTTACAAATGCAGTCTGATTCATTCCAGCCAAGTTAATTATGAGGTACATATTTTTTCCCCTAATGGAGACAAATGTAAAAGACAGAGATACAGAAATCATCTCCAGTTCAGATTGAAGAAATTTCAGTTACTACTGTTTGTTCCTGCTATTTGATCACAGTTTATTTTTATTTTTTGAAGTCTGTCTCTAATCAAATAAGATTTAATGTTTTAGAAGTAAAAGAGCACCATGACTAAGTTAATAATAAAAGTTAATTTAAGGACAATCATTGATTTTTAAGTATATAAAAGTACATTTCATGACTTGATTTCAAGATGATCTGGTGGTATCCTTATACTGCTGCAGAAGGAAGTCCACAGTGGGACGAGAATGATGCTTACAAATCCCCACCCTTATTATCTATTACTGAACATGTCTTAGTGCAGGCCAGTGTGCCTACCACCTCTGTGGTACACTGTTGATTTCATTTTTCTTCCAGTATTTACTTTTGGTCCTGGACCAATTATCTAGCTGCGATGGGATTCTCCAAAAGTATCCTACAGTTTGTACTTCGTGAACTAGTGATTGTTCTGTTTGCCGACATTCTTTCTGAGGCTCTACTCTTGCCTCGAAAACCTACATTTGCAGAAAGGGAAATGTATAGGTTTTCCTTTTAAATGTATTTATTTTTATTTATATTTTATTTATTTTTGGCTGTGTTGGGTCTTCGTTTCTGTGCGAGGGCCTTCTCTAGTTGCGGCGAGCAGGGGCCACTCCTCATCGTGGTTCGTGGGCCTCTCACTGCCGTGGCGCCTCTTGTTGCGGAGCACAGGCTCCAGAAGCGCAGGCTCAGTAGTTGTGGCTCACGGGCTTAGTTGCACTGCAGCATGTGGGATCTTCCCGGACCAGGGCTCAAACCCGTGTCCCCTGCACTGGCAGGCGGATTCTTAACCACTGCCCCGTCCGTTATTCTGTTTTTTAAAAAAATATTTCCTCATTTGTTTTTATGTGATGATGCCTTTATTTATTTTTTTATTATTGTTTATATTTGGCTGGGTTGAGTCTTTGTTGCTGCGCGCAGGCTTTCTCTAGTTGTGGCAAGTGGGGGCTACTCTTTGTTGTGGTGCGCGGACTTCTCATTGTGGTGGCTTCTCTTGTTGCGGAGCATGGGCTCTAAGAGTGCGGGCTTCAGTAATTGCAGCACCTGGGCTCAGTATTTGCGGCACACAGGCCCTAGAGTGCGCGGGCTTCATTAGTTGCAGCGTGTGGCCTCAGTAGTTGTGGCTCGCGGGCTCTACAGCGCAGGCTCAATAGTTGTGATGTACGGGCTTACTTGCTCAGCGGCATGTGGGATCTTCCCGGAGCAGGGCTGGAACCCGTGTCCCCTGCATTGGCAGACGGATTCTTAACTAGTGCACCACCAGGAATGTCCCAGACTTTCCTTTTCTTAATGACAATTTTGAAGAGTCCTGGTTCACGTATTTCATAGACTGTCCTTCAACTTGGTTTTGTGTGATGTTCTCCTCATGACTGGAGTGGAGTTAGGGTTTTGGGGAAGGAGATGTTTACTTTTAATATTCGGTTTCAACTCTATCTCTTGGCTTTTTATATAAGATATTCAATGCATTTAGTTATATATTTAAAAAAGCAGGCTTGTAGACTATTATTTTAAAATCTGCTTGCTATTGTGTAATCTGCTTGGGTTGATGGTGGTATGTTTTTTTTTTTTTTCAGTACGTGGGCCTCTCACTGTTGTGGCCTCTCCCGTTACGGAGCACAGGCTCCCGACCCGCAGGCTCAGTGGCCATGGCTCACGGGCCCAGCCGCTCCGCGGCATGTGGGATCTTCCCGGACCGAGGCACGAACCCAGGGCCCCTGCATCGGCAGGCAGACTCTCAACCACTGCTCCACCAGGGAAGCCCGGTACACTTTTGTTTTAATTATGCAGTTGGCTCTCTTGTGTTGATTTACATTTTATTGGTAAAGCTCAACTGCTTTGGATTATGATGTGTTTACAAGGCTACACAGATAATCTGGAAGGGAAAATGAAGTAATACAAATGACAGAAAATGTTTTATAATAATAAAATTTTCTTGGCAAGCAGCAACCTTTTCTCAAAGTCAGTCTTTTAATATAATTTGCTTGCTTCATAAATATGGCTTTCTTGTTTGTTTTATCTTTATTGATTAGTAAGCATGTTAGATGACTTGGGAGGAATCTCACTGTCTTCAAGAAATAATTTGGAATTATTGATCCAGAATGCTGACAATTCTCAAAAATGGGTCAGGAAAATCAAAGTAATAGATGGAAAAACAATCTCAATTTTAGCTGTTGAGATAACTTTTCTTAAATTTAGGGTGTTTTTTATAATTTAAGTTAGTAAAACAGATGGTGGAAGGTCCACCAAGATATTTATTTTATGTATTTAAAGCATTTTACTTTGCTGTATTGAATTCCATTCATTCTGGAATTTAGGAGGATTTACCTCTTTATGAAAGAGATTATTGAAAGTAGAAAATGATTGATGACCTTCGCTTCCAGTATTCTTCTCAATAGACTTAGTCTCTCTTCTCATGCTTCTTGCATACTCAGTAATTGTATAAGGTTTAGAGAAAAATGCAGGTCTGGCTGAATATTAAGCCCAGTACACTAAATAAAGCTTTTTTACTTTGCAGAATATTTTACATGTGTGTCCCATAGATTCATCAGAGATTCTAGTTTTGGATAAAGGCAAGTACATTGAAGGACAATACAACATCCCTGTCTATGACATTGGCATTCGAATGAGAAGTGAATTTGGTTCAGGACGGTTCTTGGAATGCTTGGCATTTAGGTTATTTTAGGTCAACTCTTTGGGCAGTTCAATTAGAGTATTTATTGAATGGTTTTAGTGAGCTGAATGGTTGTCATGTCATGTCATAGATGGTCTAAAACATGACTCTTATTTCTAAACTAGTTGTGTTGGTCAGCATCTTACATGATGTATTTAATCCAAGATAATGATGGATGAGTAAGAGGCAGATCATTCTCGAGGAAGTAATTTTGGTTTTGAGAGAGGCATTCTTAGGGAAATAGGCCTTGAAGTGCTCATTTAGAGCTGGGCAGGATTGAGGTCCGGAGAGAGGAGGGAAAGGATATTTGGGTAGAGGGAAGGGCATTGGCAGAGCCTCAGAGGCCTGACGGTTCCTGGGGCCTGTGTGGGAATGGTGGGAACGTTGGGCTGCAGTCAGCCTGTGGGTGGCCTGGACGTTGGGTAATGAGCGTGGCCGTCAGTTTATGGGTGCCCTCTCTAGAGTTGTCTGTAACTTGCTTCCTCCCTGAGGAAGTGTGACACGCTTCTGCTAGCTGCATTGTCTTCCCCACAGCTGTGCTGTCCATGGAGGAGAAGGGGGCCTGCTCTGCCATGGCTTCCTTACTCCTCAGGGTATGGCGTGTGAGTTATTTTAATAGTGTATCAATCTGCCTTTACTTTCTTTTGTCACTATGCATTTGCTTTCTAAAGTGGTCTTGTTTTCAGGATAATAATTGGGTTTCCACAGGGAAAATCATAATGTATGAGGCAAATTACTGACTAAAGGCAAATTACTGACTTAAAAACATGAATCTCTAATTTTTTTCTAGTAGGTCTTCTTTTGTTTAAATTTTTGTTTTGTTAGTTATGTATAGAAACTTAAGGATAGTAATTTCTGCTCAGGTGGATAGTGGTACTGTTTAGCACAGCTCATTGGTCTTCTGAAACTTTTACAAATGCAGTCTGATTCATTCCAGCCAAGTTAATTATGAGGTACATATTTTTTCCCCTAATGGAGACAAATGTAAAAGACAGAGATACAGAAATCATCTCCAGTTCAGATTGAAGAAATTTCAGTTACTACTGTTTGTTCCTGCTATTTGATCACAGTTTATTTTTATTTTTTGAAGTCTGTCTCTAATCAAATAAGATTTAATGTTTTAGAAGTAAAAGAGCACCATGACTAAGTTAATAATAAAAGTTAATTTAAGGACAATCATTGATTTTTAAGTATATAAAAGTACATTTCATGACTTGATTTCAAGATGATCTGGTGGTATCCTTATACTGCTGCAGAAGGAAGTCCACAGTGGGACGAGAATGATGCTTACAAATCCCCACCCTTATTATCTATTACTGAACATGTCTTAGTGCAGGCCAGTGTGCCTACCACCTCTGTGGTACACTGTTGATTTCATTTTTCTTCCAGTATTTACTTTTGGTCCTGGACCAATTATCTAGCTGCGATGGGATTCTCCAAAAGTATCCTACAGTTTGTACTTCGTGAACTAGTGATTGTTCTGTTTGCCGACATTCTTTCTGAGGCTCTACTCTTGCCTCGAAAACCTACATTTGCAGAAAGGGAAATGTATAGGTTTTCCTTTTAAATGTATTTATTTTTATTTATATTTTATTTATTTTTGGCTGTGTTGGGTCTTCGTTTCTGTGCGAGGGCCTTCTCTAGTTGCGGCGAGCAGGGGCCACTCCTCATCGTGGTTCGTGGGCCTCTCACTGCCGTGGCGCCTCTTGTTGCGGAGCACAGGCTCCAGAAGCGCAGGCTCAGTAGTTGTGGCTCACGGGCTTAGTTGCACTGCAGCATGTGGGATCTTCCCGGACCAGGGCTCAAACCCGTGTCCCGTGCACTGGCAGGCAGATTCTTAACCACTGCCCCGTCCGTTATTCTGTTTTTTAAAAAAATATTTCCTCATTTGTTTTTATGTGATGATGCCTTTATTTATTTTTTTATTATTGTTTATATTTGGCTGGGTTGAGTCTTTGTTGCTGCGCGCAGGCTTTCTCTAGTTGTGGCAAGTGGGGGCTACTCTTTGTTGTGGTGCGCGGACTTCTCATTGTGGTGGCTTCTCTTGTTGCGGAGCATGGGCTCTAAGAGTGCGGGCTTCAGTAATTGCAGCACCTGGGCTCAGTATTTGCGGCACACAGGCCCTAGAGTGCGCGGGCTTCATTAGTTGCAGCGTGTGGCCTCAGTAGTTGTGGCTCGCGGGCTCTACAGCGCAGGCTCAATAGTTGTGATGTACGGGCTTACTTGCTCAGCGGCATGTGGGATCTTCCCGGAGCAGGGCTGGAACCCGTGTCCCCTGCATTGGCAGACGGATTCTTAACTAGTGCACCACCAGGAAAGTCCCAGACTTTCCTTTTCTTAATGACAATTTTGAAGAGTCCTGGTTCACGTATTTCATAGACTGTCCTTCAACTTGGTTTTGTGTGATGTTCTCCTCATGACTGGAGTGGAGTTAGGGTTTTGGGGAAGGAGATGTTTACTTTTAATATTCGGTTTCAACTCTATCTCTTGGCTTTTTATATAAGATATTCAATGCATTTAGTTATATATTTAAAAAAGCAGGCTTGTAGACTATTATTTTAAAATCTGCTTGCTATTGTGTAATCTGCTTGGGTTGATGGTGGTATGTTTTTTTTTTTTTTCAGTACGTGGGCCTCTCACTGTTGTGGCCTCTCCCGTTACGGAGCACAGGCTCCCGACCCGCAGGCTCAGTGGCCATGGCTCACGGGCCCAGCCGCTCCGCGGCATGTGGGATCTTCCCGGACCGAGGCACGAACCCAGGGCCCCTGCATCGGCAGGCAGACTCTCAACCACTGCTCCACCAGGGAAGCCCGGTACACTTTTGTTTTAATTATGCAGTTGGCTCTCTTGTGTTGATTTACATTTTATTGGTAAAGCTCAACTGCTTTGGATTATGATGTGTTTACAAGGCTACACAGATAATCTGGAAGGGAAAATGAAGTAATACAAATGACAGAAAATGTTTTATAATAATAAAATTTTCTTGGCAAGCAGCAACCTTTTCTCAAAGTCAGTCTTTTAATATAATTTGCTTGCTTCATAAATATGGCTTTCTTGTTTGTTTTATCTTTATTGATTAGTAAGCATGTTAGATGACTTGGGAGGAATCTCACTGTCTTCAAGAAATAATTTGGAATTATTGATCCAGAATGCTGACAATTCTCAAAAATGGGTCAGGAAAATCAAAGTAATAGATGGAAAAACAATCTCAATTTTAGCTGTTGAGATAACTTTTCTTAAATTTAGGGTGTTTTTTATAATTTAAGTTAGTAAAACAGATGG
The DNA here is from genome assembly GCF_964341445.2 of Mesoplodon mirus. NCBI lineage: Eukaryota > Metazoa > Chordata > Mammalia > Artiodactyla > Ziphiidae > Mesoplodon > Mesoplodon mirus. The sequence continues at coordinate 37,624,633 of NC_138994.1, read as the reverse complement.
TGGAAGGTCCACCAAGATATTTATTTTATGTATTTAAAGCATTTTACTTTGCTGTATTGAATTCCATTCATTCTGGAATTTAGGAGGATTTACCTCTTTATGAAAGAGATTATTGAAAGTAGAAAATGATTGATGACCTTCGCTTCCAGTATTCTTCTCAATAGACTTAGTCTCTCTTCTAATGCTTCTTGCATACTCAGTAATTGTATAAGGTTTAGAGAAAAATGCAGGTCTGGCTGAATATTAAGCCCAGTACACTAAATAAAGCTTTTTTACTTTGCAGAATATTTTACATGTGTGTCCCATAGATTCATCAGAGATTCTAGTTTTGGATAAAGGCAAGTACATTGAAGGACAATACAACATCCCTGTCTATGACATTGGCATTCGAATGAGAAGTGAATTTGGTTCAGGACGGTTCTTGGAATGCTTGGCATTTAGGTTATTTTAGGTCAACTCTTTGGGCAGTTCAATTAGAGTATTTATTGAATGGTTTTAGTGAGCTGAATGGTTGTCATGTCATGTCATAGATGGTCTAAAACATGACTCTTATTTCTAAACTAGTTGTGTTGGTCAGCATCTTACATGATGTATTTAATCCAAGATAATGATGGATGAGTAAGAGGCAGATCATTCTCGAGGAAGTAATTTTGGTTTTGAGAGAGGCATTCTTAGGGAAATAGGCCTTGAAGTGCTCATTTAGAGCTGGGCAGGATTGAGGTCCGGAGAGAGGAGGGAAAGGATATTTGGGTAGAGGGAAGGGCATTGGCAGAGCCTCAGAGGCCTGACGGTTCCTGGGGCCTGTGTGGGAATGGTGGGAACGTTGGGCTGCAGTCAGCCTGTGGGTGGCCTGGACGTTGGGTAATGAGCGTGGCCGTCAGTTTATGGGTGCCCTCTCTAGAGTTGTCTGTAACTTGCTTCCTCCCTGAGGAAGTGTGACACGCTTCTGCTAGCTGCATTGTCTTCCCCACAGCTGTGCTGTCCATGGAGGAGAAGGGGGCCTGCTCTGCCATGGCTTCCTTACTCCTCAGGGTATGGCGTGTGAGTTATTTTAATAGTGTATCAATCTGCCTTTACTTTCTTTTGTCACAATGCATTTGCTTTCTAAAGTGGTCTTGTTTTCAGGATAATAATTGGGTTTCCACAGGGAAAATCATAATGTATGAGGCAAATTACTGACTAAAGGCAAATTACTGACTTAAAAACATGAATCTCTAATTTTTTTCTAGTAGTTCTTCTTTTGTTTAAATTTTTGTTTTGTTAGTTATGTATAGAAACTTAAGGATAGTAATTTCTGCTCAGGTGGATAGTGGTACTGTTTAGCACAGCTCATTGGTCTTCTGAAACTTTTACAAATGCAGTCTGATTCATTCCAGCCAAGTTAATTATGAGGTACATATTTTTCCCCTAATGGAGACAAATGTAAAAGACAGAGATACAGAAATCATCTCCAGTTCAGATTGAAGAAATTTCAGTTACTACTGTTTGTTCCTGCTATTTGATCACAGTTTATTTTTATTTTTTGAAGTCTGTCTCTAATCAAATAAGATTTAATGTTTTAGAAGTAAAAGAGCACCATGACTAAGTTAATAATAAAAGTTAATTTAAGGACAATCATTGATTTTTAAGTATATAAAAGTACATTTCGGGGCTTCCCTGGTGGCGCAGTGGTTGAGAGTCCGCCTGCCGATGCAGGGGACAAGGGTTCGTGCCCCGGTCCGGGAAGATCCCACATGCCGCAGAGCGGCTGGGCCTGTGAGCCATGGCCGCTGAGCCTGCACGTCCGGAGCCTGTGCTCCGCAACGGGAGAGGCCGCAGCAGTGAGGGGCCCGCGTACCAAAAAAAAAAAAAAAAAAAAAAAAAGTACATTTCATGACTTGATTTCAAGATGATCTGGTGGTATCCTTATACTGCTGCAGAAGGAAGTCCACAGTGGGACGAGAATGATGCTTACAAATCCCCACCCTTATTATCTATTACTGAACATGTCTTAGTGCAGGCCAGTGTGCCTACCACCTCTGTGGTACACTGTTGATTTCATTTTTCTTCCAGTATTTACTTTTGGTCCTGGACCAATTATCTAGCTGCGATGGGATTCTCCAAAAGTATCCTACAGTTTGTACTTCGTGAACTAGTGATTGTTCTGTTTGCCGACATTCTTTCTGAGGCTCTACTCTTGCCTCGAAAACCTACATTTGCAGAAAGGGAAATGTATAGGTTTTCCTTTTATTTTTATTTTTTTTTTTTCCCGTACGCGGGCATCTCACTGCTGTGGCCTCTCCCGTTGCGGAGCACAGGCTCCGGACGCACAGGCCCAGCGGCCATGGCTCACGGGCCCAGCCGCTCCGCGGCCCATGGGATCCTCCCAGATCGGGGCACGAACCCGCATCCCCTGCATCGGCAGGCGGACTCTCAACCACTGCGCCACCAGGGAGGCCCATAGGTTTTCCTTTTAAATGTATTTATTTTTATTTATATTTTATTTATTTTTGGCTGTGTTGGGTCTTCGTTTCTGTGCGAGGGCCTTCTCTAGTTGCGGCGAGCAGGGGCCACTCCTCATCGTGGTTCGTGGGCCTCTCACTGCCGTGGCGCCTCTTGTTGCGGAGCACAGGCTCCAGAAGCGCAGGCTCAGTAGTTGTGGCTCACGGGCTTAGTTGCACTGCAGCATGTGGGATCTTCCCGGACCAGGGCTCAAACCCGTGTCCCGTGCACTGGCAGGCAGATTCTTAACCACTGCCCCGTCCGTTATTCTGTTTTTTAAAAAAATATTTCCTCATTTGTTTTTATGTGATGATGCCTTTATTTATTTTTTTATTATTGTTTATATTTGGCTGGGTTGAGTCTTTGTTGCTGCGCGCAGGCTTTCTCTAGTTGTGGCAAGTGGGGGCTACTCTTTGTTGTGGTGCGCGGACTTCTCATTGTGGTGGCTTCTCTTGTTGCGGAGCATGGGCTCTAAGAGTGCGGGCTTCAGTAATTGCAGCACCTGGGCTCAGTATTTGCGGCACACAGGCCCTAGAGTGCGCGGGCTTCATTAGTTGCAGCGTGTGGCCTCAGTAGTTGTGGCTCGCGGGCTCTACAGCGCAGGCTCAATAGTTGTGATGTACGGGCTTACTTGCTCAGCGGCATGTGGGATCTTCCCGGAGCAGGGCTGGAACCCGTGTCCCCTGCATTGGCAGACGGATTCTTAACTAGTGCACCACCAGGAAAGTCCCAGACTTTCCTTTTCTTAATGACAATTTTGAAGAGTCCTGGTTCACGTATTTCATAGACTGTCCTTCAACTTGGTTTTGTGTGATGTTCTCCTCATGACTGGAGTGGAGTTAGGGTTTTGGGGAAGGAGATGTTTACTTTTAATATTCGGTTTCAACTCTATCTCTTGGCTTTTTATATAAGATATTCAATGCATTTAGTTATATATTTAAAAAAGCAGGCTTGTAGACTATTATTTTAAAATCTGCTTGCTATTGTGTAATCTGCTTGGGTTGATGGTGGTATGTTTTTTTTTTTTTTCAGTACGTGGGCCTCTCACTGTTGTGGCCTCTCCCGTTACGGAGCACAGGCTCCCGACCCGCAGGCTCAGTGGCCATGGCTCACGGGCCCAGCCGCTCCGCGGCATGTGGGATCTTCCCGGACCGAGGCACGAACCCAGGGCCCCTGCATCGGCAGGCAGACTCTCAACCACTGCTCCACCAGGGAAGCCCGGTACACTTTTGTTTTAATTATGCAGTTGGCTCTCTTGTGTTGATTTACATTTTATTGGTAAAGCTCAACTGCTTTGGATTATGATGTGTTTACAAGGCTACACAGATAATCTGGAAGGGAAAATGAAGTAATACAAATGACAGAAAATGTTTTATAATAATAAAATTTTCTTGGCAAGCAGCAACCTTTTCTCAAAGTCAGTCTTTTAATATAATTTGCTTGCTTCATAAATATGGCTTTCTTGTTTGTTTTATCTTTATTGATTAGTAAGCATGTTAGATGACTTGGGAGGAATCTCACTGTCTTCAAGAAATAATTTGGAATTATTGATCCAGAATGCTGACAATTCTCAAAAATGGGTCAGGAAAATCAAAGTAATAGATGGAAAAACAATCTCAATTTTAGCTGTTGAGATAACTTTTCTTAAATTTAGGGTGTTTTTTATAATTTAAGTTAGTAAAACAGATGGTGGAAGGTCCACCAAGATATTTATTTTATGTATTTAAAGCATTTTACTTTGCTGTATTGAATTCCATTCATTCTGGAATTTAGGAGGATTTACCTCTTTATGAAAGAGATTATTGAAAGTAGAAAATGATTGATGACCTTCGCTTCCAGTATTCTTCTCAATAGACTTAGTCTCTCTTCTAATGCTTCTTGCATACTCAGTAATTGTATAAGGTTTAGAGAAAAATGCAGGTCTGGCTGAATATTAAGCCCAGTACACTAAATAAAGCTTTTTTACTTTGCAGAATATTTTACATGTGTGTCCCATAGATTCATCAGAGATTCTAGTTTTGGATAAAGGCAAGTACATTGAAGGACAATACAACATCCCTGTCTATGACATTGGCATTCGAATGAGAAGTGAATTTGGTTCAGGACGGTTCTTGGAATGCTTGGCATTTAGGTTATTTTAGGTCAACTCTTTGGGCAGTTCAATTAGAGTATTTATTGAATGGTTTTAGTGAGCTGAATGGTTGTCATGTCATGTCATAGATGGTCTAAAACATGACTCTTATTTCTAAACTAGTTGTGTTGGTCAGCATCTTACATGATGTATTTAATCCAAGATAATGATGGATGAGTAAGAGGCAGATCATTCTCGAGGAAGTAATTTTGGTTTTGAGAGAGGCATTCTTAGGGAAATAGGCCTTGAAGTGCTCATTTAGAGCTGGGCAGGATTGAGGTCCGGAGAGAGGAGGGAAAGGATATTTGGGTAGAGGGAAGGGCATTGGCAGAGCCTCAGAGGCCTGACGGTTCCTGGGGCCTGTGTGGGAATGGTGGGAACGTTGGGCTGCAGTCAGCCTGTGGGTGGCCTGGACGTTGGGTAATGAGCGTGGCCGTCAGTTTATGGGTGCCCTCTCTAGAGTTGTCTGTAACTTGCTTCCTCCCTGAGGAAGTGTGACACGCTTCTGCTAGCTGCATTGTCTTCCCCACAGCTGTGCTGTCCATGGAGGAGAAGGGGGCCTGCTCTGCCATGGCTTCCTTACTCCTCAGGGTATGGCGTGTGAGTTATTTTAATAGTGTATCAATCTGCCTTTACTTTCTTTTGTCACAATGCATTTGCTTTCTAAAGTGGTCTTGTTTTCAGGATAATAATTGGGTTTCCACAGGGAAAATCATAATGTATGAGGCAAATTACTGACTAAAGGCAAATTACTGACTTAAAAACATGAATCTCTAATTTTTTTCTAGTAGTTCTTCTTTTGTTTAAATTTTTGTTTTGTTAGTTATGTATAGAAACTTAAGGATAGTAATTTCTGCTCAGGTGGATAGTGGTACTGTTTAGCACAGCTCATTGGTCTTCTGAAACTTTTACAAATGCAGTCTGATTCATTCCAGCCAAGTTAATTATGAGGTACATATTTTTCCCCTAATGGAGACAAATGTAAAAGACAGAGATACAGAAATCATCTCCAGTTCAGATTGAAGAAATTTCAGTTACTACTGTTTGTTCCTGCTATTTGATCACAGTTTATTTTTATTTTTTGAAGTCTGTCTCTAATCAAATAAGATTTAATGTTTTAGAAGTAAAAGAGCACCATGACTAAGTTAATAATAAAAGTTAATTTAAGGACAATCATTGATTTTTAAGTATATAAAAGTACATTTCGGGGCTTCCCTGGTGGCGCAGTGGTTGAGAGTCCGCCTGCCGATGCAGGGGACAAGGGTTCGTGCCCCGGTCCGGGAAGATCCCACATGCCGCAGAGCGGCTGGGCCTGTGAGCCATGGCCGCTGAGCCTGCACGTCCGGAGCCTGTGCTCCGCAACGGGAGAGGCCGCAGCAGTGAGGGGCCCGCGTACCAAAAAAAAAAAAAAAAAAAAAAAAAAAAAAAAAAAAAAAGTACATTTCATGACTTGATTTCAAGATGATCTGGTGGTATCCTTATACTGCTGCAGAAGGAAGTCCACAGTGGGACGAGAATGATGCTTACAAATCCCCACCCCTATTATCTATTACTGAACATGTCTTAGTGCAGGCCAGTGTGCCTACCACCTCTGTGGTACACTGTTGATTTCATTTTTCTTCCAGTATTTACTTTTGGTCCTGGACCAATTATCTAGCTGCGATGGGATTCTCCAAAAGTATCCTACAGTTTGTACTTCGTGAACTAGTGATTGTTCTGTTTGCCGACATTCTTTCTGAGGCTCTACTCTTGCCTCGAAAACCTACATTTGCAGAAAGGGAAATGTATAGGTTTTCCTTTTATTTTTATTTTTTTTTTTTCCCGTACGCGGGCATCTCACTGCTGTGGCCTCTCCCGTTGCGGAGCACAGGCTCCGGACGCACAGGCCCAGCGGCCATGGCTCACGGGCCCAGCCGCTCCGCGGCCCATGGGATCCTCCCAGATCGGGGCACGAACCCGCATCCCCTGCATCGGCAGGCGGACTCTCAACCACTGCGCCACCAGGGAGGCCCATAGGTTTTCCTTTTAAATGTATTTATTTTTATTTATATTTTATTTATTTTTGGCTGTGTTGGGTCTTCGTTTCTGTGCGAGGGCCTTCTCTAGTTGCGGCGAGCAGGGGCCACTCCTCATCGTGGTTCGTGGGCCTCTCACTGCCGTGGCGCCTCTTGTTGCGGAGCACAGGCTCCAGAAGCGCAGGCTCAGTAGTTGTGGCTCACGGGCTTAGTTGCACTGCAGCATGTGGGATCTTCCCGGACCAGGGCTCAAACCCGTGTCCCGTGCACTGGCAGGCGGATTCTTAACCACTGCCCCGTCCGTTATTCTGTTTTTTAAAAAAATATTTTCTCATTTGTTTTTATGTGATGATGCCTTTATTTATTTTTTTATTATTGTTTATATTTGGCTGGGTTGAGTCTTTGTTGCTGCGCGCAGGCTTTCTCTAGTTGTGGCAAGTGGGGGCTACTCTTTGTTGTGGTGCGCGGACTTCTCATTGTGGTGGCTTCTCTTGTTGCGGAGCATGGGCTCTAAGAGTGCGGGCTTCAGTAATTGCAGCACCTGGGCTCAGTATTTGCGGCACACAGGCCCTAGAGTGCGCGGGCTTCATTAGTTGCAGCGTGTGGCCTCAGTAGTTGTGGCTCGCGGGCTCTACAGCGCAGGCTCAATAGTTGTGATGTACGGGCTTACTTGCTCAGCGGCATGTGGGATCTTCCCGGAGCAGGGCTGGAACCCGTGTCCCCTGCATTGGCAGACGGATTCTTAACTAGTGCACCACCAGGAAAGTCCCAGACTTTCCTTTTCTTAATGACAATTTTGAAGAGTCCTGGTTCACGTATTTCATAGACTGTCCTTCAACTTGGTTTTGTGTGATGTTCTCCTCATGACTGGAGTGGAGTTAGGGTTTTGGGGAAGGAGATGTTTACTTTTAATATTCGGTTTCAACTCTATCTCTTGGCTTTTTATATAAGATATTCAATGCATTTAGTTATATATTTAAAAAAGCAGGCTTGTAGACTATTATTTTAAAATCTGCTTGCTATTGTGTAATCTGCTTGGGTTGATGGTGGTATGTTTTTTTGTTTTTTTTTCAGTACGTGGGCCTCTCACTGTTGTGGCCTCTCCCGTTACGGAGCACAGGCTCCCGACCCGCAGGCTCAGTGGCCATGGCTCACGGGCCCAGCCGCTCCGCGGCATGTGGGATCTTCCCGGACCAAGGCACGAACCCAGGGCCCCTGCATCGGCAGGCAGACTCTCAACCACTGCTCCACCAGGGAAGCCCGGTACACTTTTGTTTTAATTATGCAGTTGGCTCTCTTTTGGTGATTTACATTTTATTGGTAAAGCTCAACTGCTTTGGATTATGATGTGTTTACAAGGCTACACAGATAATCTGGAAGGGAAAATGAAGTAATACAAATGACAGAAAGTGTTTTATAATAATAAAATTTTCTTGGCAAGCAGCAACCTTTTCTCAAAGTCAGTCTTTTAATATAATTTGCTTGCTTCATAAATATGGCTTTCTTGTTTGTTTTATCTTTATTGATTAGTAAGCATGTTAGATGACTTGGGAGGAATCTCACTGTCTTCAAGAAATAATTTGGAATTATTGATCCAGAATGCTGACAATTCTCAAAAATGGGTCAGGAAAATCAAAGTAATAGATGGAAAAACAATCTCAATTTTAGCTGTTGAGATAACTTTTCTTAAATTTAGGGTGTTTTTTATAATTTAAGTTAGTAAAACAGATGGTGGAAGGTCCACCAAGATATTTATTTTATGTATTTAAAGCATTTTACTTTGCTGTATTGAATTCCATTCATTCTGGAATTTAGGAGGATTTACCTCTTTATGAAAGAGATTATTGAAAGTAGAAAATGATTGATGACCTTCGCTTCCAGTATTCTTCTCAATAGACTTAGTCTCTCTTCTCTTGCTTCTTTCATACTCAGTAATTGTATAAGGTTTAGAGAAAAATGCAGGTCTGGCTGAATATTAAGCCCAGTACACTAAATAAAGCTTTTTTACTTTGCAGAATATTTTACATGTGTGTCCCATAGATTCATCAGAGATTCTAGTTTTGGATAAAGGCAAGTACATTGAAGGACAATACAACATCCCTGTCTATGACATTGGCATTCGAATGAGAAGTGAATTTGGTTCAGGAGGGTTCTTGGAATGCTTGGCATTTAGGTTATTTTAGGTCAACTCTTTGGGCAGTTCAATTAGAGTATTTATTGAATGGTTTTAGTGAGCTGAATGGTTGTCATGTCATGTCATAGATGGTCTAAAACATGACTCTTATTTCTAAACTAGTTGTGTTGGTCAGATAAGGCATCTTACATGATGTATTTAATCCAAGATAATGATGGATGAGTAAGAGGCAGATCATTCTCGAGGAAGTAATTTTGGTTTTGAGAGAGGCATTCTTAGGGAAATAGGCCTTGCAGTGCTCATTTAGAGCTGGGCGGGATTGAGGTCCGGAGAGAGGAGGGAAAGGATATTTGGGTAGAGGGAAGGGCATTGGCAGAGCCTCAGAGGCCTGACTGTTTCCGGGGCCTGTGTGGGAATGGTGGGAAAGTTGGGCTGCAGTCAGCCTGTGGGTGGACTGGACGTTGGGTAATGAGCGTGGCCGTCAGTTTATGGGTGCCCTCTCTAGAGTTGTCTGTAAGTTGCTTCCTCCCTGAGGAAGTGTGACACGCTTCTGCTAGCCGCAGTGTCTTCCCCACTGCTATGCTGTCCATTGAGGAGAAGGGGGCCTTCTCTGCCATGGCTTCCTTACTCCTCAGGGTATGGCGTGTGAGTTATTTTAATAATGTATCAATCTGCCTTTACTTTCTTTTGTCACAATGCATTTGCTTTCTAAAGTGGTCTTGTTTTCAGGATAATAATTGGGTTTCCACAGGGAAAATCATAATGTATGAGGCAAATTACTGACTAAAGGCAAATTACTGACTTAAAAACATGAATCTCTAATTTTTTTCTAGTAGGTCTTCTTTTGTTTAAATTTTTGTTTTGTTAGTTATGTATAGAAACTTAAGGATAGTAATTTCTGCTCAGGTGGATAGTGGTACTGTTTAGCACAGCTCATTGGTCTTCTGAAACTTTTACAAATGCAGTCTGATTCATTCCAGCCAAGTTAATTATGAGGTACATATTTTTTCCCCTAATGGAGACAAATGTAAAAGACAGAGATACAGAAATCATCTCCAGTTTAGATTGAAGAAATTTCAGTTACTACTGTTTGTTCCTGCTATTTGATCACAGTTTATTTTTATTTTTTGAAGTCTGTCTCTAATCAAATAAGATTTAATGTTTTAGAAGTAAAAGAGCACCATGACTAAATTAATAATAAAAGTTAATTTAAGGACAATCATTGATTTTTAAGTATATAAAAGTACATTTCATGACTTGATTTCAAGATGATCTGGTGGTATCCTTATACTGCTGCAGAAGGAAGTCCACAGTGGGACGAGAATGATGCTTACAAATCCCCACCCTTATTATCTATTACTGAACATGTCTTAGTCCAGGCCAGTGTGCCTACCACCTCTGTGGTACACTGTTGATTTCATTTTTCTTCCAGTATTTACTTTTGGTCCTGGACCAATTATCTAGCTGCGATGGGATTCTCCAAAAGTATCCTACAGTTTGTACTTCGTGAACTAGTGATTGTTCTGTTTGCCGACATTCTTTCTGAGGCTCTACTCTTGCCTCGAAAACCTACATTTGCAGAAAGGGAAATGTATAGGTTTTCCTTTTAAATGTATTTATTTTTATTTATATTTTATTTATTTTTGGCTGTGTTGGGTCTTCGTTTCTGTGCGAGGGCCTTCTCTAGTTGCGGCGAGCAGGGGCCACTCCTCATCGTGGTTCGTGGGCCTCTCACTGCCGTGGCGCCTCTTGTTGCGGAGCACAGGCTCCAGAAGCGCAGGCTCAGTAGTTGTGGCTCACGGGCTTAGTTGCACTGCAGCATGTGGGATCTTCCCGGACCAGGGCTCAAACCCGTGTCCCCTGCACTGGCAGGCGGATTCTTAACCACTGCCCCGTCCGTTATTCTGTTTTTTAAAAAAATATTTCCTCATTTGTTTTTATGTGATGATGCCTTTATTTATTTTTTTATTATTGTTTATATTTGGCTGGGTTGAGTCTTTGTTGCTGCGCGCAGGCTTTCTCTAGTTGTGGCAAGTGGGGGCTACTCTTTGTTGTGGTGCGCGGACTTCTCATTGTGGTGGCTTCTCTTGTTGCGGAGCATGGGCTCTAAGAGTGCGGGCTTCAGTAATTGCAGCACCTGGGCTCAGTATTTGCGGCACACAGGCCCTAGAGTGCGCGGGCTTCATTAGTTGCAGCGTGTGGCCTCAGTAGTTGTGGCTCGCGGGCTCTACAGCGCAGGCTCAATAGTTGTGATGTACGGGCTTACTTGCTCAGCGGCATGTGGGATCTTCCCGGAGCAGGGCTGGAACCCGTGTCCCCTGCATTGGCAGACGGATTCTTAACTAGTGCACCACCAGGAAAGTCCCAGACTTTCCTTTTCTTAATGACAATTTTGAAGAGTCCTGGTTCACGTATTTCATAGACTGTCCTTCAACTTGGTTTTGTGTGATGTTCTCCTCATGACTGGAGTGGAGTTAGGGTTTTGGGGAAGGAGATGTTTACTTTTAATATTCGGTTTCAACTCTATCTCTTGGCTTTTTATATAAGATATTCAATGCATTTAGTTATATATTTAAAAAAGCAGGCTTGTAGACTATTATTTTAAAATCTGCTTGCTATTGTGTAATCTGCTTGGGTTGATGGTGGTATGTTTTTTTTTTTTTTCAGTACGTGGGCCTCTCACTGTTGTGGCCTCTCCCGTTACGGAGCACAGGCTCCCGACCCGCAGGCTCAGTGGCCATGGCTCACGGGCCCAGCCGCTCCGCGGCATGTGGGATCTTCCCGGACCGAGGCACGAACCCAGGGCCCCTGCATCGGCAGGCAGACTCTCAACCACTGCTCCACCAGGGAAGCCCGGTACACTTTTGTTTTAATTATGCAGTTGGCTCTCTTGTGTTGATTTACATTTTATTGGTAAAGCTCAACTGCTTTGGATTATGATGTGTTTACAAGGCTACACAGATAATCTGGAAGGGAAAATGAAGTAATACAAATGACAGAAAATGTTTTATAATAATAAAATTTTCTTGGCAAGCAGCAACCTTTTCTCAAAGTCAGTCTTTTAATATAATTTGCTTGCTTCATAAATATGGCTTTCTTGTTTGTTTTATCTTTATTGATTAGTAAGCATGTTAGATGACTTGGGAGGAATCTCACTGTCTTCAAGAAATAATTTGGAATTATTGATCCAGAATGCTGACCATTCTCAAAAATGGGTCAGGAAAATCAAAGTAATAGATGGAAAAACAATCTCAATTTTAGCTGTTGAGATAACTTTTCTTAAATTTAGGGTGTTTTTTATAATTTAAGTTAGTAAAACAGATGGTGGAAGGTCCACCAAGATATTTATTTTATGTATTTAAAGCATTTTACTTTGCTGTATTGAATTCCATTCATTCTGGAATTTAGGAGGATTTACCTCTTTATGAAAGAGATTATTGAAAGTAGAAAATGATTGATGACCTTCGCTTCCAGTATTCTTCTCAATAGACTTAGTCTCTCTTCTCATGCTTCTTGCATACTCAGTAATTGTATAAGGTTTAGAGAAAAATGCAGGTCTGGCTGAATATTAAGCCCAGTACACTAAATAAAGCTTTTTTACTTTGCAGAATATTTTACATGTGTGTCCCATAGATTCATCAGAGATTCTAGTTTTGGATAAAGGCAAGTACATTGAAGGACAATACAACATCCCTGTCTATGACATTGGCATTCGAATGAGAAGTGAATTTGGTTCAGGACGGTTCTTGGAATGCTTGGCATTTAGGTTATTTTAGGTCAACTCTTTGGGCAGTTCAATTAGAGTATTTATTGAATGGTTTTAGTGAGCTGAATGGTTGTCATGTCATGTCATAGATGGTCTAAAACATGACTCTTATTTCTAAACTAGTTGTGTTGGTCAGATAAGGCATCTTACATGATGTATTTAATCCAAGATAATGATGGATGAGTAAGAGGCAGATCATTCTCGAGGAAGTAATTTTGGTTTTGAGAGAGGCATTCTTAGGGAAATAGGCCTTGAAGTGCTCATTTAGAGCTGGGCAGGATTGAGGTCCGGAGAGAGGAGGGAAAGGATATTTGGGTAGAGGGAAGGGCATTGGCAGAGCCTCAGAAGCCTGACGGTTCCTGGGGCCTGTGTGGGAATGGTGGGAACGTTGGGCTGCAGTCAGCCTGTGGGTGGCCTGGACGTTGGGTAATGAGCGTGGCCGTCAGTTTATGGGTGCCCTCTCTAGAGTTGTCTGTAACTTGCTTCCTCCCTGAGGAAGTGTGACACGCTTCTGCTAGCTGCATTGTCTTCCCCACAGCTGTGCTGTCCATGGAGGAGAAGGGGGCCTGCTCTGCCATGGCTTCCTTACTCCTCAGGGTATGGCGTGTGAGTTATTTTAATAGTGTATCAATCTGCCTTTACTTTCTTTTGTCACAATGCATTTGCTTTCTAAAGTGGTCTTGTTTTCAGGATAATAATTGGGTTTCCACAGGGAAAATCATAATGTATGAGGCAAATTACTGACTAAAGGCAAATTACTGACTTAAAAACATGAATCTCTAATTTTTTTCTAGTAGTTCTTCTTTTGTTTAAATTTTTGTTTTGTTAGTTATGTATAGAAACTTAAGGATAGTAATTTCTGCTCAGGTGGATAGTGGTACTGTTTAGCACAGCTCATTGGTCTTCTGAAACTTTTACAAATGCAGTCTGATTCATTCCAGCCAAGTTAATTATGAGGTACATATTTTTTCCCCTAATGGAGACAAATGTAAAAGACAGAGATACAGAAATCATCTCCAGTTCAGATTGAAGAAATTTCAGTTACTACTGTTTGTTCCTGCTATTTGATCACAGTTTATTTTTATTTTTTGAAGTCTGTCTCTAATCAAATAAGATTTAATGTTTTAGAAGTAAAAGAGCACCATGACTAAGTTAATAATAAAAGTTAATTTAAGGACAATCATTGATTTTTAAGTATATAAAAGTACATTTCGGGGCTTCCCTGGTGGCGCAGTGGTTGAGAGTCCGCCTGCCGATGCAGGGGACAAGGGTTCGTGCCCCGGTCCGGGAAGATCCCACATGCCGCAGAGCGGCTGGGCCTGTGAGCCATGGCCGCTGAGCCTGCACGTCTGGAGCCTGTGCTCCGCAACGGGAGAGGCCGCAGCAGTGAGGGGCCCGCGTACCAAAAAAAACAAAAAACAAAAAACAACAACAACAAAAAGTACATTTCATGACTTGATTTCAAGATGATCTGGTGGTATCCTTATACTGCTGCAGAAGGAAGTCCACAGTGGGACGAGAATGATGCTTACAAATCCCCACCCTTATTATCTATTACTGAACATGTCTTAGTCCAGGCCAGTGTGCCTACCACCTCTGTGGTACACTGTTGATTTCATTTTTCTTCCAGTATTTACTTTTGGTCCTGGACCAATTATCTAGCTGCGATGGGATTCTCCAAAAGTATCCTACAGTTTGTACTTAGTGAACTAGTGATTGTTCTGTTTGCAGACATTCTTTCTGAGGCTCTACTCTTGCCTCGAAAACCGACATTTGCAGAAAGGGAAATGTATAGGTTTTCCTTTTAAATGTATTTATTTTTATTTATATTTTATTTATTTTTGGCTGTGTTGGGTCTTCGTTTCTGTGCGAGGGCCTTCTCTAGTTGCGGCGAGCAGGGGCCACTCCTCATCGTGGTTCGTGGGCCTCTCACTGCCGTGGCGCCTCTTGTTGCGGAGCACAGGCTCCAGAAGTGCAGGCTCAGTAGTTGTGGCTCACGGGCTTAGTTGCACTGCAGCATGTGGGATCTTCCCGGACCAGGGCTCAAACCCATGTCCCCTGCACTGGCAGGCGGATTCTTAACCACTGCCCCCTCCGTTATTCTGTTTTTTAAAAAAATATTTCCTCATTTGATTTTATGTGATGATGCCTTTATTTATTTTTTTATTATTGTTTATATTTGGCTGGGTTGAGTCTTTGTTGCTGCGCGCAGGCTTTCTCTAGTTGTGGCAAGTGGGGGCTACTCTTTGTTGTGGTGCGCGGACTTCTCATTGTGGTGGCTTCTCTTGTTGCGGAGCATGGGCTCTAAGAGTGCGGGCTTCAGTAATTGCAGCACCTGGGCTCAGTATTTGCGGCACACAGGCCCTAGAGTGCGCGGGCTTCATTAGTTGCAGCGTGTGGCCTCAGTAGTTGTTGCTCGCGGGCTCTACAGCGCAGGCTCAATAGTTGTGATGTACGGGCTTACTTGCTCAGCGGCATGTGGGATCTTCCCGGAGCAGGGCTGGAACCCGTGTCCCCTGCATTGGCAGACGGATTCTTAACTAGTGCACCACCAGGAAAGTCCCAGACTTTCCTTTTCTTAATGACAATTTTGAAGAGTCCTGGTTCACGTATTTCATAGACTGTCCTTCAACTTGGTTTTGTGTGATGTTCTCCTCATGACTGGAGTGGAGTTAGGGTTTTGGGGAAGGAGATGTTTACTTTTAATATTCGGTTTCAACTCTATCTCTTGGCTTTTTATATAAGATATTCAATGCATTTAGTTATATATTTAAAAAAGCAGGCTTGTAGACTATTATTTTAAAATCTGCTTGGTATTGTGTAATCTGCTTGGGTTGATGGTGGTATGTTTTTTTGTTTTTTTTTCAGTACGTGGGCCTCTCACTGTTGTGGCCTCTCCCGTTACGGAGCACAGGCTCCCGACCTGCAGGCTCAGTGGCCATGGCTCACGGGCCCAGCCGCTCCGCGGCATGTGGGATCTTCCCGGACCAAGGCACGAACCCAGGGCCCCTGCATCGGCAGGCAGACTCTCAACCACTGCTCCACCAGGGAAGCCCGGTACACTTTTGTTTTAATTATGCAGTTGGCTCTCTTTTGGTGATTTACATTTTATTGGTAAAGCTCAACTGCTTTGGATTATGATGTGTTTACAAGGCTACACAGATAATCTGGAAGGGAAAATGAAGTAATACAAATGACAGAAAGTGTTTTATAATAATAAAATTTTCTTGGCAAGCAGCAACCTTTTCTCAAAGTCAGTCTTTTAATATAATTTGCTTGCTTCATAAATATGGCTTTCTTGTTTGTTTTATCTTTATTGATTAGTAAGCATGTTAGATGACTTGGGAGGAATCTCACTGTCTTCAAGAAATAATTTGGAATTATTGATCCAGAATGCTGACAATTCTCAAAAATGGGTCAGGAAAATCAAAGTAATAGATGGAAAAACAATCTCAATTTTAGCTGTTGAGATAACTTTTCTTAAATTTAGGGTGTTTTTTATAATTTAAGTTAGTAAAACAGATGGTGGAAGGTCCACCAAGATATTTATTTTATGTATTTAAAGCATTTTACTTTGCTGTATTGAATTCCATTCATTCTGGAATTTAGGAGGATTTACCTCTTTATGAAAGAGATTATTGAAAGTAGAAAATGATTGATGACCTTCGCTTCCAGTATTCTTCTCAATAGACTTAGTCTCTCTTCTCTTGCTTCTTTCATACTCAGTAATTGTATAAGGTTTAGAGAAAAATGCAGGTCTGGCTGAATATTAAGCCCAGTACACTAAATAAAGCTTTTTTACTTTGCAGAATATTTTACATGTGTGTCCCATAGATTCATCAGAGATTCTAGTTTTGGATAAAGGCAAGTACATTGAAGGACAATACAACATCCCTGTCTATGACATTGGCATTCGAATGAGAAGTGAATTTGGTTCAGGAGGGTTCTTGGAATGCTTGGCATTTAGGTTATTTTAGGTCAACTCTTTGGGCAGTTCAATTAGAGTATTTATTGAATGGTTTTAGTGAGCTGAATGGTTGTCATGTCATGTCATAGATGGTCTAAAACATGACTCTTATTTCTAAACTAGTTGTGTTGGTCAGATAAGGCATCTTACATGATGTATTTAATCCAAGATAATGATGGATGAGTAAGAGGCAGATCATTCTCGAGGAAGTAATTTTGGTTTTGAGAGAGGCATTCTTAGGGAAATAGGCCTTGCAGTGCTCATTTAGAGCTGGGCGGGATTGAGGTCCGGAGAGAGGAGGGAAAGGATATTTGGGTAGAGGGAAGGGCATTGGCAGAGCCTCAGAGGCCTGACTGTTTCCGGGGCCTGTGTGGGAATGGTGGGAAAGTTGGGCTGCAGTCAGCCTGTGGGTGGACTGGACGTTGGGTAATGAGCGTGGCCGTCAGTTTATGGGCGCCCTCTCTAGAGTGGTGTGTAACTTGCTTCCTCCCTGAGGAAGTGTGACACGCTTCTGCTAGCTGCAGTGTCTTCCCCACTGCTATGCTGTCCATGGAGGAGAAGGGGGCCTTCTCTGCCATGGCTTCCTTACTCCTCAGGGTATGGCGTGTGAGTTATTTTAATAATGTATCAATCTGCCTTTACTTTCTTTTGTCACAATGCATTTGCTTTCTAAAGTGGTCTTGTTTTCAGGATAATAATTGGGTTTCCACAGGGAAAATCATAATGTATGAGGCAAATTACTGACTAAAGGCAAATTACTGACTTAAAAACATGAATCTCTAATTTTTTTCTAGTAGGTCTTCTTTTGTTTAAATTTTTGTTTTGTTAGTTATGTATAGAAACTTAAGGATAGTAATTTCTGCTCAGGTGGATAGTGGTACTGTTTAGCACAGCTCATTGGTCTTCTGAAACTTTTACAAATGCAGTCTGATTCATTCCAGCCAAGTTAATTATGAGGTACATATTTTTTCCCCTAATGGAGACAAATGTAAAAGACAGAGATACAGAAATCATCTCCAGTTTAGATTGAAGAAATTTCAGTTACTACTGTTTGTTCCTGCTATTTGATCACAGTTTATTTTTATTTTTTGAAGTCTGTCTCTAATCAAATAAGATTTAATGTTTTAGAAGTAAAAGAGCACCATGACTAAATTAATAATAAAAGTTAATTTAAGGACAATCATTGATTTTTAAGTATATAAAAGTACATTTCATGACTTGATTTCAAGATGATCTGGTGGTATCCTTATACTGCTGCAGAAGGAAGTCCACAGTGGGACGAGAATGATGCTTACAAATCCCCACCCTTATTATCTATTACTGAACATGTCTTAGTCCAGGCCAGTGTGCCTACCACCTCTGTGGTACACTGTTGATTTCATTTTTCTTCCAGTATTTACTTTTGGTCCTGGACCAATTATCTAGCTGCGATGGGATTCTCCAAAAGTATCCTACAGTTTGTACTTCGTGAACTAGTGATTGTTCTGTTTGCCGACATTCTTTCTGAGGCTCTACTCTTGCCTCGAAAACCTACATTTGCAGAAAGGGAAATGTATAGGTTTTCCTTTTAAATGTATTTATTTTTATTTATATTTTATTTATTTTTGGCTGTGTTGGGTCTTCGTTTCTGTGCGAGGGCCTTCTCTAGTTGCGGCGAGCAGGGGCCACTCCTCATCGTGGTTCGTGGGCCTCTCACTGCCGTGGCGCCTCTTGTTGCGGAGCACAGGCTCCAGAAGCGCAGGCTCAGTAGTTGTGGCTCACGGGCTTAGTTGCACTGCAGCATGTGGGATCTTCCCGGACCAGGGCTCAAACCCGTGTCCCCTGCACTGGCAGGCGGATTCTTAACCACTGCCCCGTCCGTTATTCTGTTTTTTAAAAAAATATTTCCTCATTTGTTTTTATGTGATGATGCCTTTATTTATTTTTTTATTATTGTTTATATTTGGCTGGGTTGAGTCTTTGTTGCTGCGCGCAGGCTTTCTCTAGTTGTGGCAAGTGGGGGCTACTCTTTGTTGTGGTGCGCGGACTTCTCATTGTGGTGGCTTCTCTTGTTGCGGAGCATGGGCTCTAAGAGTGCGGGCTTCAGTAATTGCAGCACCTGGGCTCAGTATTTGCGGCACACAGGCCCTAGAGTGCGCGGGCTTCATTAGTTGCAGCGTGTGGCCTCAGTAGTTGTGGCTCGCGGGCTCTACAGCGCAGGCTCAATAGTTGTGATGTACGGGCTTACTTGCTCAGCGGCATGTGGGATCTTCCCGGAGCAGGGCTGGAACCCGTGTCCCCTGCATTGGCAGACGGATTCTTAACTAGTGCACCACCAGGAAAGTCCCAGACTTTCCTTTTCTTAATGACAATTTTGAAGAGTCCTGGTTCACGTATTTCATAGACTGTCCTTCAACTTGGTTTTGTGTGATGTTCTCCTCATGACTGGAGTGGAGTTAGGGTTTTGGGGAAGGAGATGTTTACTTTTAATATTCGGTTTCAACTCTATCTCTTGGCTTTTTATATAAGATATTCAATGCATTTAGTTATATATTTAAAAAAGCAGGCTTGTAGACTATTATTTTAAAATCTGCTTGCTATTGTGTAATCTGCTTGGGTTGATGGTGGTATGTTTTTTTTTTTTTTCAGTACGTGGGCCTCTCACTGTTGTGGCCTCTCCCGTTACGGAGCACAGGCTCCCGACCCGCAGGCTCAGTGGCCATGGCTCACGGGCCCAGCCGCTCCGCGGCATGTGGGATCTTCCCGGACCGAGGCACGAACCCAGGGCCCCTGCATCGGCAGGCAGACTCTCAACCACTGCTCCACCAGGGAAGCCCGGTACACTTTTGTTTTAATTATGCAGTTGGCTCTCTTGTGTTGATTTACATTTTATTGGTAAAGCTCAACTGCTTTGGATTATGATGTGTTTACAAGGCTACACAGATAATCTGGAAGGGAAAATGAAGTAATACAAATGACAGAAAATGTTTTATAATAATAAAATTTTCTTGGCAAGCAGCAACCTTTTCTCAAAGTCAGTCTTTTAATATAATTTGCTTGCTTCATAAATATGGCTTTCTTGTTTGTTTTATCTTTATTGATTAGTAAGCATGTTAGATGACTTGGGAGGAATCTCACTGTCTTCAAGAAATAATTTGGAATTATTGATCCAGAATGCTGACAATTCTCAAAAATGGGTCAGGAAAATCAAAGTAATAGATGGAAAAACAATCTCAATTTTAGCTGTTGAGATAACTTTTCTTAAATTTAGGGTGTTTTTTATAATTTAAGTTAGTAAAACAGATGGTGGAAGGTCCACCAAGATATTTATTTTATGTATTTAAAGCATTTTACTTTGCTGTATTGAATTCCATTCATTCTGGAATTTAGGAGGATTTACCTCTTTATGAAAGAGATTATTGAAAGTAGAAAATGATTGATGACCTTCGCTTCCAGTATTCTTCTCAATAGACTTAGTCTCTCTTCTCATGCTTCTTGCATACTCAGTAATTGTATAAGGTTTAGAGAAAAATGCAGGTCTGGCTGAATATTAAGCCCAGTACACTAAATAAAGCTTTTTTACTTTGCAGAATATTTTACATGTGTGTCCCATAGATTCATCAGAGATTCTAGTTTTGGATAAAGGCAAGTACATTGAAGGACAATACAACATCCCTGTCTATGACATTGGCATTCGAATGAGAAGTGAATTTGGTTCAGGACGGTTCTTGGAATGCTTGGCATTTAGGTTATTTTAGGTCAACTCTTTGGGCAGTTCAATTAGAGTATTTATTGAATGGTTTTAGTGAGCTGAATGGTTGTCATGTCATGTCATAGATGGTCTAAAACATGACTCTTATTTCTAAACTAGTTGTGTTGGTCAGATAAGGCATCTTACATGATGTATTTAATCCAAGATAATGATGGATGAGTAAGAGGCAGATCATTGTCTAGGAAGTAATTTTGGTTTTGAGAGAGGCATTCTTAGGGAAATAGGCCTTGCAGTGCTCATTTAGAGCTGGGCAGGATTGAGGTCCGGAGAGAGGAGGGAAAGGATATTTGGGTAGAGGGAAGGGCATTGGCAGAGCCTCAGAGGCCTGACTGTTTCCGGGGCCTGTGTTGGAATGGTGGGAAAGTTGGGCTGCAGTCAGCCTGTGGGTGGCCTGGACGTTCGGTAATGAGCGTGGCCGTCAGTATATGGGTGCCCTCTCTAGAGTTGTCTGTATCTTGCTTCCTCCCTGAGGAAGTGTGACACGCTTCTGCTAGCCGCAGTGTCTTCCCCACAGCTGTGCTGTCCATGGAGGAGAAGGGGGCCTTCTCTGCCATGGCTTCCTTACTCCTCAGGGTATGGCGTGTGAGTTATTTTAATAGTGTATCAATCTGCCTTTACTTTCTTTTGTCACAATGCATTTGCTTTCTAAAGTGGTCTTGTTTTCAGGATAATAATTGGGTTTCCACAGGGAAAATCATAATGTATGAGGCAAATTACTGACTAAAGGCAAATTACTGACTTAAAAACATGAATCTCTAATTTTTTTCTAGTAGGTCTTCTTTTGTTTAAATTTTTGTTTTGTTAGTTATGTATAGAAACTTAAGGATAGTAATTTCTGCTCAGGTGGATAGTGGTACTGTTTAGCACAGCTCATTGGTCTTCTGAAACTTTTACAAATGCAGTCTGATTCATTCCAGCCAAGTTAATTATGAGGTACATATTTTTTCCCCTAATGGAGACAAATGTAAAAGACAGAGATACAGAAATCATCTCCAGTTCAGATTGAAGAAATTTCAGTTACTACTGTTTGTTCCTGCTATTTGATCACAGTTTATTTTTATTTTTTGAAGTCTGTCTCTAATCAAATAAGATTTAATGTTTTAGAAGTAAAAGAGCACCATGACTAAATTAATAATAAAAGTTAATTTAAGGACAATCATTGATTTTTAAGTATATAAAAGTACATTTCATGACTTGATTTCAAGATGATCTGGTGGTATCCTTATACTGCTGCAGAAGGAAGTCCACAGTGGGACGAGAATGATGCTTACAAATCCCCACCCTTATTATCTATTACTGAACATGTCTTAGTCCAGGCCAGTGTGCCTACCACCTCTGTGGTACACTGTTGATTTCATTTTTCTTCCAGTATTTACTTTTGGTCCTGGACCAATTATCTAGCTGCGATGGGATTCTCCAAAAGTATCCTACAGTTTGTACTTAGTGAACTAGTGATTGTTCTGTTTGCAGACATTCTTTCTGAGGCTCTACTCTTGCCTCGAAAACCTACATTTGCAGAAAGGGAAATGTATAGGTTTTCCTTTTAAATGTATTTATTTTTATTTATATTTTATTTATTTTTGGCTGTGTTGGGTCTTCGTTTCTGTGCGAGGGCCTTCTCTAGTTGCGGCGAGCAGGGGCCACGCCTCATCGTGGTTCGTGGGCCTCTCACTGCCGTGGCGCCTCTTGTTGCGGAGCACAGGCTCCAGAAGCGCAGGCTCAGTAGTTGTGGCTCACGGGCTTAGTTGCACTGCAGCATGTGGGATCTTCCCGGACCAGGGCTCAAACCCGTGTCCCCTGCACTGGCAGGCGGATTCTTAACCACTGCCCCGTCCGTTATTCTGTTTTTTAAAAAAATATTTCCTCATTTGTTTTTTTGTGATGATGCCTTTATTTATTTTTTTATTATTGTTTATATTTGGCTGGGTTGAGTCTTTGTTGCTGCGCGCAGGCTTTCTCTAGTTGTGGCAAGTGGGGGCTACTCTTTGTTGTGGTGCGCGTACTTCTCATTGTGGTGGCTTCTATTGTTGCGGAGCATCGGCTCTAAGAGTGCGGGCTTCAGTAATTGCAGCACCTGGGCTCAGTAGTTGTGGCACACAGGCCCTAGCGTGCACAGGCTTCAGTAGTTGCGGCCTGTGGCCTCAGTATTTGTGGCTTGCGTGCACTAGAGCGCAGGCTCAGTAGTTGTGCCATATGGGCTTAGTTGCTCTGCGACACGTGAGATCTTCCCAAACCAGGCTTGAACACGTGTCCCCTGCATTGGCAGACGGATTCTTAACTAGTGCACCACCAGGAAAGTCCCAGACTTTCCTCTTCTTAATGAGAATTTTGAAGAGTCCTGGTTCACGTATTTCATAGACTGTTCCTCACCTTGGTTTTGTGTGATGTTCTCTTCATGACTGGCATGGAGTTATGGTTTTGGGGAAGGAGATGTTTACTTTTAATATTTTGTTTCATCTCTGTCTCTTGGCTTTGTATATTAGGTATTCAATGCATTTAGATATATATTTTAAAAAGCAGGCTTGTAGACTATTATTTTATAATCTGCTTGCTACTTTGTAATGTGCTTCGGAAGATGGTGGTATGTTTTTTTTTTTCAGTATGCGGGCCTGTCAATGTTGTGGCCTCTCCCGTTGCCTCATACTCCTCTTCAAGTTACTGGTTGTTTTATCTGAGACTGTCTTTTTATGTTTTCACTGGGCAGACGGCTCTTAACAACAGCCACCCAGTTCCACAGTCCTTCTCGTGACCATTTCTTCTGCACCTCCTGTACCAGAGACGTTAAACCAGTCAGCGTGTCCCCAGCCACAGGTCGCACTACTACAGCACCCCAGGGGCCGTCACACCACTTATAGGTCCATGTTGCCATCTGGCTGGTAAGTGACCCACCCTCAGAATTCCACCTGCTGAGTCCACTTCCGTAGGCAACTTCTGATGCCACCTGGTCTAAGGCAGACTCTGGAAGCAAACCTGTGCTAGAGACTTTTGTGAAAACTCTTTACTGAAGAAGTGCTCTTTGGAGAAGGGGCATAAGGGAAGCCAGATGGGGCAGGGGAGCAAAACTAAGCAGCAGTGTTGTCTTGGCACAGACTTGCTCCAGCCTGGCCCTTTGGAAAAGCTGTGGAGTACAGCTTGCACCACAGAATCCCCCCATCTCGAGGCCAGGGTGCTGGTCTTTTTACTCCTCACCGTGCTGTCATGAATATTCCATTGGGTTGGCCTAAAAGCACGTTCGGTTTTAAGTGAAACTGAGACAGTTTTCATTTCACAAAGGACTTTATTGAACAATGAACGTACTCACTACCTGAGCGAACGCAGTATTCTGTGTATTTTGTTCAGCATGTGTACGCATATTCGTAGGAGTACGCCCGCAGTTGGCATTGCTGGCCACACAGTATACCAGACAAGATACTGCCAAATGGTTTTCCAAAGCAACTATACCAATTTTACTCCTATCAGTCGTGTTTGGAGTCCCCAGCACCTAGTATTTTCCATCATTTTCATCATAGCCATTCTGGTGGGAGTGCAGAATTAACTTCCATTTTCCTGATGACCCATGAGGTTGATCACCTTGACATATATTTACTGGCCGTTTGGATCCCTCCTTTGCGAAGGGTCACTTCAAATCTCTTCTCTTAACTGAGCTGCTTTTTCTTTCTTATAAGGAAATAATAAAGAGAACATGAGCCCTTTCTCAGATAAATATATTGCAAATATCTTCTCCTAGTCTCTGCTTGCTTTTCTCTCTCTTTTTTTTTTTTTTTTTATTTTTGTATTCAGTATGTCAGTTTGCTTGTTTTTGCTTAAAACAAACTTTTGGTAAATCTTGGCCAGAGGTAAAAGTGTGAGAAGTTCTATTTAACAACTGTAATTTATTAGTTTTCAAATGCTGCTCTAACAAATTGTTATAAACTTAGTAGCTTAAAAGAACATGAATTTATTTTCTTATAGTTCTAGAGGTCTAAAATTAAGGTGTTGGCAGGACCTTCTGGAGGCTTTAGAAGAGAATCCATTTCCTTTAATTTTCCTTTCCTAGAGGTTCCCTGTGTTCCTTGACTCATGGTCCCTTCCTCTGTCTTCAAAGTACATCACTCTAGCCTCAGTTACCATCTTCACAACTCCTCTTAATGCTCTCTTTTTAAAAATAATTTATTTATGGAGTTCCCTGACGGACCAGTGGTTAGGACTCAGTGCTTTCACTGCCGTGGCCCGGGTTCAATCCCTGGTTGGGGAGCTGAGATCCCACAAGCCACACAGCATAGCCAAAAATAAAAAATAAATAAGAATTAATTTATTTTTATTGAGATATAATTGACATAGAACATTGTGTTAGTGTGAGGTGTACAATGTGTTGACTTGATAGATTTGTATATTGCAATATGATTACCACCAATGTGTTAGCTAACACCAGCATCAGGGCCCGTAATTATTATTTCTTTTTTGTGGTGAGAACATTTAAGATCTAGTCTCTTAGCAACTTTGAAGCTTATGCCTTTTCACTCTCTTCCCAGTATCTTTAGTTGAACAGAAGTTCTAAATGTTAATATAGTCCAATTTATCTGTTTTTTGCTTATATGGTAGCACTTTTTGTATCCTATTTAAGAAATCTTTCAAATACCCAAATCATGAAGATGCTCTGGTTTTCCTCTAATAGCTTTGTTTAACCTTTCACACTTAGGCTTTTCCCCCATCTGGAATTGATTTTGGGGTGTGCTGTGAAGTAGGGACCAAGGTTCTTTTCCTCCTTTTCCTTTTGTTTAAATTGACCCAGCACCGACCGTGGAAAAGACCATCCATCCTTTCTCATGGCACTGCAGGATCGCCTTTGTCATAAATCAAGTGACGGTAACTAGTTTCTCCAGTGAAGAATCCACTCATGTCCAGCCTGGGGCTGGGGGACAGAGGGGAAGGGGTTGAAAGTCTGACGGCCAGGTTCCAGGAGATGAGCGGGGAAGGGGCTGTGTGGTCTCAGCAAGCCTCCGTGTGGAGACCTTGAGTTAGCCCTGTGTTTGCAAAGAGCTCCCTTGCCCTTGGCTGTGCCCTGTGTCCCTGGGATTGTCAAATCCTCTGATTGGTAAACGTCTTCTCTTAGAGAGGGGACAGGTGGCCTCCTGGCCACGTGGCATCTGGGAAAAGATCTCAGAGTCGAAATGCTGTTCATTCAGACCTTCCCAGTCTCCTCTTTCAAACCTCAGTGTACCCCGCTTTTAGGACGACCTGTTGCCTCCAATTCCTAAGCCTTTCTGGGACTCTGGGCATAAATATGTTTCTGCCATTTCGAATTTCAGCCTTTTCTGTTCTCCTAAATCAGTTTCCACTTGTCTGTGTGTGATGCAGCTTCCAATTGTTTATTTCCTCTCCCATTCTCTCTGTTCTTGTGGTTTTACACTTTTTTTCTTCTTTTTCAATCCCTTTGCTGTCATTTCAGTGGGAATTCAGAAGGGAACAGAAGTCAGTACAAGTATTGAATCTGTTGTGGGCACTGGGAGGCCTATCCTAAACTTTTGCCTTCATTTCTTCAAGTTTTCAAATCTGTGCTGATGGGAGCTGGGAAGCACTGTTTGACTTTAAATTCCCTATCATTTCTTCAAACTACATCTCAAAATTTTTTATAAATTTATTTATTTTTTATTTTTTGTTTTTGGCTGCATTTGGTCTTTATTGCTGCATGTGGGCTTTCTCTAGTTGCAGCGAGTGGGAGCTACTCTTCGTTGCAGTGCGTGGGCTTCTCATTGTGGTGGCTTCTCTTGTTGCAGAGCAAGGGCTCTAGGCTCATGGGCTTCAGTATTTGTGGAATGCAGGCTCAGTAGTTGTGGCGCTCGAGCTCTAGAGCACAGTCTCAGTAGTTGTGGCGCACGGGCTTAGTTGCTCCACAGCATGTGCGATCTTCCGGGGCCACGGCTCGAACCTGCGTCCCCTGCATTGGCAGGCGATTCTTAACCACTGTGCCACGAGGGAAGCCCCATACATCTCACAATGTTATAGCTAACCCCTTATATATCTAATATGAAATATAAGATATAATATAAAATAATTTATTACATAGAGTAGAAAGCGAATGAGTAAGCAATATAATTGGGGCTTTGAAATTACAGGGTAAGGATTTTCTATGTAAAAATTTTAAATTAAAAAAAAGCTGTAATGTGACCTTGTATTGTGCTAGAAGGTAATTTGCAATTTCCCTCAGTCTCGATTTGCCAGGGAGCTCGTCATTGTCCCTTGTTTTGCATTTATACGTTCTTTGTACTCTGCTTCATGTTAGCCTGAAGTTGTGTAGGAAGCTCTAGAGTGATTCTTAAAGAATTCAGTAAAAGTTCAGTATTTTGCTAGGCACAAAATAACCCACTGTGCGGTCAAGCCAAATCTGATAGGCTGGAAGAACATTCTACTGGAACTCAAGCTTTTTAGCTTAACAGAATTTTCTTATTAATGTATATTCTATTTCAACTACAGTAATTTGTTTTCTTTTAATACCAAAAGCTCAACCAAACCAGAAGGAAATCTGGTTGTGTCTTGTACCATATGACCATGGAAGAAGGAACCCGGATATTTCATAGAGAGGCACTTTAAAATAAGAGGTCTTTGTCTTTGGATGGAGAAGAGCTGCTTCACAGCTCACGAGGATGCGTCCTGCTCCCTGTAGAGCTTGTGACGTCATCCACGCCACAGTGAATGGTGCTGCCCTTCACACCCACCAGCCCCTGTGTTCTCCCTTCCAGACATACACGAGAGGCTCCTAGGGCAGCTGAACATATGGTGATCTGTGCAGAGTTCAGTGAGGCCTTTGGCTATTTTTTTTAAGCATGGAAAGAATGTGTCTTGTCATTCTGGAAAGGACAAAACTGTGGGAATGGGAAACAGACGAATGGTTGCTAGACACTGGGGGTGCAGGGAGGGGTTGGCTGCAGAAGGGAATGAAGGAACATTGTGGGGGCATGGGAGGGTGCTGTACGTTGATTACAATGGTGGTTACAGAGCTGTGTGCATTTGTCAAAATTCATAGAACTGTACACTAAAATGGGTGAATTTTACTGGATGTAAAATACACCTCGATAAATTTGACTTTTTTTAAAAAAGGAATGTCTTGGAAAGAAGGAGTGGTTCACAGACATGCCAGTGCTCTCTGTGGCCTGGTGTCCATGTGGCCCAGGGAGCCCCTGCTTATGGTCATGTAACAACAAGAGGCAGTGGACGTGTGCCCCAGACGCCGTGTGTGCACGTGGCAGTGGGGAGGGGCAGGGGGCGGGTCAGCATTGCTTCTGCATCAGCAGCCCTCAGCCAGAGGGGTTAATCCTAGTACCCCAGCAGCAGGGAAAAACTATAATGGAAAAGAATATTAAAAAACGGTTGTCTACTTGGGTAAAACGGAGTCACTTTGCTGTACAGAGATTGGCACAGCATTGTAAATCAACTACACTTCAATAAAAAGGTAATAAGATAAAAACCAAAAAACACATGGCGATCTGTTTTTTAGTTATTTTGTGAGTATTAATTGTGCCAACCTGCCATTTAGGGCAAATATCCACAATCCAGATGGTCACCATGGGCACATGCTGTGCCCTTCTGAAGACCTTATTCATATATTCATTCTACACATACCTATTTTTATCTTTTATGTGTGCTGGTCTAATCACTCTGGGTGATACAAAGATATCTCTAACCTAGAGTTTGCCCTCAAGTTTATAATCTCGCAGGAAGCTCAGACACTATATACACACAAGGAGGGAAGTGATAAATGAAGTGTAGACAGAGCTTCCAGAAGCTCTGAGAAAGGAACTTTGCTTTGTGACATATGTTTTGCTGACTTGGAGAGTGCCACTAAACGCTTGAACTTTTGGTTTGTTGTTTAAGGCTGTGTTTCTTTACAAACCAGGGCACAAAGAACTGCTGCGGTTTTCAACAGTGAAACTAAAGCATCTGTGTTGTAGGAAGTTCCTCGACATTTCTTTGAAACCTACTGAAACTAAGTGTGCACACTCTCACCTCTGTTTCCTGTTGTCAGGGTCTGCCCCAGCTTTCGGGAAACTATATGTATTGGTGTTGCATTTCAAAGAAAAATTTGGTTAACTATTTTCAGCTTTTAAAGAGATGCATAATGGCCTTAAATTGTAATGAAAGTGTTTTTACAAAAGTCTATAAAAGTCAAAGACTTCTGGGTCAAATAGCTTGGTTACATGTAAATAGCATCCCTGAGCAACACACTTATTTCACTCAACTAAAATAGTAGCCCTGACTATTACAGAAATGAATCAGACATATGCTTTATCTTTAGAAGACAGCTCTGACAAAGCGAGCTTTGCGGTAAAGGTTGCTATAATTATAGAATAGAACGTAGTCCCATGTTTTCCATTTCTTAAAAATTTAAATGCTTTTAACACCAAAGGTGCATATCCTCTATTAATCCATACTGTTAAATATTTTTAAAAGAAAGAAGGGGAGAGGACTTC
Source organism: Mesoplodon mirus (assembly GCF_964341445.2). Lineage (NCBI taxonomy): Eukaryota > Metazoa > Chordata > Mammalia > Artiodactyla > Ziphiidae > Mesoplodon > Mesoplodon mirus. The sequence goes on along the minus strand of NC_138994.1, from coordinate 37,595,941 downwards.
CCTGGGGGTCCAGTGGGTAAGACTCCGTGCCTCCACTGCAGGGGGCAGGGGTTCGACCCCCTGGTCGGGGAACTAAGATCCCTGCAAGATGCGTGGCGTGGCAAAAAAAAAAGAGGGAGAGTTATCTCAGGCACTTAATAGAAGTAATGAAAATAATAAGTACTAGTGGGTAACATTTACAGTCTACAAAGTTGTTTCACAGTTAACATTTCAGCTGTTGTCTCCCAGCCCCAAACCACCCTCTAACCTGGGCTGGGTAATTCTGGGGCAGGGACTCTTCGGCCAGGTTTCTCCACTTCCAGGCTCTGTCAATGGAGGGCGCCAGAGGGTCTGCAGGGCTGAAGGAAGAGAAAGGGTGGTACCCAGAGACCAGAGTCCAACCCCCAGGGGGCCTCTAGGCTGATAGCCCCCACCTCTCCCCTTGATTCCCTCAGCCCCAGGGGTTGTAGCCGCTTCCTGAGGTGACTCTGTCAGCTCACTGTCTCCTTTTTGTGTTTTTGTTCTCCGGTGCCTGTTTAACCAGTTCGATTAAATTCTCTGTTAAAATACCTGGTGTGGTTTGTTTTCCTGAGTGGACTAATACAACCTTTATTTTTATTTTTATTTTTTTTAATTTATTCGCTGCGCTGGGTCTCTGTTGCTGCATGCGGGCTTTCTCTAGTTGTGGCGAGCGAGGGCTACTCTTGATCGTGGTGTGTGGGCTTCTCATTGTGGCAGCTTCTTTTGTTGCAGAGCACGGGCTCTGGGCACGCGGGCTTCAGTAGTTGTGGCACGCGGGTTCAGTAGTTGTGGCACGCGGGCTCAGTATTTGTGGCACACAGGCTCAGTAGTTGTGGCTCATGGGCATAGTTGCTCCGTGGCATGTGGGATCTTCCCAGACCAGGGCTTGAACCCGTATCCCCTGCATTGGTAGGCAGATTCTTAACCACTGTGCCACCAGGGAAGCCCATGAACCAAGGTTTTAAGAAAAGAAGACCTGGAAGAGAGAACACAGGCTGTAGAAAGAGAATCAGTAGGCCTTTGCATCTGCCCTGGGGTGCACCGTGGTTGTGAGCCCAGGTGACTGATGGGGGTGCCAGGCGTGGGCTGGGGGACAGGTGGTGTTTGTATTACATCCATCAACCTGGAACTAACCCTCCATCCCAGAGGAGAAGCCCAGCAGGTACCGGGGCCTCTGCTGGTTTTGTGTTATCTCCCTTCAGAAGAAGAGCTGTTTGTCTGCATACCACAAAAAAAAGGAGAGCTGTTTGTGATCCTGGGGAAACCTGGGGTGTTCCCGTGTCACAGCTGCTGGGTGACCTGTATCACCTGAGCTGCGGTCTTTGTGTGGCTCCAGAAGCTGCTGGGCCTCGGGGAGGATGTGCTTGCACCTCCCGCCGGGAGAGAGCCACTCCGGGTCAGGGGTGCAAAGAAGTGATGAGAGGAGAGACCAGCCCTCACTCTGCACGTTGCCTCCTGCCGCCCTTCCCAGATCCCCTTTCCTCCTCCTCGCCCGGGGCCCCTTCCCTGACACCTCCCCTCTAACATGTTTGACTGGCGCTTACTTCTTTCCCTCCCAGGAATGTGGCATCACCCCAGAAAGTGAGAACCTGACCTTGTCACCGAAAGGAGCTATTGACCAGTCGTCCTGCACAGGGACGTCTCTCTCCTCCACAGTTTCCTCCCCAGAAGGTACATGATGGTGGGCGGGAACAACTGCAGGTCCTTCCCCATCAGCGGAGTCCGTAGTGCATCTAATATTTCCTCCCGAATGGACTGGGGAGCAGCAAATTAATACCTAAGCAGCAGACAAAATAGGCCCCGTCTTGAGAGGAAGTGAGACTCGCTCCCTTGCAATGAGAGGGCGGTCTAGCAGCTGAGCTGTGGGAGAAGCAGGTATCTCACTCCCAGTCCTGCTGTCGTAAGGTTTTCTTTAACATTATGACAGGGAAAAGCAAATCCCTCATCCCTGAGGTTGAGTTTGGAGTTCTAAAATATAAAGCAGCCAAACCTTGGAAAACCTTGCATCTAAACCCTATTTGGTGAGGGCAAGGCCAGGCCGCTGGTGTCCTCACTGCCCGGGTGCAGCGAGAGAGCTCTGCTCCCAGTGCACTCACAGCAGCCGGGCCTGACCTCCGAGTCCTTCCTCCAACTCCTGTCTCCAAAGGCCCTGCCAGCAGCAGTCTGGCCCAGTCGGTCATGTCCATGGTGTCCTCCCAGATCAGCACCGACACCGTCTCCTCCATGTCCGGCTCCTACATCGCCCCTGGCACAGAAGGGGACGGGGAGGCTCTCCCCTGACCCCGGGCTGCCAGCAGGACCCCCTCAGAAGAAGCAGAGGTAAGAGAGGAGCATGGGATCACCCTCGCCGCTCTGCTCTGCTCTGTACTCGAGTCCCAAGGAGCTCAGTCCAGGGCCTGCCAGGGAGATCGACAAAGCCCCCCAGTGCTTGGGAGGGGAGCCGTGGAAAACAAGGTACCGTGTCGCTGAATCAAATATGCCCTCAGATGTGATCTTCCTTGTGGCACCACTTCTGTCCTGAGGACTTGGTTTGGGTTTGCTGCCAGGCGAGCTGGGTAGGAGAGCCCGTGGCATCTGCACCTTTTGTTGCTCCTTTGCAGGTGACGCCAGCAGCGTCTCCAGACTGCAACTTTGCGGGTATCACCGCCGCCGCCGAAGAGCAGGATGCAGAGGTAAGAGCAGGGTGGACGCTGGTGCCGCTCCCTGGTCAGAGGGACTGCTGGCGCTTGCAGAGGATGCAAATAGGATGGGGGCTGTTCTGGAAGAAGCCTTCCAAGGTGGTGCACTTGGATCTGTTAGAGGCAGGGTGCAGGCAGAGGGACTGTCCGATTAGCAGAGGGCGCTAGTCTCAGCGTAATAGGCGTGGGGTGAGTTCCAGAGGGAAGTCTTCCAGGCCAGACCCTTGAGAGGGTGTTTGTCCTCCAATTCACTTAGTATTTACCTGGTACAGGCATCTCACAGCTTCCTGGCACTGGGGGACACAAAGACCGAGTGACTTGGCTTTTGCCTGCCCACGCCCCAATCCACCCATCCCACCCATCCCGGAACTCTGTCTGACGGAGGAATCAGAGTTATAACTCAGCGTGAGAAGTGCTCTGACGGAGGTGTGGCCGAAGTATATGGAATGCCCAGCTCCCAGTGGGGACTCTACAACTTTCTCTTCAGCCAGATATTCTCAAAGTAGTATCTGGATGGGGTTGGGGATCCTAAAGGGTTTCTGAAAGTTTTATGATCTCACGGTTTGCTTTTTCATTTGACAACTTTGATTTCCACCTGAGAGAAACAGTGTGAGCTAAACTATTACCAAGGCTATTCCTGACAGTCCCAGGGTCCCTCTGTAAGGTGCCTCAGACCTGGTGCCTCTGGAACGTGCCTCAAACCTGGTCCCTACGGGCCGATCCTGCCTCGCCAAGCAAAATCTGCCTCTGCTGGGCCTCCCAGCCATCTCACACAGACAGGAAATGTATGGATACCATGAGGGTGATTAGTTCTGTCTTCTGACAATCAGTAGACTCATTTCACTGCTTTATGGACTCACAGTGCCTTCCTTCTGTCCTAGGGAAATGAGGTTCTAGAAGAAGAGGACGGATCACCCACACAAGAAGATGGTAAAAGACCTGGTCTTTTGCTCCCTTTTATTATATTTCTCTCCCGGGTATTCTCTGAAGGGTACAGAAAGGGGCACTGGTGTGACTTGGTGGCACTGCTCAAGGGTGTGGCTTTGGGGAAAGGTTGTCTTCTTGATGGAATATCAAAGCAAGCAGGGTATCTGAGGACCTCAGCAGCCTTCCTGGCTCTTTCTGGGCCTCTGAGCCAAGGCTGCAGAAGGTACATGGAGTTCTCCATCTACGTTGAGTAGATCCTGAAGCTTCTTGGGCAACTGCCATCCCCTTCCTTCCTGCTTCAGCTTCTCAGCTGAGTCTCACAGAACTGCTCTAGCAGCCCCAAAGTTCATCTGCAGCAGGAGAACAGCTTCCTCCCCTTGGGGGAACCGACTGTTAGGCAGTAGGTTTTCCTGCTTTAGTGAAGAAAACGGCTGATGTTACAGTAGCAGAAGGCTCACAGCCCTGGCGGCACAGCAAAGGTGAGGGGAAGAGACGTTAGCAGCTCAGCGTACACTAGTTTTTGTAGGCTATTGGAACGAGTCCCTTTACCATCATTCAGGCCTCAAGTAGATATATTTTTTTAAATTGGAAGAGTTGGTTTACAATGTTGTGTTAGTTTCTGCTGTACAGCAACGTGAATCAATTATACATATACATATATCCACTCTGTTTTTAGATTCTTTGCCCATATAGGCCATTACAGGGTACTGAGTAGAGTCCCCTGTGCTCTACAGCAGGTCCTTATTAGTTATCTATTTTATATATAGTAGTGTGTATATGTCAATCCCAATCTCCCAATTTATCCCTCCCCTCCCTTGCCCCCCGCCATAACCATAAGTTTGTTTTCTACACCTGTGACTCTATTTCTGTTTTGTAAATAAGGTCAATCATATCTTCAATCGGAAGAATTTTGTTTCTAGTAAGCCGAGAAGCAAAGGAACGACCTACATATAGAGCAAGGAAGTTGGGGTGGGGATGTGACCTGGAAATCCCACCTGGGAGTGTAGGACCAGGCGTCCCAGGAACCGGTGTCTGTTCCCTCTGCTCCTCTGAGGTGCCTCCACAGAAGGGCAACCTCCAGAGCAAACCTGGATCCCAGCCTGGATGCAGATGTCACGCTAGTCGCTTCTGCTTTGGCCATGGCAGTTGCTTGGTGGGCGGTGTGGTGTTCAGGGGGTGCGCATGTGCACATGACCACTCTCTCCTGGCAAAGTAGTGCCGGAGGAGGGGTGGTCGCCCAGGCTGTGCCTCTGCCGCATGCGCACGCCAACCAAGCCGGGGTTGGGCGCTACCTCCCCTCGGTTGATATCTTCAGGGCACAAGGCTCCGAGATCTCCATTGTGATTGTCGTCCCCAGTAGAATATTTGCTTATAAAAGGCCCAGGGTAGTACGTGGTTTCCGCCTGACATTCCATATGTGGTTTCCACCTGACATGACGTACGCAGTAGATGCATGTTTCTTCCTCTCCCTTTCACCAAGGAAAAAAAACCGGGTGGGGGGCTTGAAAAAAATAGCATCTAAATTGTCCCCTTCCCATTTTACACGGCTGGTTTCTAGTCAGCCCCTTAAAACATACTCAGAATAGCAAATTAAGTCTCAAAGTTAATAAATCATAATTTTGCGAACGAAGCGATTCTTTGATTTGAGGTGCACAATTACGGGACCAAAGAGCTTTAATTGCCATTTTATGTATTAGTCATTTCTCAGAGCCTTGTGGTCATAAACACACCCCACGTGCACCGACAGACACAGGCCGGAGCCCGGGGTCACTTCCCCCGTGGCTCTCCTAGCTCTTCCAGCCTGGATTAGCTCTGCTCTGGGCCCGTGTCTGCGTGTCCGAATCCCACAGACCTCCCCAGCGTCTGATTTCCCAGGAACGAAGGCTGGAAAGGGGCCAGGTAAGGAAACAGAGGAGAACAGAGCGAGAACACAAACACACCCACACAGTTTCCTTTATTGTCCAATCTACCCACTTAATTATTGTCTTTTTTTAACATATGATTTGATGTTTTTTGTCTCCATCCTTAAGATTTTTATTTTAAGGACAGCGAAGCAGAGAAAAACACAGCCAGGCCCTCTCTAACTGCCTTAACTCCCTTACAGGCCAGAGGACATTCGCATTTCTAGGTATGGAGTGTGACAATAACAATGACTTTGACATCGCCAGTGTGAAAGCACTGGACAATAAGCTGTGCTCTGCGGTCTGCTTACCCAGTGAGTGGCAGTCTGCTGAACATGATCTTGGTGGGAGACGCTCCCCTGCTCACACCCCTGCTCTCACCCTGGGACACCCATCTCCTGCCCTGCAGTTCCTGCAAGAAGGCATGGGCTTTGCTAAGGTGCTGGGAGCCAGTTGCTGAAAGGAAGTGAGGCAGCCTTGGGAGAGTCCTTGGGCAAAGAGCGACTCTGCTCTAAGCGAAACTATTTGGGCATGGAGAAAGGCACAAAAATACCTCCAAAGCCTTCCAATTTGACCTGACTGTGTCCTCTCCATCATGATCTTGCAGATCCCATGGCAGGGGGCCTGGTCTTGTTTCCATCAACAGGCAGTTTAAGGCAGACACGGCGTCTATGATAAGGTCTTGGAAAGAGAGCCTGAGCCATTGAAAAGGGAACCTGTAGCCCCTCAGAGGAGTGTGTTTAGTTAGGATCAGAGAGGAATTTCAAAGCCAGCATTTTATAGACTAGCTCTGTGACCCAGTGAGCCCTGGGCTACCACCAGTTGCCTTGTGCTCCCTAGATTCGGATCCCAAAGGAACGATCAGGGGTCGAGGGTGACTCTTCTCCCTGGAGCCCTAACTCTATAAACTCAATCAGGGCCATCAAGGTGCCCCTTATTCCTTCTCATGACACTAAACTGAATCCGGGATGAGTTCTCAGGAGGAGCCCACCTGTCAGTCACACTCTGGGCACTGATGTCCCTCTGCTCCGTGCTCACCAAGGGCTTCACCAACCATGGCTCTGGCTTCACCGTTCAGGCCAGACATGAAACCGAATGACAGTGGCGGGTGCCGGAGGAGGGAGTTGAGGATCGCATCGTAGCCTCACCCCGAGGTCTCAAGGGCTCTTACGGGAGAATGAAAGTGCATGTGCTCTCTTGGTAAAATGTTTATTGGGTTCTGCTCTTCGTGTCACACTGGTAGTAAAGAGCTGGGGAACTCTCTGGAAGCATCTGTCGGGTTAATGTCAGGTTAATGACAGGAGCATCCACTGTGGTAGTTCCCGTGGAATCAACAGACCTCACCACGCTCAGCTGTAAGTTCAAATTTCCATCCTAGGACTGAGGTGCCTCAGGCTGGCTTGGCCGTCAGGACAGCTTCTCAGGCACTTGGTCTCCCTCTCCACGCTGTTTCCCTCCCCACATGGATGCCACTCCCATCACGGAGCGCCCACAAGGAGGGAGCCCGGGGAGCATCCCATGGTCCACCCTCCCCAGGCCCACAGGTGCTCTGCCAGGAGCCCCAGCTAGCGGCAAGGATGGCTTAGGGCCCCATCCTCGCTGCTCTCATCACCCTTGTGGGAGTGATCTTGAGAAAGCACCTGTGTCATTCCAGCAGCTCTTCCCCTAAGAAGACTCTGGGTCTTCTTTGGCCCCAAGATCAAAGGGGGGGGTGGGGGGGCGATGGTATGTTCTGAGATTGTTCTGCAAGGTTCTCAAAGGGAGGAAATCTGAGTTGACCATTGTAGGTGGTGAGCCGATTAGAATCGCGAGGCTGTGTAGGTAGATGGGGCTCCAAGGAATCTGATGGAGTATCACAGAGGCGGCAGGATAGTGGTTAGGGGACCAGTGACAATTTTGTGAAAAGGCTCTGGGGAGTGTGATGGGAAAAATCAATGATAATTTGAGTTTATTAGTGGAAATACAAATGTTTTTGTTTTGTTTTGTTTTGTGGTACGCGGGCCTCTTACTGTTGTGGCCTCTCCCATTGCGGAGCACAGGCTCCGGACGTGCAGGCTCAGCGGCCATGGCTTACAAGCCCAGCCACTCCGTGGCATGTGGGATCTTCCCAAACCGGGGCACGAACCCGTGTCCCCTGCTTCGGCAGGCAGACTCTCAACCACTGCACCACCAGGGAAGCCCGAGACAGATGTTTTTAAATGACGAGATTGGACAGGAGTGGGCATACCGATGAAATCTAAAAGTACTTATGGAGGGAATTCCCTTGCAGTCCAGTGGTTAGGACTCAGCCCTTTCACTGCAGTGGCCTGGTTCAATCCCTGGTCGGAGAACTAAGATCCTCAAAGCCACTGCACAGCCAAAAACAAAACAAAGAAAAGTACTTATGGAGCCCTGAAATAACCCAAGACTAAGATGCCACTAGGAAGGGTTATGCTTCACAGATACTAAGGAAAAATCTGAATTAACTTTCTCTTTTCCTGGAGAGAAACTCTACAAGATGGTGGAACTGTTACAGACCTAAAATTTAATTAGTGGCTGGGTAGAGGCAGGAAAGAGGTGTGTGGAATCCCCCTAGATGTGCTCCCCAAATCTGCCTCTAGAGGTCTCTTCACTCCCCCGTTTCTGAGCCTGAGGATGGAATTAAGTGGGAACCACCATTCTCTACCTCCCATGAAGGATTTTTAATCTCCAGGCTCCCTTTTCTGGCTGAGGGCTGGACAGAATGGTAGCACTCGCTCAGGAAGTCCTCCTGTGCCTTCCAGGCTTACCTTCTGCATCCAGGATGCGCAGAGCAGCAGGGTTTCGCCGAGGGTCTGGCAGAAGAAGCCTTTTTAGAGGAAAGAGCACCACCGACTGTACCAAGAAGACTGGGAGAACAGAGAGTACAGGTCTGAGTCTTGAGGCTGTTTCAGAAGGAGCCAGTTTTCATCCCTGGCTCAGAATCTGGACCGGTGGTGTTTGTAGCAAGGACTCAAGAATTCAGAGCCAGGCAGCCTGGCAGCCAGTGGTGGTGGCGGCGAGGCTGCGGCAGTGTTTTGATTTGACTTTGTGTGTGTGTGTGTGTGCATGTGTGTATCCGTGTGCGTGTGTGTGTGTTTGTGTGTGTGTGTGTGTGTGACTCTTCTCTCCTGTTTACCATTTGCTTTTGGTCTTTCCTACTGAACAGCCGCAGTTCTGGATTCCTGCCCCATAAACACAGAGGAATAAGTATGAGATCTACCAAATTAAATAAAATGAAGGAACAACTTATTTCATCTGGGTGTTCCTAACTTAAAAGGGCAACCTTGCCTGCTCTTCATCCTGTCACCCTTAGAGGGGAAAAGCACTGTGGACCCATATGCCGGACCCTGGTACCCCCAGGGAGTGGAGATCCCCCTTTCCGTCTGGCTGTGAGAGATACCTAAGCGTTTCCTGTCCCACTCACTCCCCTTCCCCTGGGGTCCACCTCCACAAGACTATTATTAGAGCCTTAGGGCGGATTAGCACACCAGGACATTTATGGGTATACACAGTTTATACCCGCTGAATCCTAGTGTTTCTGCCATTAAAGGGTTTCGTGTCTTGGGCTGGCCTAACCTGAAGCTGACCCCAGACATTTGTGAGTGGCCTCCCTCAAACGTGACGCAGTGAGCCTCACGCCCACCCTCCAGGGTCAGCCGGCTCCGTCCACCAACTGAGGCCTCTGATGGGCATGGCTCTCGGCTCTGCCCTGGAGGAGATCACCGTGTGCTGGAGGATCCAGCAATTTCCACACAGCATGAGAAATGGGGTGGTGGTACGGGCCAGTGGGGGAGCACTTCAGAGCACGCTGGACCCCATCTGGCTTCGGGGGGGGCCTTCTGGGTGCAGGTGATGGAAGAGGCAGCTCAGCAGTCCTCGGCCAGAGGATGGAAGGCTTTCCCCAACCTCAGGGTGTTAGGGCTTCATCCTGTCACTTCAGAAATGGCATCTCTCGGCACTGGTGGGAAGGAATCAGATGGAGCCAGTCTGTGGGCTGGGAGGACGACTTGGGGGAGATGAGTGTAGCCTGAACAAGGCCTGTGGGGCGGCTGGTTGTCGCGCACATTCTGTGAGTCAGCGCCCTGCTCACCACTCACCCATGTCGCCTCGTTTAGTCTCAGAGCATCCCTGGGAGTTAAGTCCTCGTCTCCAAACCAGGGCTCCAAGTACAGTTACCTGCCCAAGGTCACACAGTACGTTACAAGCTGGGGCTGTATCCCGTTTTTCTGACTACAGATTTAGACCTTACTCAAGCTTGAACAAGCAGGCGGACATGATGGATTGGAGCACGAAGGAGAGAGAAGCACCAAGAGTGGGTTTCCAGCATGGGCAGTGGGTGCTTCTCCTGCACGAACTGCAGTACAAGGGGGGAAGATGATGAGTTTCATGGATGGTACCCGGGGGACCCCAAAGCTCTGGAGCTAATGTCTCCTTGGTTTGGTGACACCGGCTGATAGCAAATCGCGGTGTGCTGTTCGGGTGCAGAAAGAGAGGAACAGCCGTCACTCTGTTCTCTGCCATGCCATTTGGTCCCTGGCACCCTGCTGGTCAGCCAGTCACTTCCTGCCCCACCCTGGCCCCCACAGCAAACACTAACTCTGAGCCCAAATTAACACACTCTTCTCCATCCCCTTCACCTCCTCCTGCTCTCATGAAAGTCTCAGCCCTACTCAGTTTCTGTTCCTGGTCTGCTGTAACACTTAGGCAAACTTCAAGACCAAATAAAGATACAAAAGTGGATCCTAGGGCAAGCTCAGAAAACAAGGACCATCCTGCATGTCCCTCCATCAGTGGGCCACAGTGGCCATGACTAGCCCAGTGGGCGCCACTGCTCCCAAGTTTCACGTGCTGTGGTTTGTACCCTGCGGGAGTTCCAGTTAATGCACATCTTGCCAGTTTTCATGCCAATCTCCCAGACTGTCCTGCCAGAGACACCATCTGGACCAAACCAAAGATCTGGTAACCTTCTTTTCTTTTTCTCAGGTGCCTGGCAGTCTGACGACAACGTGGGCAGTCATCGGAACACGCAGCACCGACGCTTATCTTCTGGCAGCCTGGAGGACCCCGAGGACAGGCTCTGCATGTGGGGTCCTTTGGCCACCTGAGAGCCTCAGACCCTGTACCAGGGCTCTCCTCCCGTTCTCACATCCCATCCTGGCCTCATGGCACTTCTGACCTCCTGGGCATCCTCAGCAAGACACACGGAGACTTTTTAGACCCACGTGAAAGCTGGATGCTGAGGGCACCTGACCCTTCTCCCAGACTCATCTTCTTCTGCAACCGTGATCCTTCCCCTCTCAGAAGGGACTGGAAACCTCTTTTCTCCTTGTGGGCTAAAGCCACTCGAACTGCAGCTCATGAGACCCTTTGCAGAGAGTCTCTGGAACGTTTCCACTCTATCTTGATCTTCAGGTGGAGCTGTGGTCTACAAACTGGTTATATATTGTGCATCTTTTCTCCTTAGGAGGTAGAACAAGAAGACTCAAGAGTTTGGGTGACTTCATTACAAACACCCATCTGGCATTTTCTAGTCTCTGGGACATCATAACCAATCTGAAACCTGCAGTTTGTGGTGGTGTTGATGGATGACTCCTGTGAGAAGGGAAAGCCATATTGCACTGTAAGTGGGGATTCCCTTAAAATGCATTAGGAGCTCCTTTCTCAAGGACAAGAAGCAGTGGCAACCAACAGAATGTTGGTTGGGAAAACAGTTCTTCTGGTAGCAGAGGCTATGCCTCGTTTGTCTGCTTAGGAAGGAGGCCTTGAATCTGAGAACCCCTCAGTTAAATGATGACGTACCGGGGAGTTCTTTATGATCAGGTGCACTCAGGAAGGCCTGGAGCTTCATCCTAAGGTGACACTGCAAAGGCATTTTTGACCCCCTCTATGTACCAGGCACTTGTTAGGGACTGTCGTATATTATCATGTTTCATCACTACCGCCCTGTCAGGTGGCATTCTTATCCCTGCTGCCCCCGTCTCCACCCTGCTTTTCTGAAAGAGTTGAAGAAAGAGGCTGAGAGAGGGGTGGACCGGTGGTTCTCATTTGGTGCCCAGGAACCCCAAAGGAGGTTGGGGGTAGGGCTGAGCTGGGGTCAGTGTTGGTCTGGGAGGCTCCCCTCCCCACCGGTTTTCCTCCCCTGTCCTCCAGATCAGCTGAGCCTGATGGGGGGATGGGGAGGTACTGCCTTCCATAGGCTCATCAGAGATTTAGAGATATTGTTCAAATCACATGTCCACCCCACCTCAGTCCGGTGTAGGGCATATAAATAACAGCCTGAAACAGCAAGACCGTAAGCTGTTGGCTGTTCGTCTCTCAACACTAGTGTTATCAATGGATTCCTCATAGCTCTCTGATAGATGCATTGTCTGCTGACTTTTGGAAGAGGTGGTTGTTTAGTGGAGCATGAGATTGAGAAGCAAAGTGGGATCCAACAGTTTGTGAGGCTGAGATGTGACAGAGCCCTAGGCTATGCCCACCATGATGGCCTGAATTAGTAGTTGGAATTGTTGCCCTAGAAGAGCTTTTCAGGGTCCTTCCCAAGGCTTCAAAGAGAGCCCAGTGCCAGGGTTTCTTTTGCACCTCCTGTGTGGCTGCATTGTGCCGCCAGGTGCGTGGTGACCCTCACTGCCTGGTGGTTGTGATTCACATCCTGCCCTGGGGGTGGGCAGGGGGAGGCCTCTGGTCAAACAGAAACTACATAAGCCAAGCCTGAATCTCAGCTTCTACCTTGAGTTCCCGTGTCCACCTGCTCTGAAATCCTGCAGTGGGCTCTGCTGTTTCATGTCCCATTTACTGTCCTTTCTTTTCCCGAAACATTCTTACAGCCCCTTTCATATTGAAGATTCGAGCAATAACCACACTTCCTGATTTCGTTGAAGTCTGAGCCCCAGAAGCACTACGGAAGGGGGCGCTCCCTTAGCCTGGGGTGGTGGCATACAGATCCACCTCCTCTCCCGGCAGGTAGTATTCAGAGTGTGGTGTTACCTGAGATGAAGGAGATGAAGGCAAACAGTCGCCACAGTGGCCAGGAACCCTAAGAGGAAGCCATTGTCTTCACCCTTTCTGGAGGGTCTGTCTTCTCCCAGGAAGAGGCTCAGAGAGATTCCTCAAAGGCCTTGGTTCCATAACCAAGACATACCCGGGTGAGAAGTGGCCCTTCACTCCTGTTTCTCAGACAGTTCCTGCTCTCTCCCCCCTCCCCTCACCTCTCTGCCCTCATTTAGCTGTTTGGTGAGCAGCAATATCCCATCCAAAAGGGCTGGGATCAGGGAACAGGGCAGCCGCCCCAGTCATCATCTAGAGATGGTCATGTTGTTAGCAGTTGACCCACAGAGAATATGACGGGGCCTGGTTTCTCACACAAGGACACAGACTAACCGGAGGCCTGGGGCTCCTTCCTGCCACACTCAGGTCGGAGCTCACCTATGAGCTCACTTCCAGGTGGTGTGGTGATCCCAGCCTTCTCACAGAGCCCTTTTTCCTTCTCCTCCCCAGTCCCATCCCACCAGAGGTCATGCCCACGCTGGGGCATCTCCTGGGCACGGATCCACACACGTTAAGCCATCTCACCTGGGGAGAGTTTGTGTCCTGTTCACCTGACCTTGGCATGCTGCTTGCTCACTGTGCTTTAGGATCTGCCCACCTAGTGTGTGTAAGTATGTGTGTACTGTTGTGCCATCTGTGTACCCCTCACTCCCTGGAGTACACTCATGGGCACACTACAGTGGGGACGTCAAGGATGCAATATTTATGGACTGCTGCATGATTCTTAAAAATGAATAAAACTGTTCACAAGGGAAGGAGAGCTGTTAACTGCGCAGTTGGCTTATTTGTGAAAGTTTCCGTCCGACTTTCTCCAGCACGCCTTTAATTCTTTGACTGAAGACAAGCTGGACATGGAGGAGTGAGAGAGGGCAAGGGGTAGAGGGAAAGACATGTTTCTGGGTGGGAGCTGGTGTACCATCCCCCGGGCACAGCTCCTGCGCAGAGGCCTGATAAGGAGCCCTCACCTCCACCCCCTCACCCTCACCCCTTCAACCGTAGAACTTACAAGTGCAGCTCCTCAATAATTGAAGAGCAGGAAAGCTGGTGACTGGAGGGAGGCTGGGGGAGGGGAGGAGGAAGGACCACAGTCCACCGTTAGTCCGTCACTTAAAGGCTGGTGAAATTAATGGGGCAAATGACTCCAGTAGAAGAATTTGGCAAGTCCAAGGCTTTCCTGGGTTTCACCCAGCGGCTCTGTTTCCTAGGCTATCTGGAAAGGAGGGAGAGCACTTCCGAAGAAGCCTCTGGAATGTCAGCTTCTGGGAATCTTGCTGAGGACGGGGCGGGGAAGGAGCACTTACCGGGAAACACTGGATTACCCTAGCCGCCTTAGGGTGTCTACTACCGGGGCTGCGGTTTCTGCGGACCTGAGCGGCAGGTGGCATCGGAGAGTCAGACCTGCTTGCAGGCGCCAAGACGACACTCAGTCGGGAGACAGGGACAGGCTGCAGAAACGTGAGGAAGTGCCACTCGCAGCCCAGAGGAGAGGAAAGGAAAGCCCCAAGCATGCACCCAGCCCTGGCCCCCGCGCCACGGGCTGCGTCCCAGGAGCCGTCGCCACCTCTGAGCAGCCCAGATGGGAAGGGTGTGGGGTGGAGTACAGTTCCCGCAGCGAACTGCTCGCCGAGGGCCCCGGGGCCTCTGTGGCAGCGCAGAGTCACGCGCCTCTCCGTGCACTGCGCGGGGCCCTCGGGCGGGAATGCGAGGAGCCGTGATGCGGTAGCGGGTAGGGAGCTGAGTCGCACGGGAGAGGGCAGCAGGAGGGAGTTTGAAGAGAGTTACCGCGTGAGAGAGCGGTTAAGAGCCCGCAGTCACTTTGGAGACGCCCTGGCCAATGGCAGAAGCGGAAGCTGTTTATATGGGCGGGGCGTCGCCATGGCAGCAGGAGACGCCTTGCGAGCGGCTACTAAGTGCAGGTCCCCGGGCCTCTGGCTTTCAGAGAGGCGCCATTGGGTGTGAGTGGCGACAAGGTTTGCTGGCTGGGCCCTCGAGCTGGGAGCAGAGAGCCGCGGTGAGGTTGGGCTGTGGGAGAAATTTCTTCGAGAAACTTCCTTTGGCCCGGGCTGCGCTCTGAGCCAGGTAAGGGATGGGTAGGGCTGCAGGCCGTGGGAAGGGAGGGTGTCGGTACCAGCCCGCTCTCCCATCCGTCCCCGACGGAAGTGGTGGACCCCGGGACTGACATCAGAGGCGTTTGGGGGACACTCACTTCCCGCCCCCTTATAACTCTCTGTTTTGTTTCTTTCCTTCCCATTGATCCCCATCCTAATATCCCTTTTCAAAGATAAGACGACCTCCCCCGCCCCCCGACCCGTCTACTGCCCTCCTGAACTCTCTCGCCCAATTTCCATTTGTTGTGGACGGAGAGAGGGGTGTTAATTCCCTGCTTTGAGGGAGAAAGGGGTGGCCTCGCATGCCCCTACACTATTCCCTCGTTTGGCTAATTAAGTCTCCTCTAAAAGATCCAAGAGGAAAAGAGCGAGGTGAACCCCGTGTGTGTCAGACCCCCGGGCACAGCTTCTGCTTCCCAGACCACGGCAGTAAGAGATCCTCCCCAGCTGCAGGAACGATTTTAGTAGGAGCCTCCCCCCTCGCACACACTCTCCCCTCGGGGTGGGGAAAGAGTGCTCAGTTCCCACTATGGTACCCGCAGGCACCATATTCATTTCGGAGTAGGCTAACCCGGGATCGCGGGATGGAAGCACGCTTCCGGAGGCTGTGTAACTGAAGCCGTGGGAGTCAGCGGGCCGGAGAGCTTGGCGGCCACCCTCGGCTCGTGGATGTTGACCGCTCCCTCGGAGAGTCGCTGCATATATGGCGGAGAGCTGGCTACGCGTCTCCGGAGCAGGGGCAGTGGAGGAGGCCGGACCAGAAGGCAGCCTGGAGGAGTCCAACGCCCTGAATGACAGCCTGACCAGCCTGCAGTGGCTGCAGGAATTCTCCATTCTCAACGCCAAGACCCCCGCCCTGACTTCGGGGGACACGGACCCCCACGGCTACCACGAGCTGTCAGGCTCGGCCGAGCCGGGGTCTCCCCTGGCGGCGGACCCTCCTGCCTGGGGCAGCCGCACATGCCCGGCAAGCCCACGTCCTCGTGCATGTCGCCTAGCGCCCCCTCGGGGCTGCAGGCCCTGTCTCGCGACGACGTGGACTACGCCACCAACCCGCACGTGAAGTCGCCCTACTCCTATGCCACGCTCATCTGCATGGCCATGCAGGCCAGCAAGGCCACCAAGATCACCCTGTCGGCCATCTACAAGTGGATCACGGACAACTTCTGTTACTTCCGCCACGCTGATCCCACCTGGCAGGTAGGGGAGGCATTCCTTCCCTCCCCATGCCCACACGGATTGTACTCACATCCCAGATCTGCAGGCCAAGTAGGCGCGGTACGGCCAGGGCCCCGAGAGAGGAAGGCCGTCCAGGAAGGACCTCAAGGGAGCCCAGTGCTTGGACTGCTGCCCCTTTGACTTCAGAGACGGAGGAGGGAGGATGTTCAGAGGGCTGTAGGGGTGCCGACATAGAGGTTCAAGTGGAAAGAACTTGTCACTCATCCGGCAGGCTCAGCCCAAAGACCAGGGCTGAACTATGCGTGGACACAGCCCCCCAGGGTAGGTTGATGGACTGAGGGACACATTTTTGTCCCAAGTCCTGCAATTCCTCGACACTACCCTCCTCAAGGTCAGTTTGTCAGGGCCTGACTGGAGGCAGAGCATCGTTCCTGCCAGGCTCTGCATCCCGCCTGCTTTCAGTTGGCTGGAGGGGCTCTGGGAGGGGAGAGGGGCGTGCTGCGGGGTGTGAAGGCCATCTGTGTCCCAGTGGAAGGGCTACGGGGCCTACCGAAGGATGCTGTGCCAGCCCCCACCCCAAGCCCTCCCTAGTTTCCTGCCTACACTCCTCTCCCTCTTCTCATCAACCTCCCTGGGGGGACAATTACCTCAGCCACGTGCTTTCCACAGGGGCTCTTTCCTCCCACACTGGCTTCATGTTCCAAGTCTCCGGAACCTGGCACAGAGCAGCCAAGGGGCCCAGGCCACCATGTAAACCTCCCAGTCTTGCCAGGGGGCACTACTCACCTGCCGGCCCCACCCACCAGGCCCCAGAACCCTGTGCCCCAGCGTGGTTTGGACTGTGCACCCAGGCGCGAACAAGGCAGGATGGTGATTCAGGCTGGGCACACACTGCCCTGAGCCTCTTCGACCATCAGGATCAGGGGCTACTTGGGGACAGAGACCCTGAGGCTGCACAGATCCTTCCCTGTGGCACGGGTCACAGGATCAGAGTTCCTGTGATCACAGCTATTCCACGATTGCTTGGGCCCTGACCCTGGGGCAGGTACCATTTGTAACCTTGGTGAGAAAGCAGAGACCCTCCACCATACCCACCCTACCCCAAGCCTGAGAGGCCCCAGGAATGAAAGCTATGCACTTTGCTGTGTAATAATCAACTGAGGCCTCATAGCCTGGGGTGGGAGGAGGGGGACATGGTGGGTGAGGGCCCAGGCCAGCAGCCGGCTCTAGAAACAAGGAAAGTCATCAGATCCTCCCACATTTCATCCCCCCCACCAACACACACCCTCAAACCCACTCACTCATTTCACAAACAGAGAAGGCCAGCCAGGCCGAGGCAGAGGGAGATGGCCATCTCGGCCCTGGGGGAGCCAAGGCCTTTGGCCACTGGCCACAAGCGGCGTGGTAAGGGAGGGAGGGCAGGAAAGGCTGGCACTGAGAGCCACCCTGCGTCTCAGGGCTCGGATGACTGAGCAGGCAGATATCCTCGCAAAAGGGAACAAAAGCCCCCGACAGCACTCCCAGCTCCTGGTGCCCCGTGGCTGGTGTCCCAGAGCCTCCTGGTCGGAGCAGCGCCTCTGTCTCCCCTGCCCCCATCGGAGAGAAGGTGGTGGCTGCGCTAGGAACCCCCCATCCCTGACCCCACCCACTCACCCAGCTGTCTTCCTTCTCTCCTATCTCCCTGTGTCCAGAACTCCATCCACCACAACCTGTCCCTAAACAAGGTCTTCATCCAGGTGCCTCGGGAGAAGGACAAGCCAGGCAAGGGGGGCTTCTGGCGCATCGACCCCCAGTACACTGAGTGGCTGCTGAGTGGGGCCTTCAAGAAGCGGCGACTGCCCCCAGTCCACATCCACCCTGCCTTTGCCCGCCAGGCTGTGCCAGAGCCCAGCACTGCCCCGTGGGCTGGGCCAATGACCATGAACACTGAGGCCCAGCAGCTGCTGCGGGAGTTCGAGGAGGCAACTGGGGAGGTGGGCTGGGGTGCAGGCGAGGGCAGGCTGTGGCGTAAGCCTAAACAGATGCTGCCCAAGCAGGTGGCCAATGTCCCGTGGCCCTCCAGCCCCCTGCTGCTGCCCCAGGAGGAGCAGGGTGAGCTTGAACCCCTCAAGGGCAACTTTGACTGGGAGGCCATCTTCGACACTGGCATGCTCGACGGGGAGCTGGGCACACTGGAGACCTTGGAGCTGAGCCCGCCGCTGAGCCCCACCTCACACGGGGACGTGGACCTCACCATCCATGGCCACCACATCGACTGCCCTGTTATCTGAGGGCCTCCAGTGGAGCAGGCTACCGACAGCCTGGACTTTGATGAGACCTTCCTGGCCACATCCTTCCTACAGCACCCCTGGGACGAGAGCACCCGTAGCTCCCTGCCCCCCAAGGCCCTCTTTGAGGCTGGGGATGCCACACTGGCCTCTGACCTGCATGACTGGGCGAACCTGAGTGCCTTTTGTAAGGAGCCAGGGCCTGCCCCACCTCCAGACAGCACCGAATCCTTGGCCCAAACTGCCCCCTCCCCGCCAGTTCAGGCCCATGGACACCCTAACGCCCAGGCAGCGGCTGGGCCAGGTCACCCCATGAGGCCACACGGCCCCCAGTCCAGGCCATCCTCAGATTCTAGTCCAGCAGGCTGAGAATTGGGGCCCAGGACCCAAATTGCTGCCTCCGCTCCCCAGCCCCCCATACACACAGTGTTTCATTGATCCACTTCTTCCCTGCCCCAGAGACACGCTAAGGGCCCTGCACTATGAGAGCTGCGGCTTGGAGGGGCCCTGGCCAAGCTGGAAACATCAGTACAGGGCCCGCCCCAGAACACCTTAGCTTCCAAGCTTCTCTCTCTCCTGCTCTCCTCCCCAGGTCTCTATCCAGAGAAAGTTCCCAGGTACAAGAAATACTGATTAGGTGACTGCAAATTAACACCCTAGAGGTCTCTCCCGGCAGTCTGTGGGGAGGAGCTAGGCGGAGGGGGGAAGAGAGAGGAGACAGAAATGAGTCCGGGGTGCTGGGTGTTGCCAGGAGATTTTCTAAGGCCTCTGGGATCTTCTGGCTTCATCCCTAGAGGTGGGGCAGAGAGTATGTGTCCCTAATCTTTGAGCCCAACTGGAGGCTGAGAGAAGCGGGGAGTTGGGGTTCTGCAGGTTAGGGGCTGCGGCAGCCAAGCTGCAGAGAGAAAGGGGACAGACACACTAATGAAGTGAGTGTAGCTATAGCTGAGGCTTAACTGCTAGAACCACTGGGACCAGGAAGGGGGGATGGTCCCGTGCCCTTGCTTGCACTCCGTCGGGGGAGTGTCTTGCTCCACCATAAACCCCCTGGGCTGCATCCCACATCCACTCTCCTAACCCATCGGGCAATTTAACCTTTTTCATGGAGAGTTATTTACAATAAAAACATTTTTAAAAATAAAGTTTTAAAAAATCTCAAAATGGACCTGCTTGCAACTTTCTCTGGGGAAAAGCATGGGCCAGTTTTGGGGAGGCCATGACCCAAGGGGGAATGGCTGGGAGGAAGATGGGGGTCACCAAAGGCCTGCAGAGTGTCCCCTGATGCACTCCTCATGATCTCTGGGTCCCCAGAGAGAAAGGGGCAGAGAAGCAGCCCTCGGGGGTCCCCTGCAGCCAGGGCCTTGGCACCTCTCTATGTGCAATGGGGAGACTGTACCCACAGCCCCCAGGAGCAGGCGGCAAATGAGGCACAGACCCCTACCTGTCCCTGGGGACTCACAAAGGACGAGCTTGCCCAATGCTCGGCTCATGTTCCCCACATCGCCCACCATGAGGGCCTGCCCAGACTCGCCTGCGGTCCACACCTGGGCCTGTCTCCAGCTCCTCCCTCCCTTGGTTCCTTCCTGAATGGACACGGTGTGACGTCAGAGGGCCCCAGCCCCTGGGCCCCCACTTGCCACCCTGGGGTTCATTCACCCCGCCCAGGGCCTTCCCTCCAATGCAGGTTGGGGCTGAGAGAGGCCATCAGGGCAGACGGAAGACGGGGTGCCTAGACCCTACAGCTCCAGCCTGTGAGGAATCAACGTACCAGAGTTCTGATGGGGAAACTGAGGCACAGCAAATATGTGACACTCAGCAGGCACCTTTCCACCCCCTCACCCCAGCTTTGCCTGGAACCCATCTCTCTACCAAGCCCACACCTGGCCCCCCCAGCACGCTCTTGTGGTGCACAGCCCCTTCCTCCAGCACTCACGCGCATGGACACACACACACACACACACACACACAGAAACGTGCACTGTCCTACACAATCCTGTCCAGCCACCACGGGCCCCTTTCTCCTGAAGCCCCTTTCTTTCCTTGCACTGGATGCTGGCTCCAGGCTTACATGGCATTCCCCCACCAACTTGCTGCTTTCCCTTGCTAATTATTCCAAATATTTCAGAAGCGTGCGCACACTGCAGTGCCAGCCGGGTTGGGGCCTTACAGAGCTCAGGAGGCAGCCCATCCCCTTCCCACCGCTTGCTGAGGAGGCTGCCCCAACCTCCCTCTGAGACTCCCTTCACCCCCTAAGCAACGACTCCCTCCCTCTCCCCACCACCCTCCGGCCTTCCTGCCCACGCTCCCCAGCACTGGGGGAACATGGGGGCTCCAGCCTCTCCACTGGTCCCCAGGCTCAGCCTCCAGCACCCGCCGAAATGGGTACACCCTGGATTGACAGGTGGGGCCGGTCACTGTCCCCCATCCTCACCCTCAGCCTGGGTCCATGCTGGGGAAAGAGGGCAAGGTAAGGGGCTGGCAGAACTGCCTGCCAGGTGAGGAAAGGCTGAAGAAGCTTCTGGCTGCCAGGAAGAATCCCCAGGAGCTCCTGAAAATCCCTATGCTTGGGACTAGCGTCTCTGTGTTGAGACACAAATACTGGCACTTTTAAGGGTCCATGAATGCTGCCAACGAGCAGCCAAAGCTAAGAGGGGGCTCCGAAGCGGCCGGAACACAGGGCTTCACACACCCTTTCAGCAGGCAGCGTTTGGGGGTTGGCGGTGGAGGGGGCGGGAAGCGTGAGTGGATCCTGTCCCTCCTATTCATCCCTGCCCCGGCCCTTGGCTGGGTGGCTTTTTCAAACAACGTTCAGTGACTCCGTATTTATTTAGAGATTCGATGTAATCCCAGTCAATATATAGTTTGCGCCCTTAACAGTAAGTTGCAGACAGGCTGCCCCATTAGCACTAGATACTTTAGTGTGTGTTTCCTTAGAACAAGGACACGCCTCCATAATCCCAGTACCACCATCACAATCAGGAAATGAACACTGACCTGGTAATCCCATGTAACCGCAGACCCCCTTCACGTCTTGCAGATCACCCCAGGAATGCTCCTCTCCATTCCAGCATCCCAATCCAGGACCCCATGTTGAACTGAGTTGTCCTTTCTCTTTTGCCCTGACATATGGCGGTAGAAATCAAAATGGGCTTTGAGCCCATGACTCAAGCTCTCCGGGCAGGTTTCGCATTTCCTTTGATCTCCACTTTTGAGGTGAGAAGCCCTTCAGCCACTTCACCCTCAGGTGTGGTACAGTCCCTTCCCAAAGCAAGAAGCCAGCTTTCTGTCTCCTCACTTTCCACCTCTTCCCTATCCTCCCTCCCCCATGTATTCCCAGCCAGGAAAGGAATGAGGGGGAAAGTTCAGGAACTCAGTCTTTGGGGACCCTCCCCATCTGCCCACGGGACAGGCCACCCCCAGCTCTAGTGACTGGAAGGACCCCGGAATGGAATTCCATGCTGGCCTGAAGCAAATGCGCCAGGCCTCCTGAAGAGCTGAGCTGGGGACTGGAAACACTCTTCTCCCCGCCTCTGCCCCCCTCAACATACTGGGCACCCAGACTTGCAGAAGGAATTAGGTGAGCTGGAGGGCAGGAAAGAAGGCCTCTGAGGGCGGGTGGGAGGAGATGGTCAGGAGTCAGGCGAGCTTCCATCCCCGGGCTGAGGCCCAAAGGTAAACAGGTGTATTTGGACTCCTGGCAGGCGGGAGTGGGCTGGCCCTGCGTGGCAGGATAGGGCCTATCAGGGGTGGGGCTGTGGAGAGGGTCTGCATTAACAATGGGGTGGGAGAGGGGCCCCAGGTCCTGCTGACATTCTTGTGTGATGAAGAGGAAAACACAGGTGACAACGGAGGGGAGGCACTTGGAAAGGGGAGGGCGCTTTGTGAGGTCACCCAGGCTGGGCCTGCGCTAGCCAGTGTGAGCCAAGGAGGTGCATGGAGGCCCTGGGGGGTCACCTTCTTCTGGGGCACGTGTGTCCAGCCCACTCTGAGGCTCCAAGGTGGGACAGGTCAGACCCACCATGACTGGCATGCTGGGCCTGAGCTTTCCCTGTGAGTGCAGGAGCCGGGAGGGAGCAGCTGAAGGGTAGGGTCCCCCAGAAGCCAGCCAGGCTGAGCAGCAGGGGAGGGGAGGCGGGGTACACATCAACCAAGGCGGGAGACAGGGCCGCAGGTCTCGCTGCTGCCCCCCGACTCCAGCTCCCAGCAGAGCCCTGTCGCCCAGATGCTGATCTGAGGGCAGGACAGCAGCCTGGGTCCGAGTCCCAGACCCCTTCCTCCTTGAAGGAAGCAGCTCGCTGAGGTCCCAGGAAAGCAAGAGCTCCAGGAACTGGGGAGCGCAGGCTGCTTGCACACATCCCACCCTACCCACGGCCCCCAAGACCCTTTGAAGCCACAGTGGATTGCCGGCAGCCCTCCCAGGGCTGCTATTCGCCCAGGGAATTAAGCTGAGGCTGAGAGGCTGCCAACTGGTCTCCGCCCTTCACCCAGCCACCCCCCTTCTGTCAGTGGCTCTGCCCCCTTGCCCAGACCACCCTGCACCCCGCTCCTGCCTCACTCTGCGTACCAAGCCCTATCCCCAACCCTAGCGGCATCCCAGTTCCCTCCAACTTGCTTAAAGTGAACTGTGGGCGTGGGAGGTGGGAGGGGCAGGGTGGCATGCAGACCCCGCCTCTGAGAGTTTCAGCCTCAGAAGCCCATGAGTCTGCAGACCCCTGTGGGCAGATAACCTGCCGCATTCCTACATTTGCTACATCCAGCACAGGGCCCGGCGTTTTAAGTATTGAATGAATGAATGAGCTGCTGAGCAGATCGTCAAAAGGTGGAAAAACAGCCAAGTCGCCTTGGAAAAATGTGACCGCAGACAGTAAACACTAAGGAGTTCTCGGTCACTGGGCCCCGGGTGCTTCCTGATGCCCCCAGGGGTGCAGAGCATTCAGCCAGGGGAGGCCTCTGAGGAAACCCCACCCTGCCCTGTCCTGGAAACAATTAAGAGGCCACCCTTGCTGACTCTGTGGGCTTGGGTGAGGTAATAAAGGAGGGAGTAGGGCCCTGAGTGCCAGCTGAAGCTTGAGTGGGGCGTGTGGCTGGTGTGAGCCAGGGGAGGGCGGAGGGAGGGGGGATCTGGGACAAGAGGGAAGGGATGGAGGGCAGCGGGAGAGGCCTGGCCTTTCTCATTCTCATCTGCTCCTTTGTGGTCCCCAGCTCCCCTGGAGCCTAGGCCCTGGGGATAAGGATCACAGAGGCCCGAGATGCAGGGTTGGTGCGGTGAAACCAGCATTCAACCCCTTCACACGCATATCTTTTATTACCCCACCCAAGTCCACAGGGTCAGCAAATGGCCTTTGAGATGTTTGCACCCGACAACAAGGTCACCAGGTCAGACCTGTGCCCAGCTCAGCTGTCCCTGCTGGGCTCACCCCACTTACACCAGGACAGGCCCTGGGGTCACTGAGCTCGACAGCTGTGGAGCCCAGCTACTCAGGGTCCAAACTGGGGCTGGGAGCTCTGTGAGGGGCCCGAGAGACCCTGGTGCCTGCTGTTTGGCTAAAGATGAAGCCTGGCCTGATGGAGATGGCCCAGGAGGCTGGGCCCAGAGTTGGCACTGTGCCACAGGGCCGGGTGGGCTTGGGCCTACAGTTCAAGGCCAGTTTTGGAGAGAAGGGTGGGGTGTCCAGGTGTGGTGGGCGGACCTCACAGGAGGCTGGGGCTCAACCCCCAGCCACATTCCCTAGCTCTATTTCATGTGTGGGTTCTATTACGAGGGGGATTAAGGGTCTCCCAGGCAAAGAGGAAGAGAAACAGCAACTAGGCCCAACGACCTCCATGCAGGAAGAAGTGGGTCACAAAGAGAATGCAAACCCCACCCTGGCTCCCCACCCAAATGCTCAGCTCAAAGGCCCTCACCCTTGGGTGCAGGAAGCTTTTATCTGTAGGACAAGTCACCTCCCAGACTCCTCTACGAAGATGACCCGTGGTGACCTCTAAAGGGACTTGGGAAGAGACCGGTATATGTGACAACCAAAGATGTGGCTACAAAATGAAAATGAATCCCACCTGGAGAAATGGAGGACCGTGTGAAGGAGTGGAGAGTGACAGACATGTGTTGAATTCACAGGGAATGAATAACCATATGGATTAGTAAATGAAGTGGAGCCATTTGGGGGAGGGGGGAGATGACAATGGCGTTAGTCCTGTCCTGTGGAGGTCACCCCAGGTTATGCAGTGGAGATGGTGGAATCCGTTGGCGAACAAACATGATGCTCAAAACCGGAAGGAGATAGAGCCAGGACTAAGACACAGACCCAAGGGACCTGGTGAATGTAAAGGCTGCAGCCCAGGTGCACAGACTCTTCCAGAAGGGAGACCAGAGAGGAGAGCAGAGAATAAGGAGCCTGGAGAAGGGCCACCATTAGGGCAGGAGGTTGCCCCCTCCCCCACACACTCCCCCCCACCTCGCCCCCTACACACACCTACACGGACGCACCTGTTCCTGGCTGGCCCTGCCCCACGGAGCCTGCATTGAGAGTCAACAGGCCAGAGTGGGCTCCGGAAGGAAGGAAGACAGCATTCACCCAGGGAAGGCCTATGGCTTCCCACAGGGCATTTCATTAGCACGACAGGGGTATAACCCAGACTCGGAGAGCAGGCAACATACTCCGAGCTCAGATCAAGGCGAAAGGGAGGAAAGGTCGGGCAGTGATGAAGACAGGACCAAGGGAAGCTTTTTTTTTTTTTTGTGGGCCTCTCACTGCTGTGGCATCGGAAGGCAGACCCTCAACCACTGCGCCACCAGGGAAGCCCTAAGGGAACGTTTTTTAAGATGGGGTGACCTGCGTGTGCTTGAAGGAAGGAAGGGGCTAGCCTGGGGAGAGGATGAATTGCAGATGCTGGGGAGATGGGACGCTGGGAGAGCAAGGACGGACCCTTCTGGTGGGAGCAGGAGGCAAAGGGTCTCAGAGGAGGCAGGAAGGGTGAGCTCTGCCCCAGCCCAGGGCAGCAGTCACTCTGCAGTGCCTCTTGCTTGCAGAGGGAAGAAGAAGGTGGCAGGGCGGGGGTGGGGTGAGGAGTAGCGGGGGCGGGGGCTGTGCCGGGATGCACAAGAGGATTGTGGGACCTCTGGTTCCAGCTCCAGCTACAGGGCAGCGCAATGGGAGTAAGGAGGGAGGAGAGATCTGGAGGGACGTGGGAGGGCACTCAGGAGCCGGGGACACGAAAAGGAGGAACGGGAACAAGGGGAGGCCAGCCTTGGCCCTTGAAACTCTGCAATGGGCCAGCCCCGCCGGCATGTCTGCCTCCAGCTGGCAGGACTCAGGGGGATTCCCAGCTGCGGGGAGGAAGGCCAGGGTCCCAGGTGCTGGAAACCCTGGTCAGTCATCACCTGGTTGCTTGGTCAATGTTTCCTTTTGTCTGTGGACCTGAGTCTGCATGGACACAAAGATGGGTGAGACCTGTTCTTAGAGAGATTTCCCAACCCACTGAGCTGGGTGGCGGCGTGGTCTTGCCAGGACAACTCTCCAATTTCACTCCCACGATCAGGCAGAGGGGTTCTCTCAGCGCTCGGAGGCCACAACAAGAGATGACTGGGGACTGGTGGCCGGCAGTGCCATCGTCCCCTGAGTGGGGAATGCAGCATGAAAGAGAAGGGAAGGGGGGAGTTAGGCTGGGTGTACAGAGAGTTTGAGGCACATGTGGCACGGTTGAGGGGTGGCTGAGGGGCTTTTGGGTAATGAAGGATGGCTCTAGGAGACTCAGCTTGAAAAAGGAACCACACTGTGTGAGCAGAGACCAGTCAGCCCCTCCTGGCCCCTTGACTCCCCAAGCAACAATTCGATTTCTACCGCCATATGTCAGCTTTTCCTATTCTACAATTTCATATAAATGACATCATACACTTTTACTCTGTGTTTGGCTTCTTTCACTGAACATATTATTTTTGAAATTTAACTACGTTGTCACATGCATCAGTAGTTTGTTCCTTTTCACGGCTGAGTAGTATTCCATCAGATGACTATAGCAATTTGTTTATGCATTCTCCACTAGATGGATACCTGTGCTGCTTCCAGTTTGGGGCTATTGTAAATGAAGCTGCTATGAAAAATATTGTACAAGGTTTTTTGTGGGGTTTTGTTCCATTTTGTTTTGTTTTTGCTGTACCACACGGCAAGCGGGATCTTAGTTCCCCGACCAGTGATTGAACTTGAGCCCCCTGCAGTGGAATTGCGGAGTCTTAACCATTGGACCGCCAGAGAAGTCTCAGGGTTTTTTTGTAGTAGGGCTTTTTTAAAAAATCCTTTTCATTTGAAAGGCGCTTGGGAAGAGAAGGCTTAAACATGTGTGGCCCAGCTGCCATGCTTCACTGGACTATGCTGAGTTGATTCTTAAAAGGGTCAGCAGGGGGTATCCAGCAAGACGCAGAGAGGACAGGAGTTACAGGCAGAAGGAGAGGAGGTGGGAAAGGGCATGCAGGTGGACACCCAGCTGGCTGGCTCAGTGCAGGGGAGGCTTAGTGAGACTCTTCTCAAGTACACTTCTGGCCATGTCACTCATCTGTGGAGAATCCTACAATGACTTCCCTCGCCTACAGAAGACTCTAAACACCATCAAGATCCACCCCTGCTCGCCACTCATCTTCCCACCTACCCCTCCCTCCGTGATCAGTCACACTGATGTATCGCCCAAAATCACTGTTTCCTCCCTCTGTCTCCTACCCCTGCCCTCTTCCCTGCGTGAACACCCTCCCACTTCACCTGCGTAACTTTTCAGGACCTAGTTTCAGGGTCCCATCATGAGTCCCCAGCTGTGGTCCCCCAGCTGGAAGGACCCTAACATCCTGGTAGAACTCACACCAACCCTTTTTGCACTTCTGCTTGAGAAGGCAGTTGGTTACACATATTGGGGTTCCCAGACTGGTACCCGAACTGAGGACGGCACCAGCGGGGCCACATCCTCAAGGAAGGTGGGGCAGGCTGGAGCAGTGTCCCCAGCCAATGGCTCTGCCTACAGCTGTCCAGAGTTCTGGAAAGCCCACCCACCACGGTCCGCTCTTGACCCTGAACCCTTTTATTTGGTGGATCTAGAACTCAGTTTGGGGCATGACCTCCATCACAACCCCTTTTCCTTCTTCACCCCAGCAGTCTGTTGCATGACTCAAGGTCAGAGGACAAGTTCTGGGGGTTCTGTCCTCCTCCTGCCTGGTGCTCATGCCCTTCCCCTGCTGCCAGCACAGACTGCCCAATTCGGGGCTCCTGGCTGTTGTCTGGTATTCAGGTTTGTTGAGGAAGGTCTTGGGATGAGCCCTGAGCTCCAGGAGCCGACCACATCAGCTGGCTGGGCCTCTGGCAGACCCCAGGATCTTCAAGCCCAGACTCCGGGGGATGAAGGGGCAACGTTGGTCTGTTTGCTCCCTCTGCGGGAGCGAGGGGACAGCTGGAATGGTCCTCAGTCATAGAGACCTAGACCTTAATCTGCAGGAAGGATTAGGAGCCTTCTGGTATCACCTGCAGAAGAGGAAACTAAGGCACAGAGAGAGGACCCAGCTCTGAGGATGTCAGCACAGATGAGGTTGGCTTCTCCTGGGCACTACTGGCAGGGGACCCATCTGGACATCTGCCAACTCTCCACCCACTGCCATCCTCCAGCGCCCTTTATTTCACCATGTTGGCAGCATGGGCCTCTGCTGCTGGACGGGGAGCTCCAGGAAGGCAGAGGCAGTGCCTGGTTCTCCATGGCACCTGCCAGGAGTTGGGAGTGGAACACGGTGTGTGCTCAACAGAGCATGGCGGAATGGATGGACGGGGTGGGAGTGCACACCCCAATTCTCACAGTGACTTAGATCCAGAAGCCAGCACTCTGAGCTGGGCAGACAGTCGAGAGCCAGAGGTAAGGCAGCTCAGCCTGTCTTCCCTGCCCCCACGGACACCAGGCCTTGCCTCCCAGCTCACCCCTCTTCCTTGTCCTTATTAAAAAGCCCTTGCTGAAGATGTGACTGTGTGTGGTGCCCTGCCGGTGGTGTACAGTGAGAACCGCGTGTGCCCGTCACTGGTCTCTGTGCTCATTCACTCATTCAACAGATCTCAGACACATGGGAAGACACTTCCACTGGGTGTGGAGGGCATGCACACAACAGAAGACCTAACGCATAGAGCAAGTGGGTCCCAAGAGTGCACCAAGGGACGTCCCTGGCGGTCCAGTGGTTAGGACTCTGCACTTCCACTGCCAGGGGCCCAGGTTTGATCCCTGGTCTGGGAACTAAGATCCCCCAAGCCATGCACAGCCAAAAAAAAAAAAAAGATTGCACAGGGGAGGTCCCCCTTCCCAGGCAGGGTCATCTCACTCAATCCCCTTCTTCAGGGCAGCTTTCAAGTCAGGTAAGGAGACCTCCTGGTTTCCCATGGCAAAGGAAGGATCCATCTGTCCTCAGCACCTTTGGGGGAAGAACTGGCACTCAGCCTGCTCCTGGCAGGACTTTCCTGTCACCCCTCCCTCTCAGCCAGCAGATCTACAGTCCCCCAACTAGGCTCTACTACCTGAGCAACGCCATTTTCTCTCACTGCCATCTCCCTCTGTCCACTCTAGTTATCATACAGGTCATGACCATAGCCTGCTCACTTAGGTACCAGCCCCAGGCCACCCTGCTGAGGCACCTCACCAAATACAGTCTAACCTTAGCCGATGCTTGGTTCCAGAGGCCACTCAGCCAGTCTCCTCTCTGGACACCCTGCCTACTTCTCAGCTGCCATAAGGCTGGGCCCTCTTCCTGGGGTCCCTCTTCCCATCCTTCAAAATCCAATCCACACAGTTGTGCCCTCCAAAGTCTCCCTGATCTGCCCAGGGTTCTGCGAACACTGTTTCCCCAAGGCCAGGCCTGGAGACCTTTGTCCCTCCTGTGGCCTGAATTCCACAGGCCAGCAGTGCACCCCAAATTCCCAGATATTTCCTAGAGAACTATCTTACCGCAATCTTAGCCAGTAAGAAAGACAGACACTGTATGATCTCACTTAGATGTGGAATTTAGAAAAACTACCAAACTCAAAGAAAAAGAGATCACATTTGTGGTTACAACAAGCAGGGGTGGGGGGAGGGGGAATTGGAGGAAGGTGATTAAAAGGGTACAAACTTCCAGTTATCAGATAAATGAGAACTAGGGATGGGGACTTCCCTGGTGGTCCAGTGGCAAAGACACACTCCCAATGCACGGGGCCCGGGTTTGATCCCTTGTCAGGGAAGTAGATGCCACGTGATACAACTAAGAGTTCACATGCTGCAACTCAGGATCCCACAACTAAGACCCAGCACAGCCAAATAAGTTTAAAATGGGGGATGTAATGTACAACATGATGACTCTAGTTAACACTGCTATGTGATAGACAGGAAAGTTGTCAACAGAGTAGATCCTGAGTTCTCATTGCAAGGAGAATTTTTTTTCTTTTCTTTTGATTCTATTTGAGATGATGGATGACAACTAAATCCACTGTGGTAATCATTTCACAATACAGTTGACCCTTGAGCAGCAGGGGTTAGAGGAACTGACCCTAGGGCAGTGGAAAATTCACACAGTACTTTACAGTTGGCCTTCCCTGTCCACAGTACTATTGTGTACTACCGTAGTATGTACTCATTGAAAAAAATCCAGGTATAAGTGGACCCCCAGTGTTCAAACCCATGTTGTTCAAGGATCAACTGTATGTGTCAATCAAACCATCTTGCTGTACACCCTTTGTTTTTTTGGGGTTTTTTGGCTGCACCGGAGGGCATGTGGGATCTTAGCTCCACCACCAGGGATCGAACCACACCCCCTGCATTGGAAGTGCCTAATCTTAACCACTGGACCACCAGGGAAGTCCCAACACCTTATAGAGTGATGTATGTTAATTATTTCTCAATAAAACTGCAGAAAATAAATTAATTTTAAAAAGCCAGCAGAAGGGGTCCAGTGCACCCTGCGCAGGCTGTGAGCCCGTTAAGACAGGCTCCCCTCTCTTTCTCCCAATGCCTACAGTAGCCCCTGGGGTTAATGAAAAAAACGATTGAACCTGCCCCCTCCCCACAAAGATTCACCTGCCTGGCAGGAAGGCCTATGTGAGGGCGCTTCCAGGCAAGCCCCTTCCAGCAGGCAGAGGGAGGATGCGGGTGGGTCCATCCCTGAGGCTGGCGTCTCCACTCGCCCAAGCCCAAGGCCAGACGGGTCAGGGCGCTCTAGGCGCAGAAAAAGCGCTGAGTCATGTTCCGGACACGCGACACCCAGAGATCGGGGGCCTTCCGCGCGTGGGGATGCGGGTACGCGAGCGCGCCCGGGGCTGCAGGGTGCGCAGGTGCGCAGGCCGCCCACCTGCGTGTGCGGGGCTGCGGGAGCGCGCCCCGAGCAGCGGGGGCGCGCGGGTCGCCCGGCTACGCGATGACCGCAACCTGTCCGCCGGCGTCCTCAGTTACCAGGAGTTTCAGGGCCGGAGTGCGGCGGGTGCCAGCGCCTGACGTCACCGCTGCCCGCCGGCCCAGACCGTCCCTTCGGGGCCCGTTTGGGGAATGGGGGAAGGGGAGCCCCGCAGAAAGGCCCCGAACGTCGGCCCCAGCCACCCTGTTAGTGCCCCTCTTCCCGCAGGTTCCCTCCTCCGTGTCCTCTCAAGATTTGTCCTCATTTATTTGCTTTCCACGTTCCTCTCCTTTTCAGGGCCCCATTTGCTCCCGTCTTTTCTGTTTCCAGCCATCCACCTGCCTTTAGACCTCTCTCCTCCTTTCCTTGCACCCCCCGGAGATTCTCGGAAGCGGGGGGAGAGGGTTGCGGTGGTAAAGGTACCGGAGGGCGTCGGGCGCCCCCTCGCGGCCCACTTTTCCCGGCCTGGCCTCCGGCCTGGGAGGCAACCGGCCACTCGCCACCCCCCAGCCCCCACCTCCTACCCGCCCAGGTCTGGCGTTCAGCTTCTTGGTTAGCGGGAGCCGCGCGCCCCCCAGCGGCACAGCCACATCCTCAAAACCCACTCTCTGGGTTCTTGAAAGTGGAAAGTGGCTTCCAGAAAAAAGCACCTTGAGACTGAAGATAAGCAGGCTGGGGAAGAGGCAGATGTTGCTGTTAGCTAAGGTAGAAGGAAGAGTAAAGTCTCAATTTTTTTTAATTTTTGTTTGCTTTTTTTTAACTTTTAAAATTTTATTTGATATTAGAGTATATTTGGTTTACAATGTTGTGTTAGTTTCAGGTGTACAGCAAAGTGACTCCTTTATACATATACATATATCCATTCTTTTTCAAATTCTTTTCCCATGTAGCTTATTACAGAATATTGAGTAGAGTTCCCTGTGCTCTACAGAATATCCTTGTTGATTATCTACTTTATGTACAGTAGTGTGTATTTGTTAATCCCAAACTCCTAATTTATCCCTCCCCGCCCCACATTTCCCCTTTGGTAACCATAAGTTTGTCTGTGAGTCTGTTTCTGTTTTGTAAATAAGTTCAGAAAAGTCTCAAAATTCTTCACCCATTTTTCCATAGAGTTAGCACAGGGATGTGCTGGGAAGTGTGCAGTTTGAAATGGAGGGAAACGTGTGTGTTTTGGGACAGGGGCAGAGGTGGGGGAATCGAGCCAGGAGTAAAGGGACAGGGAGGGAGCAGTAGCCATGAGGAATCATCTGGCCTTGGTGGACTGGGCCTCCCCAGCTGGCCTTCGGCCAGGCCTTAACCCTGGGGTCAGAAGAAAATCCCTGCCGTCCTCCAAGCCCCACTGACGAGAGTTTAAAAAGCGAATGGGAAATGTTCCCTCAAGTGTCGGTCCCCCTCCAAATCCAGACAGTGGAGAGCCTCTTGCCTGGCGACCAGGGTCCCTGAGCAAAGGCTCACCAGGCCCAGGGACAGCAGCAGGGCTGTGACACGCAGACTCCAGCAGCAGGGAAGTAGCTGGGTGCCTCCTTGACCCACTCTCTCTCTTTGGGACCCGAAAGGCTGAGTCCTTCAGGGTCTCCCCAGGTGGGACGGTGGCTGTGGGCCTGAAGTGTTCCAGCTAGTCCCAGGAGGGTCATTCTGATGTATCTGTGTGAGCCAGCCTGCCACATGATGAAGGATAAAAATGGAGCATCTGCTTCCTGGCTCTGGCATCTTCCAGACACTTCTGTGCACCTTGGTTCCCCCTCCCATTAAAACAAAAATACTCACCTCCCCCCGCAGTACACACAGGTGGTTGTGAGGACTCGGAGGTGACCATTTTAATGGCTCAGCATGGTGCCAGCACATGGTAGCGCTCATACCTCAGGCTTACTTCCTGGTCTGTAAAATGTGGTCAGTGTCACTCATGTGTTCCCCTCAGCCAGTGCCTTGTGGCCTCCGCTCTTTAAACAATCCATCAGCATTTGGGTCTCACTACCTCTTTTTTCCTTTAATTGAAGTATAGTTGATTTACAATGTTGTGTTCGTTTCAGGTGTACAGCAAAGTGATTCAGATATATATATATTTTTCTTTTTCAGATTCTTTTCCCTTATGGGTTATTACAAGATATTGAGTAGAGTTCCCTGTGCTATACAGTAAGTCCTTGTTGGTTCTCTATTTTATATATAGTATTGTGTATATGTTCATCCCAAACTGCTAATTTATCCCTCCCCCCTTTCCCCTTTGGCAACCGTAATTTTGTTTTCTATGTCTGTGAGTCTGTTTCTGTTTTGTAAATAAGTTCATTTGTATCATATTTTAGATTCCACATATACCTGATATCATGTGGCATTGGTCTTTCTCTGTCTGACTCCACTTAGTATGATAATCTCTAGGTCCATCCATGTTGCTGCAGTGGCATTATTTCATTCTTTTTATGGCTGAGTAATATTCTATTGTATATAGAATAGATGTATAGCACATCTTCTTTATCCATTTATCTGTCGATGGACATTTAGGTTACTTCCATATCTTGGCTATTGTAAATAGAGCTGCAGCGAACATTGGGGTGCATCCTTGATCTTTAAGAATGACCTCAGTGGATGGGACCAGGGCCAGGCCACTCAGGATGCTGTCGGTGACTCAGGACTCTTTTGGGGGCAGACAGCAGGAGTTGGTGAGGTTCCAAAGTTCTAGATAAATCAACAATTTGGATCTCAGAACACATTTCTAGGGTACTTCCCTGGCAGTTCAGTGGTAGGGCTCTACGCTTCCACTGCAGGGGGCACAGGTTCAATCCCTGGTCAGGAAACTAAGATCCCATAAGTTGTGCAGCACAGCCAAAAAAAAAGTTCTATGCAGAAATCAATTTAGTTCCTAATATACTCCAGCTATAGCTGGAAAGGCCAGCCAAGGAAGGGCTGGGGTGGACACTGGTTAACATCCCTTGAGCACCTGTTATGTGCCGGGCTCCTTATATTAGCTGTGTCAACTAATTCCCGTGAAATGTTATTTAGAGGGTCCCTCCCTTGGCTGAAGTCACATGGCTCATGGGTGGCAGGGCTGGGAGCAGATGAGCCCATCTGACCTCACACCTGGTTCTCACTCTCCCTCTCTCTGCCGTTATCGCCCTGGCTGTGATTGTCACAGGGGTCAGCAACCACGTGGAACACACTCCTATGGGAACACGTGTCCAAAGCCAGACCCCCACCTGCTCCACAGACCTCTCCTGGCACCTCCCCTGGGTAAAGGGACAAGTGAGGGTGGGAGGCTGGGGCGGGGATCCCCAGAGGGGCAGGAATGGTCACTGATTCTCTCCAGCCACATCTCTGTGGGGTGTTTCTGCCCCTCCTGAGTGTGTTGCTGTAATTCTCAGGGCAGATAGTCTCACGGTGGCCTCAAAAAAGTACACCTGCCCTCTTTCCCCTGCTTCCCCGTTCTGGAACACATACCCACCAGTTTCTCTCACCCTTTTGGTCCTCCCTCCAGGCCCCTGCTCCTCCCTTGCCCTCCTGGATTTAGCTGTCACACACTTATTTGTTTCTCACAGATTTGCTGGGCATCCTCTCTGTCAGGCCAAGGCTGGGTGCTCTAGACAGCCCTTTAGAAGGCTGGCCCAAGGTCTTCCTGTCACCTAGCTTTCCTCTCGCTTTTGTCACTCAACTGTGAAGAACAATTGCTTCATGCCTGTCTTTGATCTGCCTTCAGCAAGGCTCCCTTGTCCTGGCCACTCCTCGCTCCAGCTCTTGCC
Source organism: Mesoplodon mirus (assembly GCF_964341445.2). Classification (NCBI taxonomy): domain Eukaryota; kingdom Metazoa; phylum Chordata; class Mammalia; order Artiodactyla; family Ziphiidae; genus Mesoplodon; species Mesoplodon mirus. The sequence continues at coordinate 37,561,733 of NC_138994.1, read as the reverse complement.
TGTGAGGTCCGTCTTCTAGGCGTGGCCACTTAACAGGCTCCACTGGAAGGACTGTGGTCCAGCCTTCCAGCCCTCCCTTTCCAAGCTCACTTTGCCTCTGTCCCTCAAGCTGGCATGGATCCCCAAGTGATGACCCAGCCTTTTTGAGGACCTTCATTCAAACCAGTTTACTCTGGGGACATTCAATTTGCAGTTGTGAAAATAATGTTAAAGCTCACCTGAAAAAAATAAACAAAATTAGAATATCTAGGAAGTTTTTATTAATTAAAAAAAAGGGGAAGACGGAAGGGTATGCCCACCAAATATTAAATTAAATATAATTAAGTCATAAAGCTACATTACCTTAGCTGGTTTGGTACTGGTGCTGAAATAGGTAAAAGCAGTTCATTTGAATAGAATATGCCCCAAATATCTATGGGGAGTTATTTATGATATAGGTGGTGTTTCAAACCAGTGGTTGAATAATTATTGAAAAAATGATATTGGGACAATTGGGTGTCCATCCAGGAAAATATGCAGATGGCTCAATGTTGTAAACATTAAAAAAAAAGCAGATGAAGAAAAAGGAAGAAATTAGTAGAAAAAAACAAGAGCGTTTTTTTTAAAAAAGAAAGGGCTTCCTTGGTGGTGCAGTGGTTAAGAATCCGCCTGCCAATGCAGGAGACATAGGTTCGAGCTCTGGGTCGGGAAGATCCCACATGCTGCAGAGCAACTAAGCCCATGCGCCACAACTACTGAGCCTGCGCCCTAGAGCCCATGAGCCACAAGTACTGAGCCTGCGTGCCACAACTACTGAAGCCCGCGTGCCTAGAGCCTGTGCTCTGCAACAAGAGAAGCCACCACCATGAGAAGCCCATGCATCGCAATGAAGAGTAGCCCCCACTCGCTGCAACTAGAGAAAAGCCCGCATGCAGCAATGAAAACTCAACGCAGCCAAAAATAAATAATTAAAATAAATACATTTATTAAAACAGAAAAAAAGAAAAAAGCTTAGACCAGGGCAAGCCTTTACAAGCAAGGCACAAAACCAAAAATCTATAAAATAAAAAGTCTGATCAATATGAATAAATTAAAAAATTAAAACTCTAGTAGAAAAAAATTAGCAAAAACCAAAATCTAAGCCACATAATAACATAAAAGGAAAAATATTTTCCACATAAATGTTAAAGGCTAATTTCTTTAATATATAAATAATTCTGGGCTTCCCTGGTGACGCAGTGGTTGAGGGTCTGCCTGCTAATGCAGGGGACACGGGTTCGTGCCCCGGTCCGGGAGGATCCCGCGTGCCGCGGAGCAGCTGGGCCCGTGAGCCATGGCTTCTGAGCCTGCACGTCTGGAGCCTGTGCTCCGCAGCGGGAGAGGCCGCAATGGTGAGAGGCCCGCACACCGTGATGAAGAGTGGCCCCTGCTTGCCACAGCTAGAGAAAGCCCTCACACAGAAACGAAGACCCAACACAGCAAAAATAAATAAATTAATTAATAAACTCCTACCCCCAACATCTTCTTTAAAAAAAAAAAAGAAGAATTCTGAAAAACTAATATGGCCATTAAACAAGAAAGATACTCAACTTTTTTTAAAAAAATATTTATTTATTTATTTATTTTTGGCTGTGTTGTGTTTTCCTTGCAGAGTGCGCGTTTCTCTCCAGTTGCGGTATGAGGGCGTCTCTTTAGTTGTGGCGCACAGGCTCCAGAGCACAAGGGCTCTGTAGTTTGCAGCACGCAGGCTCTCTTGTTGAGGCACGTGAGCTCAGTAGTTGTGGCACACGGGCTTAGTTGCCCCACGGCATGTGGGATCTTAGTTCCCTGAACAGGGAAGAACACCTGTCTCCTGCATTGTAAGGTGAATTCTTTACCATTGGACCACCAGGGAAGTCCCTCAACTTACTTTTTTTAAAAAGGATTTTATTTATTTATTTATTTATTTTTGGCTGTATTGGGTCTTCACTGCTGTATGCAGGCTTTCTCTAGTTGCAGCGAGCAGGGGCTGCTCTTTGTTGTGGTGCACGGGCTTCTCCTTGCAGTGGCTTCTCTTGTTGCAGAGCACAGGCTCTAGGCGCAGAGACTTCAGTAGTTGTGGCACTTGAGCTCTAGAGCTCAGGTTCAGTAACTGTGGTGCACGGGCTTAGTTGCTCTGAGGCATGTGGGATCTTCCCGGACCAGGGCTTGAATCCACATCCCCTGCATTGCCAGGCGGATTCTTAACCACTGTGCCACCAGGGAAGTCCCTCAATTTACTTTTAATTGAAGAGAAAAATTGAACATGAGATGCCATTGAAAGATTTTTTATTAATAGACTTTATTTTTTAGTGAAGTTTTATGTTTACAGAAAATAATTGTGCAGAAAGTACAGAGTTCCCATATGCCCCTTCTTTTCTTATTGCATTAGCTAGGATTTCTAGTATGATGTTGAAAAAGAGTGGTGAGAAGAGGACATCCTTGCCTTTCTCCCAGTCTTACAATGAAAGCATCTAGTTTCTCACTATTAAATATGATATTAACTGTAGGTTTGTTGTAGATGTTTTTATCGAATTGCAGAAGTTATTCAGTATTCCTAGTTTACTGAGAATTTTTATTGCAAATGGATATTGGATTTTGTCAAATGCTCTTTTGTTTTTTTGCATTTGTTGATATGATCATATGATTTTTCTTCTTTAGCTTGTTCATGTGATGGATTACCTTAATTGAGTTTCAAATATTGAACCAGTCTTGCATACCTGAAATTAATCCCGCTTAGTCATGCTGTATAATTTATTTTTATACACTGTTGGATTCTATATGCTAACATTTTGAGTATTTTTGCATCTGTATTCATGAGCGGTATTAGTCTATAGTTTTTCTTTCTTGTAATGTCTTTCACTTTTAGGTAAAGACATTAGTACTAGGGTAATTCTGACTTCACAGAATAAGTTTAGAAGTATTCCCTCTGCTTCTATTTTCTGGAAGAGATTGTAGAGAGTCGGTATCATTTCTTCTTTAAATGTTTGGTAGAATTCACCAGTAAAACCATCTGGGCCTGGTGTTTTCTATTTTGGAAGCTTATTAATGACTGATTCAATTTCTTTAATAGATATAGACCTATTTATTTCTCCTTGTGTGAGTTTTGGGAGATTGTGCCTTTCAAGAAATTGGTCCAATTTCACCTAAGTTATCAAATTTAGGGACATAGAATTGTTCACTGTATTCCTTTATTATCCTTTTAAAGCCCATGGGATCAGTAATGATGACCCGTATTTTATTTCTGATATTAGTAGTTTGTGTCTTCTTTTGGTCTTGTTTAGCCTGACTAGAGGTTATCAATTTTATTCATTTTTTCAAAGAACCAACTTTTTTTTTCTTTTTTTTTTGGCTGCTTCATGCAGCAGTGAAAGCACAGAGTCCTAACCACTGGACCAGGGAATTGCCTCAAAGAACCAACTTTTGATTTTCTTGACTTTCTCTACTAATTTCCTGTCTTCTATTTCTTTTCTTCTGCCTATTTCAGATTTAATTTGCTTTTATTATGCTTGTTTCCTAAGGTGGAAGCTTAGATTACTGATTTTAGATCTTTCTTTTCGAATGTATCTATTCAGTGTTATAAATCTCCCTCTAAGCACTATTTTCACTGCATCCCACACATTTTTGTTTTATTTTCTTTTCCATTTAGTTCAAAAATTAAACATGAGGGACTTCCCTGCTGGTTCGGCGGTTAAGACTCCACACTCCCAATGCAGGGGGCCCAGGATCGATCCCTGGTCAGGGAACTAGAGCCCGCATGCTGCAACTAAGAGCCCACATTGCCACAACTAAAGATCCCACATGCCACAAAGAAGATCCCGCTCATGGCACTGTGCTGCAACTAAGACCCAGAGCAGCCAAATAAATAAATATTTTAAAAACTTAAACATGGTATGCCATTTTTCATCTATCAGATTGGCCAAAATGTTAAAGCTTGATAATATTTAGTGTGGGTTAAGGTGGTATAAGGGAGTATAAGGCACATTTGTACATTGCTATTGGAAATATAGACTAGTTCAACCATTTTGGATGGCAATTTGTACATATCTGTACAAATTTAAAAGGGGTATACATTTTGATTTAGCAATTCCACTCTCAGAAGGCTGAGAGCAGAGTGTATGTACATACAGGGGGCAGAGTTTGCAATAGTAAAATACCAGGGAACAACCTAAATGTCCAATAATAGAGACTGCTTCAATATATAATATCTATTCAGTGAAATACTATGCAAAGGCTATGCAAAGAATACCCTGTTATTGAAAGATGGTCAAGGTATACTGTTAAGTGAACATGCAGGCTACAAGAATAGTATGCTTAATGAGATAGCATTTGTGGGGTTTTTTTCTTAAGGATAACTTATTCTGTTTATAATATGCTTGGATTTGTATGGCTACATCTGGAAAGTCATAACTGCGGTTATATCTTGAACAGAGGTGCTTGGGGCCAAGGAGGAGGTGGGCACTTTCTGTTCTTCACTTTATACCTTCTTTACAGTTTGAATTTTTAACCTTGAATAAGTATTACATTTAATTTGAAGAGCAGATTTAAACCCAAATTGCAGATTTGAGCCCACAGGTGGCTTGAAGGATGCTAAGCATTTCCTTTGCTGTCTCTGCCTTATATGAGAGCATGAGAAAGGCTGCCGATCCCTGGGCTTTGGGCACCCTGGTCCTTTCTCTCATTTTATATATAAGAGGATTTCAAGAGAAAAAAAAGAAAGAAAACCCTCCTGACCACTGTGTCAGATGGCACTGTTGATGGCTGGCTGGCGGTTTGTAAATGAAGAAAAGAGAGTCATTTTAATCACTACAGAAAAAATGAAGATTTGTTTTCTTCCTTTTCGTTTTCTTTTTTGGCCATGTGGGATCTTAGTTCCCTGACCAGGGACTGAACCTGAGCCCTTGGCAGTGAAAGTACAGGGTCCTAACCACTGGACTGCCAGGGAATTCCCTAGATTTGTTTTCTTAGATGTGTTTTTATAAAAAGGTAATTTAAACTCATCATCTTTAGAAACTAGAGAAAAAGAATCATCCATCTCCTCTACTTACCATTTTAGTGTTTTGTGGTGTTTTCCTGACTTTTTTTTTTGCAATGCAGCTATCATATTTTAAATGGCTGTCATCCCAGGGAACATATACTCTTGTGATCTGCTTTTGTGGCTGTTATGTCATACCGTATTCATTTTCAATATTGCTGCAGGGCCAGGAAACATTAATTTGGAGGAATTATATAGCTAATTCCTCAGAAAGAGCACAAAGTCCAGAATTCGGAAGTTACCAAACTAAAGAACAGGCTGTTGGGACTTCCCTGGTGGTGCAGTAGTTAAGAACCTGCCTGCCAGTGCAGGGGACATGGGTTTGATCCCTGGTCCAGGAAGATCCCACATGCCGCAGAGCAACGAAACCCATGAGCCACAACTATTGAGCCTGCACTCTACAGCCCGCAAGCCAAAACTACTGAGCCCGTGGGCCACAACTACTGAAGTCCACACACCTAGAGCCCATACTCCACAACAAGAGAAGCCACCGCAATGAGAAGCCCACGCACTGCAGCAAAGAGTAGCTCCTGCTCGCTGCAACTAGAGAAAGCCCACACGCAGCAATGAAGACCCAATGCAGCCAAAAATAAATAAATTTATTTAAAAAAAAAGAACAGCCTATTGGGGAACAAGCTCTTCCTCCCCCCTCCCTGTGGAAAGAGCATCTCTGTGAGTGGGCAGCTGAGGGCTCCCTGGTGACCTGCACCTTTGTGTTCTGAACATTGCGAATGAAAGCCAAGCTTCTGAGGCTGCAGCTGAAACAGCACTTGCTCCTTTTGCTAAAGCAGCTTGTGCTGAGCATAGTTGGGGAATTACAGCTTTTACTGAGTCAATGTCCACTTGTCAACATCAGCCTGACATTGGATTGGGAATCATTGGAACTCATCTTTTCATTCTGTCTACCCTTTACTAGATATGGTTGCTATAAATATAATAACTTGCTGTTCACAGTGGATTTTCTTGAAAATCAGATTGGCAGTTTTGCATAACAACAATCAGAACTCCTAAGCTACCCAGCATGGGGAGACCGAGAACAGCCTTAGCTGTACCGTGTTCTGGCCATCTATGCTGACTCAGTGCAGCTGACCTCTCTGAGCCTGACCTTCCTTGTCTGCAGAAGGGAGACAATAGCTGTGCCTGACTGATGAGTTTATTGTGAGGATTACACAAGATAACACAAGGTGGGGCTTGTAACAGAGATGGGCAAACAGAAGGCTCTCAACTGAGTTGGCTACCAAATTACCCTTAGAGAAGGAAATTGGAGAAAATACAAAAACCCACACACATGTGTAGTTTATTTACAAAATTGCAGTGATAATATACAAAGCTCAAAGTATTTGTTCACAACCATAGAGGATTTTTATTTTAATTAATTTATTTAGTTTTGGCTGTGTTGGGTCTTCCTTGCTGCGTACGTGCTTTCTCTAGTTGCGGCGAGCGGGGGCTACTCTTCGTTGTGGTGCATGGGTTTCTCATTGTGGTGGCTTTTCTTGTTGCGGAGCATGGGCTCTAGGCATGCAGGCTTCCATAGTTGTGGCTCACATGCCCTAGAGCGCAGGCTCAGTAGTTGTGGCACATGGGCTTCGTTGCTCTGCGACATGTGGGAACTTCCCGGATCAGGGCTTGAACCCTTGCCCCCTGCATTGGCAGGCGGATTCTTTTTGTTTTGTTTTGTTTTGTTTTGTTTTGTTTTTTTGGGGTATGCGGGCCTCTCAGTGTTGTGGCCTCTCCCGTTGCGGAGCACATGCTCCAGACACGCAGGTTAATCGGCCATGGTTCACGGGCCCAGCCGCTCCATGGCATGTGGGATCTTCCCAGACCGGGGCATGAACCCGTGTCCCCTGCATCGGCAGGCGGACTCTCAAGACACTGCGCCACCAGGGAAGCCCGGAAGGTGGATTCTTAACCACTGTGCCACCAGGGAAGCCCCATAGAGGATTTCTTCCTGAGACCTATAGAGCAAGATGTTATCAATAGTTTCTGAAGCATTTTTTTGTCTTGTTTTGTTTTTTTGGCTGTGCCGCATGGTGTGTGGGATCTTAGATCCCCCACCAGGGATTGAACTCGGGCCGTGGCAGTGAAAGTGTCAAGTCCTAACCACTGGACGCCAGTGCCACCCTCTAGCCCACTTATTCTTTACTGTGGCCCCTAGCAGTTTAAACTTCTCCCTTCACTTAGTTCTCAGGACTGCACAAGGACCACCTCAGCTAAATCATCCTAGGTATCCTTACACAAGGACTCTGCCTTTTTATCTCCCTCATCTGCAATAGGGCTGCACCTCCTGGATATTTCCTTCATCAGCACTTTCACGGCCACCCACCAGATCTGAAATTGTCCTCTTGCCCCAGAAGAGCTGCCTAATCCTCCTCCAGGCTCTCTGTCCCACTTCTTTCTCCTCTTTGTGGAACTGGGTCCTGGGAGGGCCTTGGGAACCCTATGGCTTGGTGCCCACCAGCGTATGCCTCATCGTCTATCTACCTGTACCTGGATGTCAGGTCCACAGACAAACTGAACAAAGCTGTGTGGCCACTTACTTCCCCAGGGCTGGGGGCAGAGACAGGGTGAGCAGGGAAGGGATGGAGGAGGGAGTAACTAGGTTTTGCAGGAGCTGGCTCTGGTGGTGAATCCAGAACATCCATCCCTGCAGGAACCTTGATTCAGGTCCCCCTTCCCGCCCCAGAGCTGTACTTAGAGGAGAGTCTGGGCAGAGGAACTGAGACATTCTGGCACCCTGCAGCAGGGACCCTAGCAGCTCTCCAAGCCTTTCTGATTTCCTCAGAGGCCCTGTGAGCAATGCTCCCCGTGTGTCTGAATACCTGCAGGCAGGCCTCAACCTCTCCTTAACTGACACCACCACCTGGGCCCCAAGCCCTCAGACAGGTCTGGGCTCTTTCAGCCTTCCCCTTGCACTGTTTCCAGATGTAGGAAAACTCCCCGCTGAAGCCACTTCTCTACCCGTCCAGGTCCTCAGCCCTGTCACCAGCTCCCTCACCCCAGCAGGGTCCTCACCCCCAGCAAATAAAACCACACAGTTCTCTACAAAACAGACTGCTTCCAGTGGAGCTTGGGGCTTGCTCTCCGGTCCCATCCAAATCCCTGGGATGGACGCACCGAGAACTCCCGCCACAGGAATTTGGCTGAGCCCCTCCACAAGGCAGGATTGTAGTTATGGGTGCCGCTGGGACCATGGGCGACCATTCTGTCCCCATACGAGGGCTTGCACACAGGGCCCGTTCCATGAGCTTTAGGGCCGAAGGGGGACAAGATTATACAGGCTCCTTGTTCATTAAATGGGCACACATTAGGCGCCTGCTGTGTGATAAGCTCTGTGCTATGCTTTGTGGGGAGTGCGACATCGATGCCTGGATCCAGACTTCGATCTGGAGAAACGAATTCGTCATTGATCTTTGTGAGAAGAGTCAGCCTTCCCACGAAGACGACAAGTGAGTTGTAACAGTTGTGACAATACACCGCTCAAGAGAACCTTCTCTGTTGAGGGTGGAAACCCGCATCAAGGACAAACCCGAACACTGTTCTCTGCCACACCCAAGATGGCCACCTGCCCGGTGCCCCTGTACTGAGTTGCACGCAGGCGCACTCAGCCTGCCACTCCTAACATGGCACATCAGCGCGGCACCCCGGGGCGGGGCCGCGGGCGGAAGCGGGTGTGACAGGGACGGGAGCCGAGAGGGCACTCGGAGGCGAGGTACTGGGCAGTGAGAGCCGCTGGGAGGGTTGAAGTCATGATCCTCCCACAGGAGGCGTCCGCCTGGTGGCGGGAGATCGAGGACAAGCTGAAGCAGGTGGGGCTGGAGCTGGGGAGGCGGGGGAGGAGGTGAGGGAGGGGGGCGAGATGCGGGCCGGGCCTCTACTCAGGGAGGCGGCGGGAGTGGGAGGGGGCCCTCCCTGCGAGGAGACCTAGTCTCCTAGGGGCGAGGCCGTGGATCTAGGACGCGGTGGTCTCCTTTAGCCTTCGGCTTCTGGTGATGTCCTTGCATGCGCTCCCCCCAGGAGGAGGAGACGCTGTCCTTCATCCGAGACAGACTGGAGAAGAGTGACCAGCTTTCCAAGAACATGGTGAGTAACCCCTCAGCTGGGAGGGCTTCCAGACGCTGGAGGAGAACCCTGCGACCCGGTAGTTCTGGCACCTAAGGCCTGGAGGTGCGGGTCTGGGTAGTGGTGGTGGTAACCTGTGGGTTTCTCTAGCAACAGTGTGACACGTCTCTTAACACTCCCTTCCCCTTGTCCGCCCCTTCGCTGAGGATGCTGCAGCCCCCACTGGCCTGGACTTTCTGCTTTCTGCCTAAGTTCTCCATTCTTCCTTCTCTCCTTCTGCAGACATTTAGTGAGACTGACTTAGGTGGGCTGGGTACTGGCCATGCGTCATCGTCAATTCAAGTGAGGGTTGGACGGCTGGGTTACCACTTCTGAGATTACTGAGGGCAGAAAAAGACTCAGCCTTCACCCCAGAGGGCTTGAGGTGTAAAATGAGCTCTGAAGTCAGAGAGATCTGGGGTCTAGTCCCCGCCCCTCCACCTATTTGTGTGTGGCCCCTGACAGGTAACTCTGAGCCTCAGTTACTTCCTCTGCTAAAACAGACGATGCCAACCTCCAGTGTAACTGTGAAGGTCATAGAAGCCAATGCATGCAGATGCATTTTGCATAGTACCTGGTATACAATAGGTCCTCAGTAAATATGAGTTTCCTTCCTTGTTCCTAGAGAAGATTGGAAAAGCACAAACTGAGCAGATACAAACTTGAGTATGTTTTTTATAACACAGTCATCAGGTGCTAGGCCTTACTTAATGAGATTCACTCTTAGAGAGAAAGGGTTTTGAAGGTACCAGCAATGCATTTGAGGCTACTCTGTATGAAACTATTTCCTGTTCAGTCCAGGAAAGCATCAGAGAGAATAGAGATTGAGATTTGGCTTCAAAGGGTGGAAGGGAAGCCATCCTGAGGTGATTATCTGAGGAGGAGTTAATTTAATGCTTGACTTGCCTTCAAATCAAACTTCAGCCAATTTATTTGGGCCACCTCCTATGTGCCAGGCACAGGGTAGGTTCTGGGGATACAGTGGTGAACAGATATACCCTGTCCCTTCCCTCCTGGAGCTTATTGTCTAGAAAACCAGAGAAGAGGCAGCAATTGCCAAAGACCTGGTGGGTGGCAGAAGCAGTGCTGGGACAACCCTGAGGCCTGAGAGCATGGAGCTTCCCCCCGCAGGTGTCTATCCTGTCATCCATTGAGAGTCGCCTTATGAAGCTGGAGAACTCCATCATCCCTGTGCACAAACAGATGGAGAACCTGCAGCGGCTGCAGGAGAATGTTGAGAAGACCCTGTCCTGTCTGGACCACGTTATCAGCTACTACCATGTGGCTAGTGACACTGAGAAGATCATCAGGGAGGGGTGAGCTAGGGCCAGAAGGTCACATTCCTAACGCCTCTTGCACCAGTGGCTGTAGGCCTTGGAAGGGAGGAGTAGATATATTTGAGCCTCGAGTCCCCTGTGTTAATTCTCTTCTCCCCTTTCCAAATACCATTCTCTTGGTCCTTCCTCTTCAACTTCCATCTGCCCAGGCTAATAGGACTTTTCTCCTTTCCAGCCCCCCAGGTAGGCTGGAAGAGTACCTGGGCAGCATGGCTAAGATTCAGAAGGCTGTGGAGTATTTCCAGGACAACATCCCAGACAGCCCAGAGCTCAACAAAGTGGTAAGGGGCCAGCAGAGTGATGTGAGAGGTTTGGGGACACGAGTCACGGCCCTGGTCTCATGAGAGACACTGAACCAGCTTAAAAGAGAATATAGTAGAATAAACAGAAGTATATAATACCATACACATACTGTAGGCATTAAGATCTCTGTCTCAGAAATTACAGGTATACATTTTTATTGTATCTTAATAATTTAACTAAATTATAAGTTAAATATTAAGTATAAGTTTAACATTTGATTTTTATAAATGCATGGGTATTTTTTTATTGTAGCAAAAAATACATAATATAAAATTTGCCTTTTTAACCATCTTTAAAGGAACAGTTCAGTGACATTAAGTACGTTCACACTGTCGTATAACCATCTCCAGAATTCTTTTCATCATCTCAGACTGAAACCCTGTACCCATTAAACACTAACTCCTCTTTCTCCTCCCCACCAATCCCTGGCCATCATCACTCTACTTTCTGACTCAATGAATTTGACTAGTCAGGGGACCTGCATTCATGTTTTCATATTCAATTTTTTTTGTGTCATATCTTTGTGTTTAAGTTTTGGGGTCTTTAGATCACCAGAGGGAGATGGAGAAGGGCTGGGAAGTGAGATTTACTCAATGCATTGAGGAAAGGAGAGAATGCAGACAGGAGAAAAGGTGGGAGCAGAGGCCCAGACATCCCAGCCACTGAGGAACATTAGAGGGCAGGCCAGCTTGGACCCCCAGTCACCTGGCACACCTTCCTGGTGGCACCACAGTTCTTGCCCTGAGGCGTGTGTCTTACCCAGAAGAGGGGGTGGGCTGGGGAACAAAGATGGGAAACTGGCTTTTCTCCCACCCAGAAAGCTGTTGCTTAGAACAGTGCCTCCCAGCTTTTCTCCCATCGTGGCTCCATCAGAAATGAGAATGTTTGTGTGGCACACTGGGGTAAAGTAACTAGCCAGTGGTCTCTGGCTGCACACAGCGCCACCTGGCTACCCGGAGGACTGACAAGATCAATACCTCGGCACACCAGTAATGCAGTGGGCACACACCAGTAAAACCATAATACTGCAGCCCTTGGGTGGGCAGCCTGGGCTCAGAGATTGGGATGCCAGGGGCTGGAGAACTTGATTCTTGAGGGTCTCTACCAAGTTTGGATCACAGAGTGAAGAGCTCTGTGCTAGAACTTGGGTGTGGGAGTGGATTAGAGAAGGAGAATACAAAAAATATGCTATAGGTTTACCCTAGGGGACGTACTTTTCATTTAAGCAGAAATGCTCCAACTCCTCTCTCTATTTTTAAAACATCTTTACTGAGATATAATTCACATACCATAAAATTTACCCATTTAAAGTATAAAACGCAGTAGTTTTAGTATAATCACAGAGTTGTGCAACAACACTGGAATAAATTTTATAACATTTTCATCGCCTAAAAAAAGAAATCCATTGGCAGTCACTCTTCTTCCCTTCCCTCCCCCATTCACCCAGCCTCTGGTAATCACTCAGCTATTTTCTGTCTCTGTAAATTTACCTATTCTGGACTTCTTCTGAAAATGGAATCACACAATATGTGACCTTTTGTGTCTGGCTTCCTTCACTTAGCATAATGTTTTCAAAGTTCATCTATGTGGTAGCGTGTGGCAGTGTTTCATTCCATTGTATGGTTGAATAATATTGCATTGTATGGATCTGCCACGTTTTGTTTATCCGTCCATCACTTGGTGGACACTCCACTTTTTGGCTGTTATGAACAATGTTGCTATGAACCCTTGTGTATGAACTTTTCTGTGAACATATATTTTCAATTCTCTTATCTGCTCTGGATACGTGTCACTTGTCAGATACATGATTTGCAAGTATTTCCTCTCATTCTGTGAATTGTATTTTCACTTTTTTGATGGTGTCATTTACAGCACAAAAGTTTTTAATTTGATGTAGTCCAATTTATCTATTTTTTTCTTTTGCAAACCCTTTTCTAACAAGAACACAAATTAATGGTACAATGAGAAAATAATCAGCTGATATCTGTGAAGCACCTACTTCTTGTAAAACTCTGGGTTTCACCTATGAACATCCATTTTGAGAGAACACAAGGGAAATAAATAATCAAGGAAAGCTTCCCGGCATTTATTCTCTGGGAAAAAGGAAGTGAAGGCAGAGGAGGGCCGAGGCCCTGAATCAGGAAGGCAAAGGAAGGGGATGGGGAGGCGAGGGCCTGCTGAATGCTGGAACAGCCGTGGACCCTCTTTCTTCCCTCCCTCCTCCCTTCCTTCCTTCTTCCCTGTAGAAGCTGCTGTTTGAGATGGGGAAGGAGTCGCTGGAGTCCGAGTTCTGCAGCCTGATGACACGGCATAGCAAGGTCTTGTACCCTGTGCTCACCCTGGATCTGATCAGCGGTAAGGACGACCTGGAGGTACAGGAGGAGGTGCCCCTAGAGCATCTGCCTGAGAGCGTGCTGCAGGACGTGATCCGCATCTCCCGCTGGCTGGTGGAATATGGATGCAACCAAGGTGAGGTGTCCTGGGGAGGTGGGGGCCCAGGTGGCAGGGCCAGAGGGAGTGGACTTTGCCCTCTGTTTCTTTAATCCACCTGCATTTCTTTTAAAACAAAGGAGTTTATTAGGAAACAATATGAGCAATAAGTCTACAGCTTATGTATCAAATTATGAATCTAGCTAAATTCAAGCTTTTTTTTGTATACCTTACTTTCCTGTTTCTTTCCTTTTTTTGATTAATTATAAAAACTTCAAATGGCACAGAAAGGCTTAGGTGAAAAGCAAAAGTCCATCTCCCCACTTCCCTGATGCTTGCAGTATCATAACCCAAAGATGAGTACTGTTAAGGTTATTTATACCCTTCCAAAAAATTCTTTATGCCACTGTGTGTGTGTGTGTGTGTGTGTGTGTGTGAGAGAGAGAGAGAGAGAGAGAGAGAGAGAGAATAAATATGTGTGTATCTGCTCCTCGTTCCCAAGTGGAAGGAAGCATACTAAACACTCCCCTAAGATTGTTTTTTTGGATTTTGCTTTCAAATTAGTATTATGTCTTGAGTGTGTTCCACATCAGTACATGTATATTTGCTTCATTCTTTTTGGCAGCTGCATAATATTCCATGGTATGTTGGTGCATCATTTCTTTAAATCCAGTCCCAGAATTTTTTTTAAAATCCCAAGTTAAGCAAAAAATTAAAAAACACCCCAACAGTAATGAATATTCAATTTTAAGCTTTTTAGCCCCCCCACACCCTTCTTCTCTTTGTTAGTTTGTACACATACCAAGTTGTCAGTGTGCGTTATCACTATCCCTGCCTTCCCTCAAGGACTCTGTGGTGCCAGGTCTCAGGGCCGCCTGTACTGACCACACGGCACATCTGAGGCTCACGAGCTGCACTGTGGGAGCTGAGGGCTCAGCAGGAGCTTTTCAGGGGCTCCCTTGGGATAAGCCAGAGGCCAGTAGATGCCTCCAGACCCCTCAGCCCCCTTCAGTCAGAGCCTCAGTGCTTTGTTCCATTTTTCACATTGGCGACACACTCGTTGGGAACTGCTAAAATGTACCATGGCATATTCGTATCTTTTTCCTTGCTCGTTTGCATTTTTGGATTTTCCAGTTTTCCAATATCGACAAATAGTGCTGCAGTGAGCACAATTGGATGGCTTGCTTTTCTTATTTAGGAAGTTCTCTGAGATATTTTCTCAAAGGTGCAGTTATCAGGCAGAACTGTCTGAACAGATCTGTAACCTTCCTGCTGTCTTGAGTTCATCTCCGGGTAGGTGGGGCCAGTCAACTGACCCATCGAAAATCCCACAGCTATTTGTTCTTCATTAGCTTTATTTATCTTAGCTATTTGACAGGGTTTTCACAATCCTCTAATTTTTTAAAATTTGCATTTCATTCATGGCTAAAGAAATGGTGTGATTTTTAATTCAGTGACACTTGTCTCTTTACCGCATATACATTGCTCACATCCTTTGACCCCTTACCAAGTTGAAGCTGGATGTTAACTTTACATTTTTTTAATCTAAAAAACCTTACTGTGGACTTCCTTGGCAGTCCAGTGGTTAAGACTCTGCACTTCCAGCGCAGGGGACATGGGTTCAATCCCTGGTCAGGGAAGATGCCATGTGGCATGGCAAAAAAACAAAACAAAACAAAAACCTTACAGGGAATTCCCTGGCGGTTCAGTAGTTAGGACTTGGCACTTTCACTGCCAGGGGCCCAGGTTCAATCCCTGGCTAGAGACCTAATATCCCACAGGCCACACGGCACGGCCAAAAATAAATAAATAAAATAAAAAATAACAACTAACTGTTGGTTCTGTTGGGGGATACTTTCCCTTTTAAGCCTTTGATTTGGGACGGACGAGGCCATGTGGGAGGCCGCTAGGAAGGGGGTAGCAAGGAGCAGTGGCGGGCACCACTGCTGCCCTGCGGAGCTGCGTCTGGAAGTGAGAGGGAGGCCCTGGGGCCAGGCAGAGGCAGGGACCCCAGCTGTCGCCCATCTCTCCTCAGACTTCATGAACGTCTACTACCAGATCCGCTCCAGCCAGCTGGACCGCTCCATCAAAGGCCTGAAGGAGCATTTCCGGAAGAGCAGTTCTTCGTCCGGGGTCCCCTACTCCCCTGCTGTCCCCAACAAGAGGAAGGACACACCTACCAAGAAGCCGGTCAAGCGGCCAGGTGAGTCCCCACCCTGGCCCACCTCAGAACCAGACAGAAGATCTGTGGGACCCGGGTTACCTTTGGCTACCCTGGGGGTAGCAGCCGCTACAGCTTGACCTCACAGCGACCCCCAACTATAGGTATGCAGGACAGAAAGCAGGTGTCTGCCCACCTAGCAAGGCCCCATCCGGTGAGCTTCTCTCTACCCAGCCGAGTCTGGGGGCTACATAAGTGTCCTTGGAGTGGAGGGTCACAGGCACGGAGAGGTGGGCTGACAGGGGTGCCGGGGCAGAGCCCCTTGCTGGACCCCCTTCTCCTCCCTGCGTCAGGAGGCCAGGCACGCTGCTGCCGCCAAAACCGTGGACAGGACAGGGGCAGGCACTGCAGCCGTTACCTTGCAGAAAGCCAGGGTGGCTTGAAGAAGTGGATAGGGGAGAGTTTCCACTTTCACAGTCACCCAGAAAGGAAAATAACCCCACGCCTTCTCCAAAGAACTTAATCCGGCTTTTGGGCCCCACTCGAAAGTTAGTGCCTTGCGGCGGGAGAGTCAAGGGAGGGGTGTTGAGGTGGGAGACATCTGGGCTGTGGGCGTTGGTATCCTGGGCAAAGAGCTCACTGTCTGTCCTTCTTCCCGTCATCATGTCCCCTGTAGTCTACGCTCCAGGTAAACAGTGTTCCTGGGTGTCAGCTTCCGCTTGGCAAGCCTGGCTGTGTCTGGCTGCTGAGAGATGTGACCCTCAAGAGGCTGGGTGATTCCAGGGTGAGGGGCTGCTGCAGGCCCCAGGGAGAGAGAGCCAGTGAGGCTGGGGGCTGCTCCCACCCTAGCCTTCCCTGTCCAGCTGCTGCTGTGGGCACACACCCCACGTGCACCGGTGGGACACGCCCCTCATGACGGCGTTTTCCTTACCTGCCCCTCAGAGAACGAAGGACCTGTTGACAGTCGCCGTGAGCACCTGCTCCTCCTCAGGCCTTTGTTCAGGCTTCGGAGATACGGCTGAGCCAAGGGTGCCTGCAGGGGCACAGGGGAATAGAGCATAAGGGAATCTGGGTGGCCCCAGCAGGAAGAGCACTGCCTTCCCCCTCCCCAGTGTGGATATCCTGGCCGACCCCCTGGGGAACCTGCCACAAACGGTGACCCTACTAAGCCAGGCTGCGCAGCCACAGCTGGCTGCACCTGGGCCTGTCCGTCTCTGTGCCTTGGTTCTGGGAGGCTGCGAGGCTGCCTGGGCCTTGGCCTGTCTGTGCTCTCTTCCCCTCTGTCTCTTCTCTGATGGGCCCAGTGGAGGCCCCAGGACCCAGTCTGCATCCAAGAGTGCTGCTGGCCATGCAGGGAGCAGGGATCTGATCTCGGGGCCCCCAGTGGGCCTAATCTAGCTTGGCTTAGAGCCCCAAGAGGAAAACTCAGGCTCTGAGCGTCCCTCTGGTTTCTGTGGGCTTTCAAGAGTTGTCAGCAGCTGGGGGGCTCAGGACTGACGTCAGGAACTAAGGAATCAGGCCCCTGGGACATCAGTTCCCAGCCCTTGAAGAGAGGAGCAGGGAGGCCTCGGTGGGTAATGAAGCACCGACCTCAGCGTCGTTCATGGTAATTGTGCTCCTGATGGGTTTGGCGGCTGCCGGATCAGTGTCCCCAGCCCACGTCCACGCGAGCATACTGGGGAGGCTCCTGGAGGCCCGGCGGGCCCCCCTGCTCCTGGTCGGTTGTGGGGCAGGGCACTGACTCGCTCATTAGCGGGGCTGCTCACTGAAGGGGCAGAACCCAGCGAGACAGATGCTGAGCCCAAGCCCCAAACTTGGTTATTAGTAACTACTTGTGGTTGGTGCAAACAGAAAGAAACGAGCCGCTCCAGACTCTGTCCCTTCTCCACTAGCCTTCTGGGGAGCTGCCAGGACCCAAGAAGCCTCACTGTGTTCAGAGGTGCAAGTGGGCACCTGGGAGTCCCCAGGGAAGAGGGACGGAGTTACACTCATGGGTGCCTCCCCTGCCCCAGTACATTTTATTAACAGGGCAGCTGTACGCATCTGTTTTAAATGCTGTTTTATTTCCCCACGTTTTCCGCCCTGTGATGTCTCGTTCCCACAGAGGTAGCTGACCCTGGAGGCTGTGGGTGCTGCAGTTTTGTTTTCATTGTTCTCACTTGTGATACTAACTGTTGGTTCCCCCCCCCCATGCCAAGAGCATGTGCCCTTTCCTGCTGCCCTCCCTCCTGCTCTCTGTGTGATGGCTCTTATTAATTTCTTTTTGGCTTTTGAGTTTTCCCCAATTGCTTTGGCGGTTTGGGTCCCTCCCATGGTATATGGGGCCAGTCTGCTTCTGGGTCTCCAAGCCTTCCGTCTTGGGCGCTGCTGTCCCAGGAAGCTCAGTCCCATTTCACCAACTCCTGGGTGATGCTTTCCTTTGGCTACTGTTTAGCTGCGTCCCAGCACTGAGCATGCCTGGAGACCTCTGCCTGCCCTTTGGGGAGGAGCCATGGGCCTGCCCACTTCAAGGTGCCCCCAGGCTCTGTCACTTGGTCTCGCCTTCTAGGTGTGAGAGCTCCATCGCTAGCTCCTCCATCCCAGGCCCTTGTCTATTTCTGAGTTAAGTGCCACTCAGTACTGTTTTTTATTTTTGGCTTCTCCTGGTGGATCTTGGCCCATCTCATCTCCTTCACCCTCTGCACTTCCTAAAATGAACTCAGATCTGGAACAGTGAGGGTTGCTGGCAGGATCAGGAGCTCCACTGGGGGAACGAAATGTGTCCGTTCCTCCATCTCCTTCTGCGGGACCTCCGGTGGGCCTGGGAGAGGCCTGCTGAGAGAGATGGCACCCAGGTGTGCTCTCTGCTGGGGGTAGGCGTGGGCCTGGGGGGCAGGTGGAGGGCTGCTGCTGTTTTCTCTCACTCGTTTCCTAGGTCTTCTTATCTCCTCTCTGTGTGGCTCTGGTGACAGGGATGATCCATAAGGCTCAGAACCTTCTGAAACAATATTCCCAGCATGGTCTATATGGGAAAAAGGGGGGCTCTAACCTCATTCCTCTGGAAGGTAATCGTCCTGTGTTCCTCTCCTCTTCCCTCCTCCTCCACAGTGTGTCCACTCACGTGGTAGGGCAGAGCCTCCAAACCCCCAGAGGGCCTCGGGCGCAACCCTGAGAGGGGAGCAGGGGTGGGAACTGAGGTCCTGGGCCTCTGACCCCAGCTGGCTCGGGGGCAGCTTTCATGGCCCTCGGCCTGGCCCTGTCTGGCTGACGGCAGCTCTGCCCGCCCAGAGGCTTCCCGCTCCCTCCCCTCCCTGTCTCTGTCCTTGTCTCCTGTTTGAACTCAGAGAAAGTTCTTTGTCACTGGCAGCCCTTTCACGCTCAGACCAGCAGTGGCAGGACCAAGGCGGCCGAGGCCTCCTGGCCGCCCCCCTCCACCTGAAAGGCGAGCATGTGCCACAGGGGACAGGCAGCCCATACACCATGTCCCTGCCTCCCTCCCATCAGAGGAAGGACAGCCCTGCCCTAGTGGAACAGATCCACCTTCAAAAGAATGACCCTGGGGGCAAAAAGAAGCCTGTCCCCATTCACTGGGCAGTGACATTTCTCTAACTGGATCTCTCCCGAAATATGGTGAGATAAACCCCCTCGGGCTGAGCATCAGACCTTCCGCAGCTGCTGGAAACTTCAGAAACCCGGCTTTCTCTTAGCCTCCAGGCTTGGGGAAACCAGCTCCCGAGGATGGTCCGGGGCACTGCAAGTCAGGCTTGAAACGGCTGTTCCCAAGGTGGTCTGAGCAGAAGAGAGGCTCAGAGCCCTCTCCAATGCCCCTTCCTCTACACCCCATCTCACATCCCCCCCTGGAGATCGAGGGCTTCTTCCCAGTCCCCTGAGAGGCAGCCACCCTGCCCCTGGATAAATGCTGCTTGTGTTTGTGGCCGACGTTTCGCTAGGTCAGGAGCATGATTTCCGAGTTAAGCACCTGTCTGAGGCCCTGAACGACAAGCACGGTCCACTGGCTGGTGAGTACTGCAGCCCAGCCTGAGGGCAGCCATCGCTGCATTCACGGCCATCCCCAGAGGGCCTGCTCCGACCTGGCCTAGCCGGCTGCTCCGCTCCAAGGATGAGCCCGGCCTACTCGCCTCTCTCTCTCTCCAGTCTGTCTCTCTTTTGGGCACTAGGTCTCCTTGCCTCTCTCCAGGTGGGAGTGCACACCTGGCTCTCAGGGCCTGGGCCAAGGGCAGAAGTTGCCGCCACTCGGAAGGTGGGCAGAGAGGGCAGGCGGGCCCCTGGGGGGCAGGGAACAACAACACCTGACTCCAGCGATGGCTCCAAACCTCTAACCCCTCGGAGCCCATCCCTCGGCACATAGGACCAGGTTGCCAGCGGGCACCCCTGCCCCAGCCTCCAATGCAGTAGCAGGATCCTGTCTCCTGCTGGGGCAGCTGACAACCAGGGAGCCCTCCCCCTCTGAGGCTCATTTTGCCTCTTCTCCAGTTTTGACGCCATGCCAGCTAGCCTTATGGACCAGAGCCCACTGCCTTTTTATACGTTCTAGAAGGCCTGGCAGGGCTGGTATCTGGCTCCAGAGGCCCAGCATTTTCGGAGATGGATGACCACAGTGCCTGCCTCCTTGAGGTGGATGCGGCCACTTGCCCATCCCTGGGTGTCCTCTTCCCAGTACAATTCAGAATCCTCAGTCTTGGGGTCAGGCGTGTCTTATCCAGGAAGTCGACTGGGGGATCTTCTTATCCTTTTTATCCATCTCCCCAACACCTCTCGTACCTGACATTCTGGAACAAAGGCTGGACTCAACCCGTTTTCCCCCTCGCACCCTGTCGGGCCTGCTGGAGTTCTCTCAGCTTTCTGCCGGCACAGTCTTCTTCCCCATCTGCTGCTAGTCTGGCTACAGGCCAGGAACTGGGGAGACTCGTGCCCCACCCCACAGCAGGGAGAGGGTCTGCCCCAAGCCAGTAGCTCAGCGGCGCTGCTTTTCCCCCAGGGAGAGATGACATGCTGGATGTGGAGACCGACGCCTACATTCACTGCATCAGTGCCTTTGTCAAGCTGGCCCAGAGCGAGTACCAGCTGCTGACGGACGTCATCCCTGAGCACCATCAGAAAAAGACCTTTGACTCTTTGATACAGGTCCTGCCCCACTCCACCCTGCCCCTGAGCCCTGACCAGATGCCCCAGCAAGAGCTGTCACTTCAGAAGCTTGAGTTTGGTCCAGGCATGTGGTCCATAGCCCTCAACTCCAGCCACCACCTCCACGTCCCATCCTGGGGATCTGTCCTGGGTGGTGTGTCCTGGTCAGGACCTCCCCATTGGGGGCATACTTCCCCCACGCCCCTCCAGGTGCCCTCACTGTCCCTGGGAACCGGCTGTCTGCCCCCTCCCCTGAGCCCTCTCCCTGCCCCGCTCTCTCAGGATGCCCTGGATGGGCTGATGCTTGAAGGGGAGAACACTGTGGCTGCTGCCTGGAAGGCCATCATCCGACACGAATTCTCGGCTGTGCTCACCGTCTTCCCCATCCTGCGGCACCTCAAGCAGACCAAGCCTGAGTTTGACCAGGTGCTCCAGGTATGTGGGTGAGGATGCCCTTGGGGACTCCGGGAGGAGGAATCCTGTTGCCCGGCACAGCCTCCCAGGAGAACTGTGTTCTCTACCCCCATGCATCTGCTCTGAGGGTGAATGGCGACAGCTTCCTCAGGGCCCCGGGCATGTGGAGGTGCTCTCAGGGTGAGTGAAGAGGGGAGACAGTCCCCTGGGGTGAGGGGCTGGGAAGGAGCAGGGCCCCAGGCACAGCCTATAGTCGGGTTCTGCGCCCTGTGCAACCATGTGCTTCCTCAGGGGACGGCCGCCAGCACCAAGAGCAAGCTGCCCAGCCTCATCACTTCCATGGAGACCGTTGGAGCCAAAACATTGGAGGACTTTGCTGACAACATCAAGGTGCCCTCCCTCCCTCTGCTGCCATGCAGGACGGCCCATGGGGCTGTGGGCAGGGCCACCCGTGACCTGGCTTGGGAACTTTCTGAAAGCAGGCCTCCAAGAGGGGCGGGCCTGCCCTGTGGGGAAGCTGGCCGTGCTGCTAGTCTCCACTGTCCTCAACACTGCTTTATCTCTTGTGCACAAAGCCTGCCCAGTTTCATACCATTTAATTTGGACCACTTCATGAGCTGAGCTCTTCCTCCCTGGTACTGTAATTAATGCCATTTCGTCCAAGATGCTCTTGAAGAGATCTGTTGGTTCCATCAGGATCCCCACACCACCCACCAGAGTTCCTGGCACACAGCATGTGTTCATGAGAGGTATGTCGCTGGAAAAAGGATTATAGGTATGTGAAGAGCGGAAAGGGGAAGCTGGACATACTCCATCTCTACAGAATTTAAGTTCACAGTTGAATCTTGGCCTGCTGAAATTTTCCCAAAGCTCCAAGTTTAACCTCCGAGGCCCAAAGGGTCCCCAGAGCCCATCCCTTCCCCTTCCTGGACCATCCCCTTCCTTCTCTGAGGGGATCCTTCAGAGAAGGGGGACCAGGAAGCAGAGGCCACCCTCCTATCAAAGAGTCCCAGGTAGCACTGGCATAAGACCGAGACCTCCCTCTCTTTAATTGCCTGTGCCTCCATTTCACTCTCCAGTAAACAGTGTTAAGACTCCCAAGTTGAGTCTGGTGAGGTACACACCCCAGTGATGGGGAACACACAATGGGACATCAGATCACTGCCAAAGGTGACAGAGAAAGGAGAGACACAGCCACTCTGAGGACCAGGATCAGTGAGAGTAACACAACAGATGGATTTCTAGGGGGTCAAGCAAATCTAGAAGCACTCTGCAAATGATGTGTTTGTGGAGGGGCCTGAAGCTGCGTGATCCAAAAGAGAAACTGGCCCAGAGAAAGAAGCCTTCAGCAGCCCAATTCCTGCCCCAGAGCCAGTAATCTCCAGGAACTAAATAGGAGGAAGGTAACCTCCACATCCACCAGGCCATGGGAGGAAAAACAAACGGGGGCAGGTATCTTTTGCTACGGCCAAGTCCATTTGGCTATGCAGAGGCAGCAGATACTTCACCTGGGATGCTGAGTGTACTTTATTTTAATCAAGCAGAGTGTATTTGTAGTTTTTCTTCTGGGCATCCTTGTGCTTTCAACCTTGCTCGCTTACCCAGTAAGAAATGTTTAAGTAGGAAGGAAGTTAAAGAGAAGGTGGAAAAGAGATGAAGAGGGTGACAGAAAACTGGGAACAACACCCAGGCCAGCAGAATGGTACCTTTTTGTGGATTTCCTCTGGTGAATAATGAACTAGCACTGGCAGTTTGAAACTTTGAAAAATCCCTTAAATGCTTTTCAGTCTTCCCTCACGTAAAGTTTGCACCACCTGCAGAAAGCAAAACGTGTGTGTACAGGGGTGACTATAAAGTATGTACTGAGACTGTCTTCATCCTTTTTACATTATAGTCCCATCCTCTGTGGAGAGACAAACTTGTACGTATAGCATTGCCCAGGCTTTATAGCAGATCTGTGATATGACTTTAGGATAACTTATAACGGTAATCACTTATAAGGTAAACCCTGCTTATCAGCTTAATCAAATGGGGAAAGGAGGAATTTTGTTAGAAATGCAGATTTCCAGGCCTTGTCCAGACCTGCAGAATTAGGGAGGAAGAAAGTGAGGGGTAAAGAACATGTACATGAGGAAAATATACAGCAGAATGAGATTATATGTGGAAGGAGCAATTGGAAGCGCTTGATATTTCCCCTGGAGTGAAGACTCCCTCGGGGCTTCTCAGAGGTTCTTCCGCCTGGTGGTGGGCGTGCTTCAGCATCCACCCACTTCCTCTCCATTGCTCCAGACAGCAGACAAGGCTGCCCAGCCCTCGGGGTCTCCCCGCACTGGGAGCAACTCAGGCCCTGTGCGCAAGCCCTTCTCCCCACCCCGACCTTGGAAACCCTCTCACTCGTGGCTATTCCAACCCTCTTACGTCACAAAGAGATCAATTCCGTTTCCTGAAGAGCATCAGTCGCCGCGGTAACTTCCGGGAAGTGCAAATGGAAACACACCCGCTCCCCAAAAGAGCGGAGACAAGATAAACACCGCCCAGCTAAGACTAGGGGGACATCCCAGGGAAAGAGGGAATCTTCTCCGCGAGTCCGCCCCCAGGAGGCCAGACTTGGGACCTGTCATTCAGAAAATTCCCTCGTTTCGGTCCCCCTTAGGGAGACACGCTCCCAGAAGGGCCGCCTGTCGGGGAAATGCCCCTTGCCTTTTGCCACTAGCCAGAGACCAGAGTGAAACCGGAGGAAAGATGCCTCCTCCAAAGCTGGGAAGAAGGGAAAAGGGAAAGACGGGGTGATGAAGGCCAAAGGTGTGAAGTCCTGCCGCACGCGGCCGGCTCTGAAGGCGGCCCTCCGCGGCCTGGAGTCCCGGGCAGGGTTGGACAGAGGCCAAGGCACTGCCCCAGAGAGGAGAGGGATAGGTGGGTGGAGGGTGGTGGCCCGGGGCCCTGGGAAAGAGAGGACCTGAGTGGGACGCAGTTCCGCAGCGGCCCCTGAGAAGCACCCAGATGCTGACGGGGGTGGTCAAACAATGGATCCCGGTCGCCCATGGCAAAACCCTGCCCCTGCCCTCCTAATGACTCTACCCGCTGCCCTGGCCACGGTTCCAGCGGAAATCGTCTGTCCTCCCTCCTTGCTCTCAGTCCTCTCCGGCAAGTGGCAAAGGGAAGGGGGCATTTCCCTGGACCATGAACCCTGATTCCAACCCCCAGCGCTGCAGAGAAGCCCCAGCTTGCTCGTCCAGTCTGGCTGATACTTCCAGACCCTGGGAGCGTGCCTCTTCCCACAGCACGGACAGGGAAACTGAGGCCTAGAGAGGGACAAAGTCACCCACAGAGAACTAGGAGGTAGAAGTCAGGCAAATAACACCGCTGGGGCTCTGGCTTGGGAGCGCTTAGTCTGCCTGGGACGAGGGCTTGAGGCCAGGGGTTCGAACGAACCTTTCCCGGATCGAGCCTGCAGACTCTCGGGTTTCCTCTGGGGTGGTCCCCAGATAAGAATAGATCCCATTTGTTGGAGGTTTTATGGGTATAAACTCACTGAATTCCCACAACAGACAAACAAGGTAGGTAAGTTCACCCTTATTTTACAGGTGAGAAAACTGACGCTCTGTGATTAAAATGAAACTTGCCCACAGCTGCATTGCTAATAAACTCGCCGAGCCGAAATTTCTCCAGAGCCTATATATGCTGTGAACCTTGGATCCAAACCACTCACCCAGCTTCAGTGCTCATCTCCCGCATTCGCCTTGGTGCTTGCCCCCCATGGCTCGAAGATCCCTTTAGCTCTTGGGCCTGTAGTTATCCTGGATGACAAAGGAGCATGGGTGCAAGTTGTCCCCCCGAAGGCAGGCAGCAGAGAGTATAGAGGAGGGTAAACGGTTCTGAAAAGCCATAATACGCGGACTGCACGCGCATTGCAGTGGTCGGATATAGATGCCCGCGACTCTCGGGGCCGCCAGTGGCAGGGCGCGCTAGGGTCGTGCCAGCTCCATCCCTGGCTCTGCCACATTTGTTATGTGACCTCCAGTTAGCCGCTTCTCCCCAGCCCTAGCTGAAATTTTAGAGCTCCAGGCGCACGCAAAGTTGCCTAATTGAAATAGACTAAATAAGACTGCGGGGAAGACCGGGACGCCCATCAGAGGGCAAAAATCTGGACACCTGCGGACGTGCTTTAATGGAGGAAGGCCACATGGCCTTGGAATGACCATAGCTAAAAGCTGAAGTTACTCTGTGCAGAGACAACACAGGGGCACTGCCAGAAAGGTCCCAGTCCAAGGCTGCCCCAGGGCGCGACCTTACCCCTCCCTGGACCCTTCCACACAGTCCTCCAGCCGGTGGGATTGGAGTTGATCAGGCTGCTTGATTCTGGAGTCTGAATGGCCCTCTCTCCCCGCACGGAAGGAGACTCCAGGGTGGGAGAACAGGGTTGCCGGGCTGTTTGGAAATTAACATCCCTTCAGTAGTGTAGATCCGAAAGAAGGAAACTGAGGCCTCTGAGGATTTGGAGCGGAAGGGAAGGAGAAGGCCTGTTTGCTTAGAGGAAAGTAGAAGGGGGGAGGAGTTTAGCAGACAAGCCCGAGATGTCGCAGTCACAAAAAGTTCTCGAGTGTGTTTTCTTTAAGGTGCAATTCACTGGGTGTTTACGCACCGCTCCGCGCTTGGAGGTCTTTGCTGGATGTGTGTGATGTGAGTGTGCAAATATGTTTGTACAAACGAAGAGTGGTTGTATATCGTGGGTCTGTGGCATTGAGTGACATCACGCACTTGGGTGCATGTGTGCACATGTTCTTGAGGATTGTTGCACACAAAGGTGAGTACACGAGTGCATGTGTATAGTGTGTGCATGTGTCACGTGTAGACATTCCTCCTTTATGTGAGCGGGTGTGCATGTAATGTGTGTGCAAAAGCATGGTACATGTGTCTGAGCCTGAGCTCATATGTGATTCGTGTGTCCATATGTGCATGTGAAATCCAGCAAAGTAGTCCCCCAAAGATCTCAGGTCCAGTCAGAGGAAAGGTGCAGACAGGCTGCGGACTGAGCGCCCCACGGCAGGTGTGGAAACTGTGGATCCTTTGGCCTGCAGGTAGCAGGAGGTCGCCCACGGGGCGCAGGAGCCGCCCAGAGGCTACAGGTTAGGCTAGCCCAGCTCGGCCCAGGCGGGCGAGGCAGGTTCCGCCGGGGTCCGCAAATTATGTGGGATGCGTGCGCACTGATCCCTGGCGGACAGTTCCGTGCTCTCAATTGTTCCTCGTGCACAGTTTCTGATTATTGATGCCATGTGTCCTAGAAGAGACTGCTTCGGGTTATCTGCATATTTATTATCTTTATCACCGTCATTATTTGGTGGCTGTATGAAGATGGTGCCAAGCCCACCAAGACCGCCGTGCCCCGCCTCCCCGAGGCTGCCCTGGATGCACAGTGACCAGGGGTGCCCGAATCTTCCCTTTACGTGGAGCCACAGCGCCACCTCGCGACCACCCTGCCTCCCTCCCATCACTGCCGCCCAAGGCAGAGCCTTTCCTGGTCCAGACCGCCCAAGTTCCCATTCCTGGCTTTCCATTCGCTTTTCATGGGAGAAGAGTAGACGTTAAGGAATTCGGTAATGGGGTAAAAAATGGAGAAGGAAAAAATAAGGGCAATTAAAAGTAAAAGACTGGAGGAGAGGAGAAATAGTAAGAAGGAGAATGAAGATAAGGAATCATTGACAAATAAAAGGGGGAAATAGAAAGTAAGTCAATGTGGATCGGGGAGATAAGGAGGACCCAGGAAGACTTGAAGAAAGGCTGCTAGTTCAGGCAGAATGGAGAGAACAAATAAGGAAAGGCAATTCTTACATGACGGTGAAGATGCCATTGTAGGCGTTAGGTTCTGGCTTAGACACACTGTGGAGCTTCTGCTTTGGGCTGAGACCAACACATGACAACGTCTCATTTTTGCAGGTACAGAGCTCACATATGCTGATGTTTGTGGTGGCATTCTGTTATGGCTGCTTCTTTTCTGGGGTATATTTTATACCAGGAATACCTGTTGATAATGAATACTGAGTCGAAGGTAAAAGAACTGTCTCAGATGGCCTTGGTTGCTGAGATATGTTAACTCCAAGGTCCACAGGTGGAAGTGTGATTGTGTCAGGTTTGGTTGTGAAAGTGTCACCTCAGGGTGTTTTGGAGGGGGAGCTGTAGTCTGCTGTAGGGATGTAGAATGTCCAGCCTCCACAGTGGGTTCTGGAGTTGTGGTTTGCTCTAGGTCCACATGATGAACTGTGACGCTGGATGATGTTGAATACTGACCTTGATGCTTGCTTGGAGTTGGAACTGTCATCTCCTGCTGGAATGGAGATTGAACTACAACGTCCTGAGGTGCCTCTTGAGGCTGAGTTGGGGTCTTCTGCATGATTGGAGAAGGTAGAGTCTCCATATTGGATCCTGCAATAATGGTAAGCTCCACATCCATAGGTTAAATTGTGACTTGAGTCAGGTTTGTCTGTGCAAGTGTCAACATTTCACCTGACTCAGCAAGTAGAAAGTAGCTGTTTGGCCCCTCCTAAGGAATGCAATAGCCTCCTTCGCTGCCCCTTGTCTACGTCCCCTTACCTCCTTTTCTGAAGAGGCTAGTGGTTTGCAGCTTCCCTCTTAAGGTTAGCTACAAAGGCTGGGAAGAGAATGGATAGGAAGATTCAACAGGTAACTTCTTCCTGCTGCCGGCAAGGCCACGCCCCTAAATTATAAGCACACCTCTTTTGGGAGACTGTCGGGGTGGTTCCGGACCAGCCCGGCCTCCAGTCAGAGTTCAGTCACTCCTTTCACTCTGCAGAGATCTCACGGCTACCCTGGGAGTTGTAGTTTGTCTTCAAAGCTACCAGGGCATTGGGGCCACGCACCCACATCCTTTCCTGTTCCGTTGAGGTAGTGCCTGATGGAAGTTGTAGTTTCTATGGAGATAAACTCTGCTGTGTTTTTACAAGGCCAGGTCAACCGCACAAACACTCCTTGGGGTTAGAACAGAGGCCTAATAGGATGGATCTGAATAACAATAATGAGGGGCATACACTAGGGCATGCGGAGAAATAGGGGACTCTACATCTCACTTGGGAGTAGAGGCGCCCTGGTCATTTGAATCTAGAAGGGTTCTTGTGTGCAATTATAACTTCAGATAGAGATGAGACTGCAAGCCTAGAAAGGTTGCACATGACTTGCCCAAGGTCAGAGCTGAGCCAGAGAGGTGTTGGAAATGGGCTCTCCAGCTGGGACGTATCTCCTTGGAATCGGTGGTGGTAACGTTAGACAAGAACACACCGATAGTGTGCATGTAGTGACCCAGGGATGGACATCTGACTCAGGGAAGGGACACATTAGTCTTGCCCACCTCAGACACACAAGTGGTGGCAGGGAAAACACTTTGGAATCTCGCAGCTTATGTGTGTATACAGAAGAGTTATCAGGACTGAAAATCAAGTCCAGAGGAAACCCCAGCTGGGCTAGGGCACGGCAATGAAAAATTATCAGGGGAAGGAAATGGCTTTCAGCAAACAGTGCTATCATGGACACAGCTTAAGTCCAGGATGAAACTAGGAGCCAGAATAATAGGACAGAAAGAAAGGACACCAGAGACACGCTCACAGATTAGACCAATGCATACTGGACCAGGAATTCTTACATTCCTTTTTCCCAGGGTTCTGTCTCCACAGTGAACTAGGCCTAAGTCCATGGGCAAGAAAATTAAGTGCAGACACCTCGAAAAAATTGAGGCCTATGAAGGAGGGGACCCTCAGAATCCAGGCCTCAATTTGGGGAGCCTAAAACACAAGGTTTCCTACTCACTGACAAAGAGAGGTCTTCTCCCTCAGTAACCAAGAGCCCAAAACACAGCCCAGCATGTGGGGGCAAGTTTCCATACATGTGGTCGTGACTCAAGAGACCAGATGAGGAAAACTGAAGCCTGGGCTCTTTCTCACAGTCTGGGGAAATCAGGCATTGGGTGTCCATCCCTACATCTTACCTCCTCCCCAGAGGGTGGTTTCTGAGCCACCCTAAAAAGAACTAAGTTTTCTGCACTCTGGGGGAGATTTAAGATGCTGGGGGTGTGTGACAGGGAAAGGAAAATTGCTCTAAACTCTAAAGCACTGCTCTCCAATAGCATTTTCCATTATGATGGAAATGTTCTAAATCTGTGCCGTCCAATACAGTAGCCATTAGCTCCATGTGGCTACTGAGCACTTAGAAGATCACGGCACTGATGAACAGAATTTTCTGTTTTGTTTCTGTCCAAGCCATGAAGCTTGTGGGGTCTGATTTCCCTGACCAGGGATTGAACCCCAGCCACAGCAGTGAAAGCGCCAAGTCTCAACAACTGGACTGCCAGGGAACAGAATTGGATGTCAGGGAAATTCTGTTCCCTGAGGAAGAGAATTTTTAACTTTTTAACTTAATTTTTAATAGAATTATTTTTCCTTACTTTTAACTAATTTACATTCTAATAGGCATTTGGATAGTGGCTACTGTAATTGACAATGCAGCTCTAGGGCCTTGGGGATAACGGATTTAGCTAGACAGCGATGTAAGGAAAGCAGGGATAGTTTAGGTCCTCATCAGGACCTGTGTGATGGGGCTTGGTTGGATGTCCTCAAACAACCACAGACGAATTCTCGTCTCTTTATTCCTCATGCATATCTGTCCCCTCTTTTTCTAGGTTTCTCATCACACACTGATATCCCCACTACTTGATGGTCTCCGGTGAGTTGTTGGATGTCTCTCAGTGAAGGCGCCTGGGAGACAGAGCTTCGCACTTGTCCCTGCCTGCTCTGAACTGTCTCTGGCGGGAGTCAAAGATCACACGCCCTAGCTGCATACCTGATAGTTGTGGCAGGCTGGAGGAACTGTATCCATGGGGTGGTACAACTAGTCTTGGCTGCCTGCTTGCTGCGAGGAGGTTAGCAGGTCATTGTAGGCCCCTTGAGCCTTGGCAGAGCAGGAGTTGTGACTGGGTGGGACAGAAGTCCATGGTATGTGCTGCCCTCCATCCTCCTTTCGAGGAACTGTCTCAGATATAAATGACTTTTGGGTCTGGTGAGCGCCTAAAACTTGGACAGAGTCAGTTCCCACAGGGTTCTTGTGTAGGCCAGGATCTCGATTAATTCCTGAGTACTTGTGGAAGTTAGGGTCATGGATATGGTCTGAGCTCCTGTAAATTCCACCACCTGGGGTAAGGCCACATCTCCTTTTGACTTCAGTGGCTTGGGAAAGGCCTGGATTCTTATGGAGATCAGAATCTTGAGTAAGGCCTTGGCTCCTGCAGACTCCAGAATCTTGGGTCAGACCTGGATTCTTGTAGTCTCCTGAGTCTCAGGTAAGGCTTGAGCCCTTATGGAGGCGAGGGGTTTGCACAAGGCCTGGGCTCTTATGGAGACCACATGCCTGGCAAAGGACTGAGCTCTTGTTGAATGCAGAGTCTTGGGCAAGGTATGGACTCTTCTGTGTCCCAGAATCTTGGGTAAAGTCTGGACTCCTAGAGACTGCTGAATCTTGGGCATTACCTGTACTCTTGTCACGTCCAGAATCTTGAAAAGGGTGTGGGCTATGATGGAAGAGAGTTTTTTCAGAAAGCCCTCGACTTTTATAGAGTACAGTCTCTTGGTTTCGTTCTAGATTCCTATAGACTCCAGAATCATGCATAAAGGCTGAGCTCCTCTGAATGTAAGAACTTTGGAGAACTGATGTGTTCTTGTGGAGGTCAGAGGGTTGGATGATATATAGCCTTTTAAAGAAACGTCCATATAGAGTAGAACCTAAGATCTTCTGGGAGCCAGAATCTTGGGTAATGACTGGATTCTTCTGAAGGTCAGAGTCTTGGGAAAGGCTTGAATACTTGAAGAGGTAAAGGTCTTCGGTAAGGCATCAAAGTTCGTGGAGGTCTGGATCTTGAGCAAGGCCTGGGTTCGTGGGGAGGCCTGTGTCTCCGGTAAGGCCCTGGTTCTTGTGGAAGCCCTGATTTGGAGTAAGGCCTGCATTTCTGGAAACTCTACAGCCTTTAGAAGCTCCTGGGGTCCTTTGGAGGACAGAACCTTGGTTGAGGCCTAGACTTTCATGAAGTTCATGGGTTTGGGGCTTGCTTGGGGTTTGAGAAGTAGTGGATAACTGGGGAGGGATGGGGCCCTGGGGAGAGAGGACAGACTGAGGAGACTTGGAGGTTGGGGGAAATGTGGGGGTTTGTATTAATGTGGAGGGCTTCTGGTGGTTGCTGTGTTGATGAAGGACAAAGGATCTGGGAAAACAAGAGGCAGAGAAAGAGTGCATGGTGGAGGCATGGGGCATGGTGAGCTCTGGGCACCAGTCGGAGAATGGAAGCAAGGTTGAGAAGGTGTAGCATCGTTGGAGTACACCAGGAATTTGGGGTAGACGGGAGTCTGGGCATCCGTGTTTCTCTTCTCAGACTGGCAAGGATGGAAGCTACAGTAAGCGAAGGTCTTGGACTGTACAAATTTGTCTTTGGCATCATTTGAGATCTTCCATTCCATATTGCCCAACTCCACGTAACCCAGTATGGACCCTGTGGAGGGCTTGGCACTGTCCCCACTACATTGCTTCAGTGTTTGCTCAGCTGTACCAGAGCTCACCAGACCATGCCCCTCTTGGGGCCTGGAGAGGGTACCCAAGTCATTTCTGGAGTACCCAGAGTTCTGAGGGGGACACACATGGAATAAGTTCTGCTTTACGCTCCGGGCATCATAGACCACATGCCCGGAGGAGAGGCCCTGGCTGAAGGCAGACAAGGTAGAGGGAATAGAATGTAGGATGGGGGTATGGGTGGTGGAAGGGACTGGAGGGGTCGTCAGGGCCATGACCAGTGCTGGGACAGAGGTTGTGGCAGAGATCGGGACAGGGGCTGGTGTAGGGGCTAGGGCAGGAGTAGTAGCAGGGGCAGAAGTTGGGGGAGGGACCAGAGTGTTGGCATGGGTATAGGTCAGATGAGCATGGGTCAGGGTGCAGAGAGAAGTGTGGCCCAGGGACTGGGCTGAGGCATGTGAGTGGGCCTGGGCTTGGGCCTGGGCTGGGGTATGGGCTGAGGTGTGCTCAAGGCCATGGACCTGGGCAGGGCTGTGCTCAGGGTTGAGGGCTGGGGAGGGTGTCTGGACCTGGGCGATAGTGTGCTCACAGGGTTGTAATGTGAAGCAAGTCTGGGCCTGAGGTTGGGCGTGCACAGAGGGGTGGTTGTAGGAGAAGGTCTGGGCCTTGGCAGGAGAATGTGCAGGGAGCTGAACAAGGGGGCAGGTCTGGACCCGGGCTGGGGCCTGGGCTGAGTCATAGTCTGGGGTTTTAACCTTGCTCTTTGGGGCAGGCGAATTGGAACCATGTCCACCTTGCTTATCCTGCGGAGCTTGGAAGATGTCTCTCACCTGGAGTTAAAGGTGGCTTGGGACTTTAAGGCTGTGACTGGAGGGGCCTCCCCAGCTCCCAATACCCCCTCCTTCCACAGTCCCCGCGGAGCCTCCTTGGAAGCCCAAGGAGTCCACACTGAGGTGGCATCCAGCAGCACATAGAAGCCGTATCATGATCTATTTCTGGTATCCAGCAGTCAAGGTGTTTTGGGTGCCTGAACCAGAAGCTTGGGCGATGGCGGAACCAGGGAGAAACTCTTGAACACATGTTCTTTGGATCCACGGAGCAGCGCATCCACATGCGATGGCTGCCTACAGAACTGTCTTGCTAGTCTGCAGGGAAAGGCGAGATGGGACAGGGCCTGGGTTCCTGAGGGGCTGACAATCAAGTCAGGGATAGAAGAAAGGGGACAGGCCCACATCCCCTGAGGCCACGCTGCTGCCCACTCATCTTTGGGGAAAATACGATTGAAATGTGTCCACAAGAATCTCTTCAGATGCATCCAGAGCTGAGGGAAGCAAGGGAGCGTGGAGTTCGGGATCAGGGTGAGCCCTGAAATCCAACCCTTGTCCGGCCACACCGCAGCAGCCATCCCATCTCAGCCCCTTCAAGACCCCAGGGCTCCCCCAACCACACTGCCCAGATCCTGCCCTCACCAGAGTCACCACGTTGATCCACACGGTGAGCAAGATGATGCTGACCAGGATCAGAAGAATTGAGTCTCCTAGGTCTCGGCATTTCCTGGGTGTGGTGCCAGAGCACGCCTCGGCTAGGTAATGGGTTTGCTCAGCCATGGCCGGGGGTCCCAGGACTGCCTGGGTCCGCTGGCCTCCGTATATGTATACTGGGAGACAGACTGGGTCATAATGGGGCAGGTGGTGGCGTCACAGTGAGGGAGGGGGACGAAAAGGAGGGCCAGGCGTGGCATTCCATGGTTCCCCGGGTGAGGTAAGCTGAGCCTGGACAGCCAAACAGGGCCCGGAGGCCGGAGGCCGGCACACCTCCCCTCGAGCTGTCAAACATTCGCTCACCGCCCACTGACTCACTTGTTCAAGTGTCACATTCCATCTCTTGGCCCCTCCTGAGACTAGAAAGACCTTGGCCTCAGAGCCCTGCGGAAGGCCTGGCTGGAGTCCAGAGCCTCAGCCTTCTTCATGCCCTTCACTGGCTGTGGAGCTGGACCTGCCCAGATGTGGAACCTCCCAGTTTGGAAGCAGCTTCTTGTTTGAGGCTCTTTGGGGACAGGGACAGCTGAGACACAGAGGAGGTGCCCGGAGACCAGTGGTTTGGAGACTGCAGCTGCAGATCTACTTAGTGCATGGTATCGGACCAGGAGGGGCCTGCTGGCAGGACTGTGGCCACTAAACCAAGGGGACCCTCAGGCCCAGAAGGGGACACTGGCTTCTTATTGCAGGAAGCCAAAGGCAGGGACCCAAGCTGGCAGAAGGAGTGGCGCTTCCAAGCCACAGACCGCCAATGTTTTCTGGACCTTGGCGCTCTTTATTCCTCTCTCCATGCCCTGCCGCTCCCCACCCGCCCCCATTAGCTGCTGGCCAGTTCATTTTCCCAGTCTGGCTTCCGTGCAGAGAGGGCCTCGAGGCCGAGGTGGAAGGTAGCAGCGAGTTGGCCCGCGCTTGGCTTCCTGCACTTGCCGCTTCAACTCCAGGCTGTCATACACCTGGTAGTTGGCATTTCCCCCTGGGTTCCGGCTGAGTGGCATGAAGGTGGGCGGGGGTGGAGGGTGTTCGGTAGCCTGGACGTCGGGCAGAGTCTGGGAGGGGCGGAGGAGCAGCGCTGAGCTGGGATCCGAGGCCCGCTGGTAGAGGCCTCGGCCAGCACCGTGAGGGAGGCGGAGGCGGCCAGAGGGTGCCGCACAGGCAGCATCTCTGCCCATTCGGCTGCCCAGCGCCGCACCTCGTGGGGATCCCGGGAGTAGTTCAAGTGTCCCGTGGAGTGGCGCGGGCTGTGGTTGGGCTGGCTGTGAGCACAGCTGTGGAGGCTCCGTCCGTGGGCCGGTGGGGAGTTGCGCTGCCAGGCTTCGGGCCGGTAGCCCTGAGGCACCAGAGCTGATGGAGGCTCAGAGCCCTCCAGACCACGCCGCCGCTGATCCCAGGAGTCATACGGGAGATGGCCCCCTGAGGGGTAAGTTCTGTACCCCCCAGGGGCCCACGAGCTGTTAGGGGGCAGCCGTCGGGTAAGTGGTGGAGACGAGGTCCACTGGTCAGCATCCACATTGCCCCAGATGCGGGATGGCGAGCAAGGGGCCCCGAAGGACTGCAGCCCTAGCTCAGACTTGGCCTCCACACGCTTGGGCATGCGGTGCAGCTCGGGCGACAGGTAGAGACAGGCTGGTGGCTGGATGGCCAGGATCCCACCCTGTCGACCCCAGAGGCCCACGTTGGAGGGCAGACCCATCTGCCGGTAGAGCCCTCCCCAGCACCCCCACGGGTACTTGGGTTGTGGGAAGGAAAGTGGGTCCTCCTCCTCCAGGTAGGAGTCCAGGTCCTCCCAGTTAAAGGAGGGCATCGGAGGCAGCTGTGACATCCCGTGGAGGCGATGCGGCCTACGGAAGCCTGAGCAGCTGGAGGGGAATTTTCTAAATTCTTGGGCCTCCCCTGGTGGCTTCAGGGGTGGCGGCTGCAGCTGCGGCTACGGTTTGTGGATAAAGATCTGCAGAGTAGAAGAAGAGCCGTCTTGGAGGGGGCTCTTATGCTTTCAGACCAGAAGGGAAGCCGCCAACCACCCCCACGGCACGTGCCCATTCCTGCGCATGCGTGCATGCATCCCACAGATGAAATGCAACTACACAGCCCAAGAGTCCTTAAGGGGGTTAGGAGGCATCCTGACTGGAAAGAAAAGTTCTGAGGGCTTCCACCCTGATAGTACCTAACCCTGAGAATGCTGCCTTGGGACCCACGAAGGAGAGAAGTATTGATGAAGAGAGTCCGGGATGTACGCAATGTTAATGATGGGAGGATAAAATTAATTGGGCAACATTTCAACACCCAAAGACCTTGGCACTTTGACACTCTACCAGGAGTTGTAGTTCTCCCTCAGGTCTGTGAAAGGGAAGGTTGAAAGTTGGTGGGAGTGAGGAGCGATACCTGGACAAAAAGCCAAATACTAGGATTGAGAGTTAACACAGGTTGGAGAGGAGATCTTCTTACCTGACGGACCCAAAGGGGCATTTGGTGGGTGTGGGGTGAGCGATGGTGCAGGTTGAGGACTACGATGTTAAGGATGACTGAGAAGGTGACGAGGACCATGGTAAACATGAGGTATTTGATAATGACGGGGACAGACAGGGAGGTCTCAGGCACTTTGTCTGCCAGCAGCAGCGGGAACACAGTAAGGGTCAGCAGGGCAAAGATCGAGAGCCCCATCTGCTCTACTTGGGGGACAGAGGGGAAGGCGGAAGGATTAGGCTTTGCCAGAAAGCAATCTCCCTGGCATAATCAGTGACCGTGTTTCCAGCCCACTCAAGGACAGGCTTTTGGAAGGGCCAACTACATGCAAATAACTCCTACATTTATACCTCCAACCTGGACTGATTCCCCTAAATTCCACACTTGTATCCACCTGCCTACTTAACCTCTCCATTTGGGTGTCCAATAGACATCTCGACCTTAACATGTCCCAAACTTAATTCCCTCACCACCGACTCCCCACACAGTCTTCCTCAGGTCATAAATGACAACTCGATCTTTCCTGTGGCTCAGGCCAAATCCCTTGGAGTCATTCTCAGCTCTCCTCTCTCTCATCCCATATCCAATCCATACCGAACCCTATTGGCTCTACCTTCAACATATATCCTGAAACTGATGACTTATCCCATCTACCACTACCATCCTGGTACAAGCCACCATTACCTCAGATCTGAGTTATTACAAAGGCCTCCTCTTTGCTTCATCCTTTGCCCCCCTGCCGACTGTTCTCAACAGAGCAGCCACATTGATCCCGTTAAAATGTAAATCAGATCAACCAAGAGCCCCAAACACAGCCCAGAATGGGGGAGGCAAGTTTGCATACATCTGGTCGTGACCCAAGAGACCAGATGAGGAAAACTGAAGCCTGGGCTCTTTCTCACAGTCTGGGGAAATCAGGCATTGGGTGTCCATCCCTACATCTTACCTCCTCCCCAGAGGGTGGCTTCTGAGCCACCCTAAAAAGAACTAAGTTCTCTGCGCTCTGGGGGAGCTTTAAGATGCTGGGCGTGGGTGACAGGGAAAGGAAAATTGCTCTAAACTCTAAAGCACTGCTCTCCAATAGCATTTTTCATGATGATGGAAATGTTCTAAATCTGTGCCGTCCAATGCAGTAGCCACTAGCTCCATGCGGCTACTGAGCACTTAGAAGATCATGGCACTGAGGAAGAGAATTTCTTTGTTTTTTTCTGGCCAAGCCATGAAGCTTGCGGGGTCTGAATTCCCCGACCAGGGATTGAACCACCGCCACATCAGTGAAAGCGCCAAGTCCCAACAACTGGACTGCCAGGGAACAGAATTGGATGTCAGGGAAATTCTGTTCCCTGAGGAAGAGAATTTTTAACTTTTTAACTTAATTTTTAATAGAATTAATTTTCCTTAACTTTAAGTAATTTACATTCTAATAGGCCTTTGGCTAGTGGCTACTGTAATTGACAGTGCAGCTCTAGGGCCTTGGGGATAACGGATTTAGCTAGACAGCGATGGAGGGAAAGCAGGGATAGTTTAGGTCCTCATCAGGCCCTGTGGGAGGGGGCTGGGTTGGATGTCCTCAAAAGTCCACAGAACACTTCTCTTGTCTCTTTATTCCTCATGCTTCTCTGTCCCCTCTTTTTCTAAGTTTCTCATCACACACTGATATCCCCACTCCTTGATGGTCTCCGGTGAGTTGTTGGATGTTGGAAGCCATCCTGGAGCCATTGCACCATGACAAAGTCATGAAGCAACGGAAGGCGAAACTGCAAGGCAGCGCCGTGCCAGGAAGGTGGACTACAGCTCTGTTGTTATGTTTTATGATAATAAGTTTAAATATAGGGGCAATTTTGGGGGGATGTTGCTCCACGTGAAAGAAAAATTCCTCTAGGACTCCCCCTCCTGAAACTACCACAGAATGGGAAGTACCCACTAAAGACCCAGGGAAATGGGTAAAGAATTAAGAGCCTGGAACTAAAGGGATATTTTTATGAAAAACACCCTCTAGTATGGAGTTATGGCCATGGGCTGGAGTTCCTGATGACATAGGAAATTTATGGTTCTATTATAAAGGAAGATTAATTCTAGAAAAGCAAATGCCTAGAGCAGAATTAGTTGCTAGGATAGGGAGAAAGCACTGTCTCAGTTGAAGGAAACAACGAGAAAGGGCATGCAGGGTACATTGTAAATATTTTCGTGGAACCATTGTAAAAGGTTGCCCATGCAAGAAGAGAAATAGGAACAAGTAGCTTCAACTTTTACAACTAAAATAATCATATAACTGCTTGGCTTGGTTACTAAGAAATAACCTGTGAGTAATGGGAACTTGGGAAATATTTTAATAGGACATCTAGAAACTAGGGGATATTTAAAAAAAAAAAAATCTTTATGGAACATTTTGAGGTTTGATTGTGCTAAGATTGTTTGGTCACATACCTGGTAATGTAATCAACTACAATATATAAACCTGTGATTGTAAACAATAAAGAAGAGAGAGAAACATGCAATGCTGATACTTTAAGAAGTGTAATAGATTTATTTCCTTCGCCGACGCTATCTATCCCTCGGGTATCCCTTGACTCGCTGGAGCTGGACTCCGGCAGTTGGATGTGGCCCTATGAAGGCGCCTGGGAGACAGAGCTTCGCACTTGTCCCTGTCTGCTGTCTCTGGCGGGCATCAAAGACCACATGCCCTAGCCGGGTGCCTGCTGGTTTTGGGAGGCGTAGACATCTGGCGATAGTTCTGGCAGGCTGGGGGGATGGTATCGGGTGGTACACCCAGGCTTGGCTGCCTGTTCGCTGCGAGGAGGTTAGCAGGTCATTGTAGGCCCCCTGAGCCTTGGCAGAGCAGGAGTTGTGACTGGGTGGGACAGAAGTCCATGGTATGTGCTGCCCTGCATCCTCCTTTCGAGGAACTGTCTCAGATATAAATGACTTTTGGGTCTGACGTGGGCCCAAAACTTGGACAGAGTCAGTTCCTAGAGGGTTCTTGTGGAGGCCAGGGTTTGGGATAAGGCCTGAGTTGTTATGGAGGCCTCGTCTCTTGGATAAGCCAGAGTCTTGAGTAAGGGCTGGACCCTTATGGGGGCCAGGATCTCGATTAATTCCTGAGTCCTCGTGGAAGTTAGGGTCATGGGTATGTTCTGAGCTCC